>NW_018743575.1:0-600000 GCF_001683475.1 Chenopodium quinoa | reverse complement strand
GCCCTAATAATTAATTAATGAATCAAGAGAGCCCACTAATTAATTCAGACAACTTTGGAAGCCCAAGGCCCCATAACTACTACTAAGAAAATAATTAAAACATTATTAAAAACTCACTTGTAAAACCCCTACTTTAAGAGTAAGGTAAAACCAAGAGAGTACCTAAATAAAGCAATAAAAATAGTTATAAGAAAGGCCACTGTGGCGACTGCTGGTCCCAGTGGAGAGAAAAATGACCTTGAGCAAATCAAGGATGAGGCGCCTGCTCAACTAGTAGGCGGCAAGAAGAGAAAGGCCGCCCAACTAGGGGCCGAAAGAAAAGAAAAACGATAGCAATCACTGGCCGAGGAGCGGTCAGACGAGTTCCGCCTCAGCCGGCTAGTGAGCATGTGGACGTCGTCCTGGACGACTCACGTCCTGACCAAACAGTTAAGGTTGGGACGACTGCTCTTGCTTTGCTTGGTGATGACTTTCACCAACTCTTGAAGGAATTCAAGGATATCTTCGCATTTGAAGTACATGAGACGCCAGGTATAAGTCCAGACTTAGCAGTGCATAAGTTAGCTGTGGATCCGAAAAAGAAGCCGGTCAGGCAAAAGAAGCGAAACCATGGTGAAGAAAGAAGCCAGGCAGCCGCCGCCGAGGTTAAAAAACTATTTGATGTAGGGTTCATTCGGCAGTGTTATTTCCCTGACTGGGTTGCAAACGTTGTACTTGTGAAAAAGCCGAATGGTACCTGGCGCATGTATGTGGACTACACAGACTTGAACAAGGCGTGCCCCAAAGATAGTTATCCATTGCCCAAGATCGACAGTCTAGTCGACTCTACAGCTGGCCACGCGTTATTGAGTTTCATGGACGCCTACTCTAGTTTCCATCAGATTCCCCTGTGGAAGAAGGACCAAGAGAAGACGGCCTTTGTCACAGATCAGGGTCTCTATTGTTACACGGTCATGCCGTTTGGTTTGAAGAACGCCCCGGCCACCTTCCAGAGAATGATTGACACGGTCTTTTTTTGACCAAATTGGGAGGAACGTTGAGGCGTACATAGATGATATGATTGTGAAGTCTAAACTCAAAACAAACCATTTGACCGACCTCCGAGAAACATTCACCACACTCAAGCGGCACCAAGTCATGCTCAATCCCAAGAAGTGTGTTTTTGGAGTTAGAGTCTGGGAAGTTTCTCGGATTTCTTATCAATCAAAGGGGCATAGAGGCTAACCCCGAAAAAGTGCAGGCGGTCATAGACATGCAGCCGCCCCGTACTGTTCGAGAGGTCCAGAAATTTACAGGTTGTCTGGCGGCCCTGGGGAGATTTCTCAGTCGAGCAGGCGACAAATGCCTTTACTTCTTTCAGGCAATCAAAAAGAAGGCTATGTTTGAATGGGGGCCGGATGTTGAGGCGGCCTTCCAGAAGCTGAAAGCACACTTGCACTCCTTACCAAGGCTGGTCAGCCCTTTGCCAAAAGAAGTCCTCTATATGTACCTAGCAGTGTCTGACCATGCTCTAAGTGCCGTCCTCCTTGCTGAGAAGGACGGCTGCCAGCTCCCGGTCTATTTTGTCAGTCATGTCTTAAAGAATGTCGAGTTGAGATACCCCCTGGTTAAAAAATTTGGCCTTGCCCTCTTCATGGCAGTTAGAAAGTTGAAGCCCTATTTTTTGGCGCATCCAGTGATCGTGGTATATATAAACCAGCCGATCAAGCGGCCCCTGACAACCATGGAGTCGTCAGGCCGAATGATAAAATGGGCAATAAAGATACAGAGCCTTGAAATCACATTCGATCCAAGAAAAGCAGTGAAGGGGCAAGCATTTGCTGACTTCATAGTAAAAATGACTCGGCCTTCTGATTCTACAATTCCAGACCAAGTCTGGAAGGTCTATGTGGACGGGAGCTCCACTATGAATGGATGTGGTGCAGGCGTCATATGTCAGTCGCCTGAAGGTGACAGGTATGAGTATGCACTGCGATTCAACTTCCAAGCCTCAAACAACGAGGCAGAATATGAAGCCCTACTGGCCGGTATCCGCATGTGCAAGGCGGCCGGGGCAAGGAAAATAGACGCCTGTTCAGACTCACAGTTGATAGTAAGCCAATACAATGGTGATTATGAAGCCACCCATCCGGCCATGATTAAATATTTACAGGCGGTAAGACAAGCAGCTTGGTCACTTGAGGAATTTCATCTAACTCAAGTACCCAGGTCCAAGAATAATCAAGCGGACGCCCTCTCTAAACTAGCATCCTCGGCCTCCTGTGACACACCAAGGACCGTTTTCTAGGAAGTTATGGAGAAACGAAGCAATTGAGGAAGAACCTATTGGAATCCTTGATAGAAGCTCAACTTGGATGGATGACATCCGAGCCTATTTGACAGCCGGCACCTTGCCGAGTGATTACTCCCAGGCGGCCTTACTGAAAAAACGGGCGTCTAACTTTGAGATGTGTAAAGGGGAACTTTTCAAGAAAGGGTATCTTCAGCCCCTCCTAAAATGTGTTACCCTAGAGAAAGGACGAGAGGTCTTAGAAGATCTACATTCAGAGTACTGCGCTTCTCACGTAGGTGGTAGGTCGCTTGCTCAAAGAACCAGGCGGCAAGGTTACTTCTGGCCTACCTTGGAAGCTGATGCCATGGAAATGGTTAAGAAATGTGACAAGTTCCAAAGGTTTGGCAAGCTAATCCATTGTCCGGCCACAGACCTCACGGCCATCCATAGTCCTATACCATTCGCAAAGTGGGGCATGGATATCCTAGGTCCCTATACGCATGCAACAGGCGATAGGCGGTACATACTGGTTGCAGTCGACTACTTCACCAAGTGGGTGGAGGCAGAAGCAGTTAAGGGTATCAAGACTAAAGACATGATCTCCTTCATATGGAAAAATGTCATCACTCGATTTAGGGTACCCATGTCCATGGTTTTTGATAACGGTCCCCAGTTTGAGACGCCTGTTCTTAAAAGCTGGCTGGGTGAACAAGGTATCTCTCACTGCTTTGCATCAGTCGGCTGACCACAAGCAAATGGCCAGGTGGAAGCTTTCAATAAAATCATCTCAGACAATATCAAAAACAAGATTGAAAGGGCAGGCGGCCTATGGGCAGACGAACTACCACATGTTCTCTGGGCCATAAGGACAACTGAAAAAGGGGCAACTGGAGAAACTCTATTCCTCCTAACTTATGGGGCAGAAGCTGTTCTACCAATTGAACACTACGAGCCGACTCTTCGTATAATGTTGTATGACGAAGAAACAAATTGGGAGTCCATGCGCCTGACATTGGATTCACTCCCAGAACGTAGGGGCAATGCAGCCCTACGCCATGAAATCTACCGCCTGAGAATGACAAGGGCATATAACAAAAGGGTACACAGGCGTCCACTCAAAGTGAGAGACTTTGTACTACAAAAGATGGAAGCAGTCGGTAGATCCAATGAGTTGGGCAAATTAACTCCCAACTGGGAAGGACCCTACCGAATCTATGAAAAGGTCAGGGACGGCACCTACCGCCTAGAAACACCAGACGGCCAACCCTTGCCTCTAACCTAGAATGTAGATAATCTAAAGAAATATTATTTTTGAATGATGTAAATAGTCGAGAGCTACTAATAAAACTTGCTATTCTTCTTCATTTATATTGTAAACAGAGGGGCATCCCGCCTGCTTCATTAGCAGTCGGCTACTCTCCATTTTCATCAATTGAGGGGCATGCCGACTGGTAACACAGTCGGCTACTCTCCGTCTTTCTCCAATTTGTACTGAATAAAGAAAGGCACGCCGCCTGTAACTATACAGCCGGCTACTCTCCATCAAATGTGGCCGTCTGAACCAAAACTGACGGCTACTCTTCTATACTTGAAGTCTAAGGCAACTTAGCACCTTTGTTCTCCATGAACTAAACAAGGCCTATGGCCGGATGGTCAGTCCAGGCGCTAAGCCAACTGATCCAATCTTTAAACTAATACGACCTATCCCAACATCATAGCAGGCATCCGGTGACATCCCTCCGGATGAGATTCGTCGCAGAGAGCAGCTCCCTTTTGGGTGGAATATTTCTCTATAAACTAAGTACACGGCACCTAAACGACTGTCCCCAAGGGCAACCACGTAGCTGTTTTAAGACAAGGATAACTCTAAGACTAACCAAACAAGTGCTATCAGATAACATCCGCGTCGGATGACTGCCTGTATTACTTGGGATAAGTACAGGCGGTATCTCTTGAGTAAATAGCCAACTAAAATTGACGAATCAAGGGGATCAGCCGGCCTCCGTCGTCTGGTACCTCTACTACTCAAGCATGAAAATGACGAATGGGTAATCTCAAAGATAGCTCATAGTCACTCTCTCATACTTAGTGTGGATCCAAAAAGCTATGATGAGTCCGCCTGGCTAAAGGCAAACAAGAACTCTCGCACCGCTACTCCTACTAGGTTGATATCATTTGAAACTAAACATATTTATTAGTCTTTTGTTCGAAAGTCGACAGTTTTTTGGCAAACAGGGGCTCAAGAACTCTATTCCTACTTAAACAAACAGGCGGCCCGATTACAAGTGGCTTGTTCCCTTCTAACTTGAAAAAGTTAAACAAACCTAACGTGTTTCCAAAAATACGTTGGGGATCCGACTGGATACATGGCCGACTGGTCGCCAATCTGGAGCTAAGACAACAAGTCGTCCAGGGGCATAGGCAGCCGATACCTGATAAACCTTGCTTGCAAAGATTCGAAAAATGTTGCGAAATTTTGCGAAATTCTAAAAAGCAGAATACAAACCGAGATAGTCGGTATAGCATTTAAACACATGTCAAGGACCCTCTATACTTGGCAAAAATAAAGCATAAACAAGATTCAGTGATCAAAGACGACTAAAAAGTGGTCGCTAGGTTAATATATAAAACAGCCGGCCATGAAGACCGGCAAAATATTCATAATCCCGACCCCTTGGTCGGGTAAAGATACAAGGAAACAAACGGCACGCAGGCCGGAGAAAAGTTTGAAAAATAAAAGCTTTAAGTATTGGGAGGGGCTTCGGAGTTAATTGCCGCCTGATCGAGCTCAATTACGGGCGTCGGATCCTTCAAGGCATCCCCTTTGTTCGGCTCGTTTTCAGGGGCAGGATCCTTTGATGCATCCACCTCCGTTGGCTGGTCGACCATCTCCTCGTCCTCGCTTGAGCTGGAGCTGGCCTCCTCCTCCTCCCTCTTTTCATCCTCTTCAGCCACCTGCTGCATGATCCTTCTATTGTACTCTTCAGTATAGGCGGTGAACTTGGAATCCCATCCTCATTATATTGGCCGAATCTTCCATCATTGCCTGAGCCAAAGTCATCTTCTCGGTCTCAGCCTTGGCCTTGAGCTCTTTAGTGATGACCGCCTCCTGCTTCACCAAGCGGTCCTTGACAGCATCCAAAGACTTCTGAAGGCTCTGAGCATGATGGGCAATATGTTTAAGTGGTCGCAACTCGTCTTGGAGACTTTTGACCGTCTTCTCCAGCTCTTGGTTCTTTTTATTGGCCGCCTCCAACTTGTCTTTAAGCTCCGGTGTGGCAGCCGCCTGATAATAAAGAATATCAGTTGTCAAAATTTCATTTTGGGCAATTTGAAACATTGCCTTGTCAAAGTCAGAGGCGGCCATGGCTTTGGCAGCTTTTACCTCTTTGTTTTTGGCACTAATCGGCCTACGGAGGCCGTGTACACGGAGCATGGTCTGAAAAAGAAGCACCAGGCGTCAGATTTGCAAAAACAGGCGGCAGGCAAAGTCATTCGATATTACAAAAATGCTAAGTATACCTCGGAGAGAAGACCCATGATTCCGTCGAGGTCAAGGGTGCTGACTCCCTTGACCGTATCCCTCTCCTCTAGAGGGATGGCTTTTACCATAGACTTGGCCATTTGGACCAAGTTTGGTTCTTGAGGGTCGCCTGAATTCAAAGACAAATTATTAGAACAAGAGAAAGAATATCAAAGGAAGAAAAATTAAACAAGGGCCGAAGGAGCCGGTTATACCTCTTGGAGGCCGGCTGTCCCTGGGGACTTATGTTTGTTTCCCCCCACTTTGGGGGGTGCGCGGCTGTTTTCTGGCAGAGCCAGGCGTACTCCCAGCTCTGTTTCCGAACCTTTGAGTCCGGTTGCTGGGAGGAAGAGGGTTTGGACGAGCCCGCCTGCAAAGGCACAGAAAGTTAATACTGGCTAAAAGAGAATTTCAAAGGAAAACTCGAAAGATCATAACTCACTTTGGGCGTCTCCTTGGCAAGAGAATCAGATGATGGCCGCTTGAGGCTCATAATAGAGGTCCGAAGAAGGGCGGCCGCCTTCTTTGATGCAAAGATTTGATCCATAGCTTCGACTGAAAATAGTCGACAAAGAGTTGGTAAAACTTGAAGAAAAAAAAATCAAATGATGCATATACAAGCATAAGAGGCCGGCTACCTCTGGAGATCCGATTGCTCAGGCCACAGGTGGCCAAAAAATATTCATCATACAGCCATTGAAATTTGGGGACGCAATTCAAAGGCACCTGCTCCCGTAACCCAGTAGTAGAGTTGGCCCTAATCTCTACTTTGAAGAGTCCTCGGTCAAGGATCTCTTCCCTTGCCCAATGAGGAACAAGCTGCATGCTAGGGCCGCCTACAAGAAGAGGCGGATCCCTATTCCACCTATTGTACCGCTTGTTCAGGAGCTTGTCCGGACTAGAGACTAGGAGGAAAGTATTTCTCCAATCTTTCCACTTATTTTCTTTCCCCCTAGTCATCAAATAGCCTTTGTGGCTTGTTATTTGGTACCAGTCGGTACCGCTTGCTTTGGGGGTTTGGCTTAAATAGTTCATATAGGTGAACGCCTCATAATTCGGCTCTACCCCATGCATCTCACACCCGGCTATGTAGCCAAGGATGTTGAACCCCAAGAATTAGGGGCTAACTGCCATAGCCCCTCCTCGTACCCATCGAGGATTTGTTGAACTGCCGGATGCTGGGGAAATCGAAGGCCGGCTTTAATGGCCGCCTCGTAGCAGCCAAAACAGGCGTCCCCGTAACTAGTACCAACGGGCCAGACGACTACATCTTCGGCATCCGGCACAAATAATTTAAAATTTGGACCCATCACATGGTCCGACAGAATAGTCTCTATTCGCTCATTCATGGCCTTGATCCGGCCTTTTGGGACGTGACAGTAATAAGGGGTGTTCAACTCCCTATGGGAGGAGGATGGTTCTGACCAGTCGACCCCTTTTTCGACTGAGTGAGATAGTCTCGCCTCATCTAAGCGAGAATGCCTCTCTTCCGAACTTGGAGAAAGGCGGCTGGAATCGGACTCACTATCAATAGAGTTCGATTCCCCTCTCCCCGGGGGCCCAACCCCTCTTCTTCAGAAGGGGCCGACTGCTGACCAGCTAAGTCAACTACAAAATGGGAAGGGGTCACCTTGACCCCCTCCTTAGAACTCCCGGCGGCTGAGCCACCTTGGGTACCCTCAGCATCAGGCGTCTTATCTACCAACTCGCTCACGGTCACATGGTAGGTAGAGCCGTCTAAGCTGGTGTACCTGGCCGTCCTCTTAGTCCGGGCCATTGTGTTCTACACAGATACAGAGACAGTCGGGCTATGTATAAAGGGCGAAGAGTGGTCCAGAAAGGGGCAGGCGGCACTCCTAGTCCTAGATTCAGCCGTCCTCGGTGACCGACTGATCACTAACCTAGGTCGTGTCGGGTGCTTTCGAGGTAACATATTTCACAGAAAAAGAAAAGAAAACACAAGAGAACAGATGGTTACCTGAGTACTGAGAATTGTTGAAGAAGAAAAAGCAGTCGTCCGAAAAACCAGTCGGCTTGTCAGAATTAGTCGGCAGGTCAAAAATTGTCCAAAGTGTCAGAGCTCAAGTTTAGGGGTCCGAGTGTTCTCTTTTAGAAAGTTTGCAAAGTGTGAACGAATGACTTTCGGTCAAGGCCCTTATATAGGGTAAAAAGAGAAGACATAGGGTCACTTCCAAATTCAAAATATAAGCGGGAAAAACCCTCGGCCAATCTTAGGACGACACCTGTAGCAGGCCGTCGCCTGTTACAGGCCGCCACCTGTCACAGGTGGCATGCGACCAGTCACGTACCACCTGTGAGGGGCAAATGATTAGGGGATTTTCCCCGCTCAATCAGTGTACACCACGTGGACTAATCAGGTCCTACCAAGTGTCCCCCATTTGGATCTATTAGGGCCTGCCACGTGGCACACAGCCATTTGTCCACCATGGACCAGTGATGCCACGCCATGTGGCCTACTAATCGCCAACTTGGAAGGAGGCCACCTAGGCCCACTTCCCGAGAGAAGCCCGGTCAGATCTAGGGTTTACCAAAAAACCCTAGAATTAGGCACGCATACCGAGGCTATAAATACAGTAATTAAGCCTCCATTTAAGAGAATTCAGCAATAATTACTCTCTCCTAGAGAAGCCTAAACACACGTGCATATTAATTGCTAGACCAGACTTAGCATTAATTGCACACCTTGGCCACTCCTCACTTCCGAGGAACCAGATCACCCTTTACTTTTCGCACCATTTACTCCTCATACACGTTCTAACTTGATCGTTGGAGGCGGAGCTCCCACCACCCGAAGTCTCCGTTGTTTTGCAGGTACAGGCGCACGGATCCAATCCTGGAATTGTAACTCTCCCGCAGGACATCAGAAAACCCCGAAACACAAACCATGTTGCAATCAAATCATAGTAAAGGTTGATCGGATTAACCCCATTCCAATGCAATTGTAATTGCATTGATATATTTGTTTGGTAAATAGATAGAGTTATGATAAAAGGTCGGATGATTTGATCAATTTAGAGGATTAAGTCCATAAATCCATTAATTTGGTCATTTGATATAGAGCTAGGCATATAGTGGAGTACATATGCAAAGGGTACATGATCATGTATGCCATATCATAAATAATCGTACTAGGTCATATGATGTATTAGGATATTTTTGTGTTAATATCCTAATTATGTTAAGTTTGTGATTATCCAAGGAAAGCTAGGTTTGTAAAGTTGTATTATAAACAAAAATTTTAAAATGTGAATAGAAGAGTATGCAATTTATTCCAATTGTTTGGTGCCTGGGCGATGTCCAAATGGTATATAAGATTTAGGATAAACTTTTGGTGTGAATATTACATACGGTCAAATAATCCCTTTTGATAATTTATATAGTAGTGTACTTTTTATAGTTTTTCTTATAAATAGATATCTATGTTATTATTGACTTGAAAATATTTATATTGAATTTAAATTATTTTTACTGAATTGAAAGTATTTTTAGCAAATTAAAATTATTTTTTACTGAACTTAAATTATGTTATTATGAACTTGAAATTATTTTTTATTGAACTTAAATTACTTTTACTGAACTGAAATTATTTTTACCAATATTCACTATTATTTTCAAAAATAAATTAATATATTATAAATGGATCTTATTTTAAAGAATTTTTTAAAATAGATTTTATGACGGAAATAGAACCGAGTTATAGAATATTTATTAAAAGTTATGATTAATTTTGTATATATGAAATTTTAGAAGTATATCGACAATATAACTCTATACGACAATTTTATCTTAAAAAAAAACTATCCAAAATTCGCTTACTTAGTATCATATGTGTCACAATAATATCTATTTTTCGCCTACGTGGCGCGACACTTGGCCGAAAAATTGGAATGTCAAGTGTCGCTGTCTCGTGGCCTGGCTGCAAGATCGGCTTTATTTGTTAGTGATATGATATGATATTAGATTATCTCTCAATCCACACCAACCACCTACTACATCAAGTCTCCAATCATCGACCACACCATTTGCATCTGTTTAACCCACATCACAATCATTCCACTGACTACACAGCCTACACTAACCGTCACTGATCGCTATTATTTGGTTTATAGTTTAAATTTTATATATATAACCAACTTCTTTTACATTATATCTTTATTTTGTAAGTAATTGTTAAAGTGTATTGTATTAATAAACTTTATAGAATACTTCATATATATTACACTTATATTTAGTGAAATAACACAATGCTATTTTTCTTTTTAATAAAACATAATGATTTAATTTAGATAAAGAAGGTAAGAGCATCTTCAGTGGTAAGCTAATTGTTAAATTATGCCACATATGATTTTAAGCTAACCCTCTTTATATTTATTTTGTGCCCCAGTGGTTTGCTACTAGCTTGCTAATTAAATAAACTTGACTTTCACAATTACCTTTATAAATTTAATTATTTTAATATATTAATCTTCATAAATTTTGGAAACTTTTTTCTCAAGCAAATTTGCTTGACTAAGCTAATTGTATTTTTAGCTCTTGACTGGTCAAGTTCGTAGCTAGAGACTTTTGAAAATTACAAGTAAGTCTCTATCTACAACCATTAGAGTTGACTAGTTGCTCTAACAGTCAACTCTATGAGAATATTATTTACATAATAAAAGCAATTATATACACCTAGATATTAACATTGTCAAATATGTTATTTAAAGCAATAATTAAATTATATAAGAATTATATATGTCAAGAGATAGTAAACTCCACATATACTAACTTCATTTTCCTAAGACTTTCTTACTTTTCGTTTTATCCGTTTTTCTAAATTATACGGAGTTCTCACATTTACTTTATTCTATTTATGACAACTTCTTTTATTCATTTTATTATCCACAACCCCACTTTGTGGGGCCTAATTTTATTTAATTAATCTTTTTTTTTTTTATCTATCTCTCCCCTTTATAATACAAAAGTACCTACATTATAGTTCCCATTTTTAATTTTCTTTGGTTTGTGTGGTTATAAACTTACAGTAACTAAGGAAGACTCGGCAAAATGGAGGTAGTATAAAAATGTTGGCTTCTTCTTTTTTGTGATATTTAAAAGTTTATAATTTTATTTTAATATAATTTTTATTAATTAAAAATTGATGTGTTCTGGTAACGATTAATATTATATAATGGCTAAAATTTTAGTAGACATATAATGATTAATTTTGGCGATAATATTCGATTATAATAATTGAAAAATGAATAGCAAAAAAAGCTTGAAAAATTAGATATTTCTATAAATTAACCAGTGATAAAATAATTTAACATAAATTAATTAAACAAGTGAGAATATTCTAGGGAGTTGATAAAAATCGCCCACAATTCTCTACTTAAAGCCCACTTAAAAGTTTGACACTTTTGCCTTTTTTTTTAATTTTTACCCAAAACGAAATTTTCTCTCACTAAATATGTGGAGCAGCACTGGATCGTCGAGGGACACCGAAAAGCCGTCATCGTCGGCGAGATACACCGGAGAGCCGTCATCGTCGCCGGAAAACGAGATACTTTGCGTTTAAAAATTACGAATTGGTGGCGGACGTCTGGTCGGGACGCCGCCGTTGTGGGTGTGGCGCCTGGTCGGGACGCCGCCACCGTGGCTGGGGCGCCTGGCCAGGACGCCGCCACCATGGTAGTGGCGTTTGGCTGGATCGCCTTAACCATGGTGGCGGCGTCCTGGCCAGGTACCCCAGCCACGGTGGCGGCGTCCCGGGCAGGCGCCACCGCCAAAGTTAATTTTTTTTTTTTGTTTTTTTAATTTTATTTAAAGTTTTGTTTTTGTTTTTTTTTTCCTTTGATAAATTTGAAATTAAATATGTGTTAATAATTAAAAAAAAACAAAATTTAATTTGAAATTGTGTTTTAAATATGTGTGAATAATTTATCAAAAAAAAAAACAAAATTATGGTTTAATTTGAAATTATCTGTTAATAATTTTAAAAAATAAACAAATCTATAATTTTTTATGTGTGTGAATACTTTAGTATATAATTACGTGTTAATTATGTGTAAGTTTAGAAATTAAATGTATTATGCCTCAAATATAGAAAATGAAATTTAGAAATTTAAAATTTAGAAATTACTTATGTGTTAATTTTTTTTTTTTTTTTTGTTTTTTAACTTTGATAAATTTGAAATTAAATACGTATTAATAATTTTTAAAAAAAAAAACAAAATTTCATTTGAAATTATGTTTTAAATATGTGTTAATAATTTAAAAAAAAAAAACAAAATTATGGTTTAGTTTAAAATTATGTTTTAATATGTGTTAAAAAAATAAAAAAATTTATGTTTTAATTTTGTATGTGTGTGAATACTTTTATATATAATTACGTGTTAATTTTGTGTTAATTATGTGTAAATTTAGAAATTAAATGTATTATGCGTTAAATATAGAAATGAAATTTAGAAATTTAAAATTTAGAAATTACTTATGTGTTATTTTTTTTTTTTTTTTTTTTGTTTTTTAACTTTGATAAATTTGAAATTAAATATGTGTTAATAAATTTTTATTTTAAAAAAAACAAAATTTCATTTGAAATTATGTTTTAAATATGTGTTAATAATTTATAAAAAAAAAAACGAAATTATGGTTTAATTTGAAATTATGTTTTAATATGTGTTAATAATTTCAAAAAATAAACAAATTTATGTTTTAATTTTGTATGTGTATGAATACTTTTATATATAATTACGTGTTAATTTTGTGTTAATTATGTGTAAATTTAGAAATTAAATGTATTATGCGTTAAATATAGAAATGAAATTTAGAAAGTTTAGAATTTAGAAATTACTTCTGTGTTAATTTTGTGTCAAATGTATTAATTTAATCCTTATGTAATTATATTTATATGTCATTGTTGCAGGATTATGGTGGAGACGTAAATGATTATAGTGGGATTTTTGTACATGATGGTCCGTTCGAAGATGCTTAACAAGCGATTGATTGGAAAAACAGGTTGCAATTAGATCAGGTTTTTGTTTAGTAGTAGCAAGTCATAAATCTCAACGGGGTGGTAGAATGGATCACATTTTGAGATGCGACCGTTATCGCAAAAGGGAGGAATGAGATTTCAGTCAAGCGATTCGGTTTGATACAAAGCGGAAAGGTTGTGGGTGTCAGTTCAGGGTAAAGGTTCGATAATAGCAAAGTCATGACGGTTGGGAAGTGAAGGGTTACGGTAAATGGAGGTATCACAACCATGAGATGATAGTATATGAAGTGGGTCATCGACAGTTAAGCGGCCTAAGTCCTACTGCGAAACTAGTTGTAAAAGAAATGAGTGATGCTCAAGTGAAGCCTGCTAAAATATTAGCATCTGTGTTAGAGAAATTTCCTGAAGACCAGCCAAACCGAAGACACATCTACAACGTCAGACAGAAATTGAGGTTTGAACGGTCGGAGGGAAGGAACCCTATACAGCAGCTTCTACACCAGGCACAAGCACGTAGTTACTTGTTCCGGTTTAAATCTGATGAAGACACATCAGAGGTGACTCATTTATTCCTTGTGCATCTTGATTGTGCTGATATGATCACGTCTTGGCCATCTGTGATTTTAATCGATTCAACATACAAGACAAACAAGTACAAGTTTCCACTGGTTGAGATGGTTGAGATAGCTCCAACGAACCAGAACTTTTTGATTGGTTATGTAGTCATCAAGGATGAGACGGCTGCAAGTTACTATTGGGTATTGGAGAAGTTGAGAAATTACATCAGCCCAAATGTTCAGCCATCAGCCATCGTCAGTGATTATGAGGGAGGTCTCTTTGCCCCTATAGCGGAGATGTTTCCGGAGTCGAGCCATTTACTGTGCACATGGCACATCAACAACTGTGTGAAAGTCAAAGCCTACAACTTTTTTAACAAGGATTTAGATTCAGCAGAGAGATTGGTAAATGGTAAGTGGCGGAAGATCCTGCAAGCTACCATGGAAGCAGTACGATCGAGCCTTAGAGCAGTTCAAAGATGCGTACCAATGGTGCCCGACAATGGTAAACTATGTGATGCAGCAGTGGATACCTCAAAGGGAAAAGTTTGTCAAATATTGGACAAACCAAGTTCTTCATTTGGAAATACTACAACATGTAGAGTTGAGAGCGCTCATAGAGCTTTGAAGGACTGGATTGATTCTTCCACCTCTACTCTGGATACACTGTTCGAGAGAATAAACAATGCAATTGACACTCAAAAGAACAGCATCAAGAACTCTCTCGAGGACTCTATAAACGGCGACATGGCATGATGTATTGCCATTTCATATATAAGATTCTCCATGGTTGTGTGTCACACTACTGCTTGGGGTTGATTCTGAGCAAGCACAACAGGATGAGGGAGTTAGGTGATGAAGTGGCTATTCGGTGCAGAAGTGCTATATCAGTGACTCATGGACTACCTTGTGCATGCACCATTCACCGCGTAATTACGCAAGATAGGGCGTCGTTACATGTTGATCAGGTTCATCCATTCTGGCGGACGCTTGTTATTGGAGAGCATGATGTTTCACAGACGGTCCACCATGAACAGGAGGAGTTGGAGCAGTTTCGTTCGATGTTTGACCAAAGTGTCCTCCAGTCACCCTTCAATTATTCGTGATGCTACCCACGTACTTCATGACATGTTCAACACGTCATGCTTGGATCACGAGGAACCTGAAGAGGTCGAGCGACCTAGAGGTCGACAAGAACGGCGGAACAGGAGTGCGTTTGAGTAATTCGTGGTCGTGGTCGTGGCCGTGGTCGTACATCGTCATCACGTCGTAGCCAATCTTTTTCGTCGGTGAATATGCCTGGCACCGGTACAATACTTTACTTTAATTTACTTTTTAGAATGTTTGTTAGTTTACTGCTGACTTGTTAATTGTGTTTATTGATATGTGCAACAGGAAGAATGGACATTGAACAGTTTCCATATAAGGACAGGATCCCTAACATCATCATGGCATACTTGGACAGGTGGAATGATGTGGTTGCAAATGGTAACTGCGGATTCCGGGTCGTGGATGATGTGTTTCAGATGGGTGAAGACATCTACGGTTTGGTGCGTCAGTTGATGTAAAGTGAAATCGCCTCACACCGAGATGTTTATCGCCATGTTTACGGCCAAGACTTGGATAGGTCTCTGCAGCGTATCCGGTGGAGAGGAGGACCTCGCGGTCAAAATCATTGGTTCGGCGCGCCACTTGATCTCTTTGCTGTTGCAAACATCTACAAGTGTGCAGTCATGCATTTCAGGCTTGGTTTGCATAGTCGAGCTTATTATCCATGTACCACGGTTCTCCCTAGGTGTTCGCGTAAGACCGTCGCCAGACCGGTAAGAGAGTTTGCTATTGCATTTCTGGGGCCGTCATATAGACATTTCATCCGATTGGACCTGTCATCCGATTTTCTAGTCCCATCGATCATACCTCGGTGGTACACCATTCGTAGAACAAGCGTAGAGGGTTGGGATGCGCTGTATCATGACCGAATGCAGCAGTGGAACAACCTAGCTGCCTTTTAGTTTTTCACGCGTATACCTACCTTTCTATGTAACCTTGTATTTTTATTGCTATTTTTATTCCATTTATTTATTTTTCGTATTCTAATTTTGACTAAATTTATATCTTGCATGCACACTAATTAGATCTTGCGTGTTACAAACTAAAAAGATAATGTCAAATTTTAAAAACTTAAAACAATAATTTCAAATGTTACAAACTAAAAAGATAATGTCAAATTTTACAAACAATTATGATAATGTACAAAATGTTCTATAAATAAACTGCCCACAGATCAGTAATCCCTCTGTGACGCCCACTGCCACTGCTCAAGGGCCTGTTTCAAATCATCAATAACAGCTCTGCCTGATGCATTCGTCATGTTGTCCCTCTCCTCAAAAAGTCTGTATCCCAGCTGCATCATCTTTCCCATCCACTTCACACAACAAAAAACATGAAATTCAATAACGACGTATTATATATATATATATATATAAAAAGACAACAACAAATGTTTTATGGGACATACCGCATCCACGGCAGTGGGCGGTGGCACATCATCATCATCGGCGTCGTCGCCGTGGTAGAGGTCTCTGATCAACCTCGGTGCGAATACCGGTTGTACCATTCCATGTAGTGTTGGTCACACATGGTAGTCACCCCAGTTGGCGGCCGCTGCAGCTCCGCCGTCCATAGGAGGGCAACCATCGGAAACTGCTCCCACGTGGCAATCATGCTTCCGGGCCATTGGACGACGTACTCCTTCGACGACGCAGATCGGACCGCCTTACTAGGCCATGCTGGTGGAGGAGGAACAACTTGGACAAAAACAAGCTGGCGAAGACAGCGTTGCGGCATGTACGCCTCTACGATCTCACGATACTGAATCAGTCCCGTGTAGAGGGTCCTGGGTACCCTGTTACTAGGGTTCTGGCCGAAAGGCATCCAGTTCACCTGCACATTTTTTCAAATTAGTAAGATTCATATAATAAATGCATCAAACTATAAAAGTAGAAATAATTTAAACACTTTACCTCTAATGGGGACATCCTGTCAAGCAATAACCGTATCGATCGCATGCGGTCAATGGACTTCTTCTCGAACCGCGGACTCCACGCATAGGCACGTGGCTGCCCATCCCCAATAGGAACCGGGTCGCGGTGTGGTCGAAACGCAGGAAAATACTCGTATATCCAAGTCTGTAACAATGTCAGACATCTAGTGATACCTTCCGCATCAGCCCGACTCGAGAATCCTAACTGGCGATACATATACGCTGTTGATTATTTAGAGTGTCGATGTGGAGCGCCCGCTCTACTGATTTATCGCGCTCGCGCTAGCTTGGCGCGACCCGCGATGAAACCGCGCCTAAACCGCGATGAAACCGCGCCTAAACCGCGATGAGTTTCTGGAAAATCTGACGGATTTTGGTGGCGCGCCCACTCATCTAAGTGGCGCGCTCGCGTCCCCGTATGGTGCGGCCCGCGCCTAGGGCGCGACAAAATCGCGTCAACTTTCTGGAAATCTGAAGTTTTTGGGCAAAGAAGAGTGGCGCGCTCGCGCAAGCAGGTGACGCGCCCGCGCTTCTTGCCTATTTTGCGATTATAGCGTCGGTCGAGTCTATTTTATATAGAACTCTGGTTTTTCGAAGAAATACACAGAATATTATTCTCTAAAAACTCTCCTTAAGTATTCTCCATAATTTCTCTCAATTTTCTTGCAAACTATTGTGAGATATACTCTTGACTTTTAGCCTTCTTTGTGATTCATTCATCTTGGTTTCGATTCTTTGTGCTAAGAATGGAATTTCTGTCAATTGTATCTCAAAGAGGATTTCCGGTAAACCCAAGCACCGTGTGGGGGAAATAAACCTCTTTAGGAAAGTGTTTCACACGCCTTTGACAGAGTATCAAGGTCCAAGTCTCAAGGGACATTGCTATTCTCATGTTCATGTGTGTTTTGATCGGCTTGGAGTTAAGGCAAGTTTGTTAGTCTTCACATTAGTGTTTTCTTTAGAAATTTTCTGTAATTTCTTAGACATATAAATACTTGATTGTAACACATTGTGTTGTGTTTGAATTATTACATAACATTATCGTTGTGTAATCTTATAATTTAGGTTTTGTCCCACACATATTTAAGTGTTTTTCATTGTTATATTCACTGAAAACCTAACATACGCCAACGTAGCCGACCCCCAAGAAAATTGGCCTACTCTGTTGAGCTCACACGCGTCAACTATGTCGCGTGGCCTGAGCTTGTTTCCGCTCTTATCCGGAAACAAGGTACACCCGAGGAGAAGAAAAACATATGCAGCCAGCTGTGTGTCCTGCGTCCTACGTGCAGTGGGGTTTACCACCGGCTGCAATCTTAACACCGCCGTGATCCCAAACACCAAGTGCCGCTGTGTACAGCACAGCCCTATCCACCGCCAACAGCTCCGTTAGTAAATCTGTCTAATCCGCATCAGTGACAATAGAAAGTCGGTTTCCCTCTACGGGAATCCCAAGGATGGCCTCGACGTCATGCAACATGATCGTCATCTCACCGAACGGAAGGTGGAAAGAGTTCGTATTCGGCTGCCATCGCTCAACGAAAGCCGTGATCAGCGTTGAGTCAATCCTTTTATGCATGGTGGCAGGAAGGTGACTCACTCTAGTGCCCCTCAATCGGGCGAGCATCTCGCTCTCCTCCGGCCAAGCATCAGCCCAACCACGCAAAAAGTTACAAGTCTTTTCTTGGGTTTGGCATTTCAAAATGCCCGTATCCAAAGCCCACTCCTGGTCCTCCCAGATACGGGTAGCGATGTGTCCTAGAAAGCTAGGAATCACACTCCCATCTACAGGTCCCCCAGCCACCTCACCACCCAAGAATCATTAACGGCCCTCGACCGTTTTCTGCTAACCGCAGACACAGTGGACGCAGATGATGTGCCAGATCTACTAACAAATATACCATCTCTACCCTTACGCACATCTACCTTATGCGTCTCATACATATCATCAAGCCTCTGACTGAATGGACCATAATCATCATATGGTCCACTCTGATCGTCCACATCCTCATCTGCATCCTCCTCCTCCTCATCATCATCATCACCATCATCATCTTCATCATCCTCAAAATAGTGCACCCGTTCTTTGCGAGCCGAGGCCGAAATACCACAGGATCTAACGTGTCTGGGCCTCGAGCTCTCCATTGAGTAGATTGTACTTCTAATAACGTCCATACTCTTCCCCGCACCAGGTCGAAAATGCGATGCCTAACTCCATTTAAATAACGAAAAATAATAGCAATTGTTATTATTATTATTTATATTAATAATCTATTTTTAAAAGTATCAACAACAAATAATAGAAATACCTAACAAAAAAATATATCAAATAAACAAAAAAAAAATACTAACAAATTGACATTGAAAAGAAAAGTACACAACATCGAAAAAAAAATTTAAACAAATTAGAAAATACACACAAAAACCAAAAAAAAAATACCAAAACATACAATATGAACATAAAAAAAGTAGATAAAAATAAATAAACAAAATATAAAAATAATTAAAAAATAAATATAAACATAAAAAAAACAACAAATTTGAAAAAAAAAATATAAACATAAACAAAACAATATAAACAAAAACCAAAAACAAAAAAATATAAACAAATAAATAAATAACAAACAAAAAAATCAAAAATACAAACCAAAAAAAAAAGAAAACAAAAAACTAATAACCCAAAAAATTGAAACAAAACCAAAAAAAAAAAAAAAAAAAAAAAAAGAAACAAAAAAATAATAACCTAAAAAAAAAAAAATAAAAAACTGGAAAAAAATCCAAAAAAAAAAAAAAAAGTGGCGGCGCGTGAACCAGATGCTAGGGCCACGATGGCGGCACCTCGGCAAGACGCCTAGGCCACGGTGGCGGCGTCCATGTAAGACGCCACCGCCGTGGCCTAGGCGTCCTGCCCAGGGCCGCCACCGTGGCCCTGGCGTCTAGGTAAGGCGCCGCCACCGTGGCTCCGCCGCTAAATCAAGGTTTTTTTTTAAAAAAGAAAAATTTAAAAATATCTTTCCACCGCGTGACCGCCTTCCCTCCGCCACTTCCTTGCCTTGCCGCCTCGACATTTTAAAAAAAAATTTAGAGAGAGAAAATGAGAGTAGAGAGTAGAGAGAAGATGAGAGTGTGTTTTTTTAATTTGTGGGCAAGTGTCAATTCACTTCAAATTTGTGGGCTTTATGTAGAGATTTGCGGGCAATGTTTAGAAGTTCACATGTTGTAACCCCGTTAGATTGACACAAACCCGATACTTTGGAAACCCGATAATTTGCGGGCTTTAAAAATGAATGTGCATTGAGTTACAATAATATTGTCATTTTTTATTTCTCTCAATTATCCCCTCGTCACATTGTATCTCTATATTTTTCTCATCATTTTAACACTCACAAACAATTTCGGATCGGATCACCGGATATCCAATCCAAAATTAAAGTATTGGTTTATTAATTTGCACTACACAAGTCAGTAACAAACAAGCAAGCCCAATCCCTTGACAATTGGCCCATTAGGCCATATAATTATTTATGGCTAGACCCTATGGTAGGGAACTATCCCTACACCCCCACAAGATGTAGCGTACCACTACTCCCCACAATACACCCCACTATCCTAATTATAAAAGATGTTAGTAACCTCCCCTACCCCACACACACACACAAAAAAAAAAAAAAAAAAAAAAAAAAATTCAAAAAATCAAAAAATGTCATTTCATCTAGATCTCTCTCCATTTTTTCTCTCCATTTTCTCTCTCATCTAAAGCTCTAAAACTTCAACAATAGCAGACATTAGAGACGAAATCAAACAATCGAAGCAAATTTCACCAAAAAAAATCAAGCGGAAATTAAAAGAGTAAGTATTAATATTCATGTTTGTAGCAAAAAAAAAAAATACATAAATATAAATACAAACCCTAATGTTTTGAGAATTTGTTTGTGATTGTGTTTCAGGCAACAAATTGATAGTTCAATCGCTGAAAATGTATCAATGTAAGTATTTATGTTAATTATTGATCAATTTCAAAGTGACTATTTCGAATAATTAGTAAAATTAACATCTACTTGCTTCAATTTAATTTTCAGTTTGGAGAAATCTATTTCAGAGAAGAAAAACAACGATTTTTCAGAAATGTAAGTAGATATTTACTCAAACTTTTTAAATTTACAAGTATTTCTTCAAAAAAATTATTATTACTAAATAATATATAATGTAAAAACAGTCATGATGATAAAACACCTCTACAAAAAAAAAATTGGAAAAAATACAAAAAAAAAATATCCAATAACCAACACTTTTAAAAGATATACAAGCGTCGAGTGCTGCAGTTGAAAAAATAATATCTCGGATGCATGAGTAAAATGAACAATTACAAAGCACTATATGTTCATTTCCATATTATGAAATTATTTACATGTTTACCTATAATACATGTTAACATGTGTTCATTAACATATTCTGATGTGATTATTTTTTAAATATGTACTAATGATTTGTATAAAATATTATGAATGCATACAAAACTTAAAATACCATACATTTAAATGTTTATTTAATAGTTTATATATGTGCATTTACATTTATTAATATGTTCATTATTTTTAAATATAATGAGCATTTCTACATACATATATGAACATTTATAAAATGTATAATATATAAAGCTGGATTGTAATTTTTATACCATTTTAAGTTAAACACTTGATGGAATTTAGAGATGGATATGCTATTCATATTTAGTAGTTCATATATGAGCATTTACCTATAAAATAATAAACAAAGCTGGATTGTAATTTTTATACCATTTTTTTTCTTTTTTGTATATAAACGGATATACAAAAACAATCTATATTGTAGTGATGTGCCATTTAAAGCGGCATAGCAATGCGAATTACACAAACTATGAAGTTTACATAATGAAACACAAGGAAACATTCACTGCTGATTAAAATGAAAAATGGGTTTATGACTTTAAACCAAATAATGTTTATTTATATATTGTTCATTAAATGTTTATTTATTTAAAATATATTGTTCATTTATATACTACTAAATAACAATTAACATTATTATTCATTTTTATCAATAGGTAGACCAAAGCAGGAAGTTAAGGATGCAAACACAACTCAACTAATGCTTTTTGAAGAAAACACTAAATGTAGGATCAACAGAAGATTAGCAAGGAAATTTGCAAAAGAGTAGTATTGTATGAGCATTTACAAATTGATATATGTTTGTTTCGGGGTTTTCTGATGTGTCCTGCGGGAGAGTTACAATTCCAAGAATGCCCTTCGACCGCCTGTACCTGCAAAACCACGAAGACTCCGGTTGGGTGGAGCTCCGCCTCCGACGATCAAGTCAGTGATGTACGGGAGGAAGAATGTGCGTAAAAGAGAGATTACTTCTCGCGTAATGGGAGAATTCTGCAATTAAGATTGCTCGGGTTTAGTGTAAATGGTATTTATGAGTCTCTTCTTTTGAAGAAATTGAATGGAATGTATTGAATGCCCCATTAATGAAGATTCTCCCACTATTTATAGTGGGGAGACTTGGTTCCCCATTTAGGGTTTCTAGGACACGTGTCAGCAGGGGATTGGAGCCCTGCTGACCAATGGCGAGGTGCCACGTGTCGCTCAGCCATTGGGCCACGTGGCTGGGGTTAAATTACCCCAAACAATGTTCATTTATTCATAGATATTTTAAATAACATTATATGTTGACATTTAAATAATTTTTAGTGAACAAGAGACGGATAATCCAAATACTGATGACGAAATTCAACCTGAATCAGTAAATCCAGAGTATGATTTCTATAATGTTTACTTTTAATAAATTATATGTTCATTTTCATATTAGTTGATAATAAACATCATTGTTGATTTTCATTTAATAATTCAAATCAATTGAAGTGCACACAAGCTAAGTGAATATTAAGTACAACCAGGAGATGATGTATCTACAACTGAAGACGCACTTTTTTTTTTTTTTTTGAACAAACTCAGGACACACATTCATACATAATAAAAAAAAAAGTATGTTCAAATGTAGATAACTAAATGTTCATAAGTATAACGCTTAGTTATGCTTATACATTCTTATCATAAAATAAAGGAAGTATATATCAACTTTGAAATTTCTTCAAAAGCTGGGCAAAAATAGAACAATAATAAGTCAGAAATCTAGGTTTGCGCCTTTAAAGCTAACTATTTAAGTAAAATTTCATAAACAAGTTATATTATTTAATGTTCAATTATGTAGCACATAATGTTCAATTATATAGCACTTAATGTTCAGTTTAATAACAATTCATTTTCATTAACGGGTAGGCCAAATCAGAAGGTTGAGGATGCAATACACTACTCAACTAATGCTACTGAAAAAACCATGAGTCTAAGAATAATAGAATAGCAATCAAGAAGATTTGCAAAGGCATAATATAATATTTTCACTTATGGATATATATTATTTGTTAACAGAATTACTCTATGTTGTTTAATTTTTAATTTTTCACGTTTGAAGTTTGATAGATATTATTTGTTTACAGAATAATTCTTACAATTTTATATGAAAATTGTGGGTTTATGTAAAGTATTATGTTTATCAATTTTGATCATTCACAAAAGCTAAATGATTCCTTACAAAAACTTAATGATCACTTTTAGAAACTAAATGATCAGTTTCAAATACTAAAATATTCACTTATAGAAGAATAAAAATAAATTAATATCTCAATAAGAAGAATAGTACTTAATAACAAAAGGTTAAATGTATTCTTATAAATATTAGGAGCCACTTGAGCATTTATAGGAATTTGTATATTTTTGGAAGCTAATGGGAGGAATTTGAGCACTCGATCTCTTGAACACTAGAAGGAACTTGATCATTGGTTTGACCACATAACTGAAATTTGAACACATTTCATAAACTTCTTCACTAACTCAGACTTATTTGCTTCTTCAAAATAATAATAATAATATCCTTTATCGATCCCCCACTGCAGTAATGTAACATGTAATAAATAAACAAATACATACATTAGCAATAATGTTCAATTATAATAATGCATTTGGTCAATTACAGTTAAATTATCATATGTAAAAATATAAATGATCATCTATCGCTACATAACTGAACATTATTTTTGAAACTACAAAATAGTGATAGTCATTAAAAGTCACATGTACAACATATAATTCCATAAACACAAGTAAATATATAAACGAACATTTAGAATTACATAAATGAACATTATTACGACATAACAAATATTAATATATATTCACTAGTTAAAATGTATATGAGCGTTTACAAAACAATGAAAATAATTGAAATTCACATGTACAACATATATATTCAATTACAACTACAATAAACATATAGTTTACTACATAAAACATACATTAAATATAAATGAATATTTACTATTACAAAAGTGATCATTATTTTAACTAAGATTATTTTAATACGACACACAAAACTGGGCAAAATAATCGATTAGCAAAATTAAAAACAATAGATACTCATATAAAATGCACAAAATTGGAAAAAAACAACAATCAAATAATAACATTACAATAAAAAATACAAAAAAAAAATAACAATCGAATTAGAAGAACAATACAGCCTGAATTATTAATCAACTAATAACAATAGTAACAATACCAAAACCAGAGCATTATCAAAATTAAAATCAATACAACAAAAACTATGAAATAAAAACATTATAATCGTACAATTACAATCGTAAAACAGCACATTATCAAAATTGAGTGACTGATTATCATTAAAAGTACGAATTACTTACATTAATCTCAATGAAAGAAGAGAGAGAAAATTGAAAAACAATAATAATAATAAAAAAAAACAGGAGAGAGAAAATGATATCAGTGAAAAAGAGGAGAGATAAAATGAAGCAAATGAGGTCTGTAAAAATGTTTATATACAGTACTTGTTTGAATGGATAGTAAAGAAGGAAAGGAAAAAAAAAACATGCAAAAAGTGCTACCAAATGAAACGACATAACATAGGAAGGGGGGTGTAGGGGGAGCTGCATACACTTGGAAAAATTTTGTATGACCACCCAAATTGGCAAATACTACTTGGAATTAGAAAAGCTTCTTTTTTAGTGGGAAAGGGGAATGCATTAATTAATTAAAACACCAGTACATAATTTACAGCAGGAAGACGAAGACCAAATACCAAGGCTATGGTTTACAGCCATTATAGGCTTACAACAATAAAAGCTTTCACATTTATATATACTGCCAAATGCCAATTACTTTAATTTTTAGATTTACGCTTTCACTTGTTCACCTGTTAGCTGCGAAACTAAGAAAGAGTGGGCGGCGGTTGCCGGAACACAACTTGCACAAGTGATGAAGCAACGGCTGCCGGACCACGAGCGGGCTACAACAACACAATTGGTTAAGAATATGTGGCTGGTTGGTTGCGACGCTCCGGTGATGCAGTCATGCGGAGGGAGTCTCGGCGGCTTATGGGTGGCTAGGCACTGTGGTTGCGGGAGACTAGGAGAGAGATTGAGTGAAAGAGTAAAAGTTTTAAAGTTTGAGATTTTTGAGGCATTTGACACTTTGACAGATTGTCTGATTTGTTAAAGATTTTTTTTTTTTTTTTTAGATAAATAGAAAACCGGATAGGATTGGATATCCAAATTTTCGAGATTCTTAATGCGAATCCGATCCGAAAATTTTCGGATATCCATTCCAAAATATCCGAAATTTAAAAAAACGGAATGAGTATCCAATTTTTCGGATCGGATCATCGCGAATCACGGATCAGATCAATCGGATCGGATTTTTTGCCCAACCCTAATAGAAACAAAGGTAATAATACCAAATTGTAATAAGAGTTTATTCCCAAATAAAAAATTTCGTGGTTTCCAAAAAAAAAAAAAAAAAAAAAAAAAAAAAAAAGATTTTTCGCACACAATATGTACTCCCTTGTACATAAAATATTAAATCAACGTTGCCTTAATCTTTCTAATTTAAAAAAAAAAAATCATAATCACATAAACCCACATGCTTTACTCTCACTTGCTTCCTAAATTTTTCATTTATTTTTCCGCTTCTACATTCTTCTCATTTTTTTTCTCTAACTCCTTATTAACACGAAACATTACGGAGTACAATCAACTGGCTATTATCCCGAAACATTACGGAGTACAATCAACTCGCTTAACCCGCAACTCGCATAAAATCCAATCCGCAACTCGCATAAATCCAATCCGCAACTCGCATAAAATCCAATCTAACCCATAAATATGGCCACATGGGTGCCTAGTTGTGGAGGCCGTTACAGTACCCAAAAAAAAAAAAGAATAAAAATAAGTTACATATCGCAATAAAAACAAACTCCAAATATATATATTCGTTTAATAACAGTCACATCTCACGTCTCCCATGCTTTCGTCACTTTTCTCCTCTCACACACTCTTTCTCTTTCCACGTCAGCAACAAATCCTTTAATTCTCTAACAAACGTTGACTTAAGTCACCCTTCTTCTTCTTCCCAAATACTCCAAAGTACACAAAAATTAAAACCAAAAAAATAAAAATAGTGAATGAAATTATCAAAAGCTTAACCGCCAAGCAAAAAGGACACCATTGTAAATTCACAATTTTGGGCTTCCGACCCTTCTAGAATTCCTCTCTAATATTTTTTATTTTGAAAGGCAAAGGTAATATATTAAATCAAGAGAAGTCCATCGAGGCCAAAGAAACAATGCTTTGGGGGAAAGAATCAAAACGAATAAGTTACTGACTCTCCCCCGTAGAAACTAGGTGAGCGACCGTACTACAGCTACGCTTTGCTTGAGTGACTATAGATATATATACACAACAGTTGAATTGCCCATTTTCATCGCTAACATTTTCAATTTTCTCTAAACCAAAAAAACAAAAAAAAAAAAAAAAAAAAAAAGGTTTGTGTAAGAAAAACAAAAATAGAAGGTGGTTATGGAAGAGGACGTGGTCGTGGTCGTGGTCGAAGAGGAGATGGAGGTGGCGGTCAGGGCAGCGGCGGTCGTGGTATTGGTGGAAGAGGTGCTGGCTATGGCTGTACAGACGGAGGTGGTGGTAGTCATGGCGGAATTGGCAGAGGTGCTACTCATGGCGGAAGAGACGGAGGTGCTACTCATGGCGGAAGAGGCGGGTTTGGTCGTGGTGGTGGTGGTAATCAGCATTACCAGCAGCATCAGCAACCGCGACCACAGATTAAGCACCACCAGCCTCATCAACCGCGACCACAGTTTCAGCAGCACCAGCAGTGGCCGCAACAACCGCCGCAGTTCCAGCAGCAGTGGCCACAGCAACCGCCGCATTACCAGCAGCAGCAGAGGCAGCAGCAGCAGCAGCAGCAGGCGAGTGATGGTAGTATGGGGCCTAGTAGGAGGTATTCTGGCGAGGGTTCTTCTTCTTCTTCTAACAAGCAACTAGCGTACGTTGGTGATGGTTTTGCTGCTAAATTGCGACAATGTGCTAAGTCTGTTCCTGATCCTAATATTGATTCTGGTATACCTCTTTAAACATTGTTATGATTCACAGAAATTATAATAATAATGTTATAATGTCGTCGTTATTTGCATTATTTATCATATACGACGTATTATTGATAAATTGTTTGCAAATTTTGTTTGATTGATTTTCTGCTTTTGTTATGGTGTTGTTTGGGTTGAATTTTAGTTAGTTCCATTATTATCTTATACGAATTTGAATGTTGATCATCTGGATGATTTTTAACAAAATTGATGTGTGATTTTGTGAATTTTACATGGATTATTTGTGAATACTCATCGTACATGTTTTTGTTGATATTATATGATTTGCACTTAACATATAATAATAATGTTATAATTTCATCATTATTCATTATTCACCATATAATACTGATAAATTGTCTGGAAATTTTGTTGGATTGATTTTCTGCTTTGGTTTGGTGATGTTTGGGTTGAATTTTAGTTGTGCCATTATTACCATGTACGAATTTGAATGTTGATCATCTGGGTGATTTTTAACAATATTGATATGTGATTTGTGAATAGTAGTATATGGATTATTTGCATTGAAATTCATTGTATATGTTTTGTTATTGCATTTAGCTTCTTAGATCCTCTGTTTCTCAAACTCTTACTTTGTGTTTTATGCATAATTCTTGATACTAAGTGTAGAAATGTACGATTAGCCTAGCGTCATTTGCTTAAATTAGCTTTAATTGTCGGGGTTGTATGTGGCTAGACTCTCCTCCTTTTCGTGAGACGTTGAACAAGCCTGTTTCATGAGGTAACATAGTTTAAGGGTTTTTTTTTTGTAGTGAACAATTATTAGAATTATAGGTAACATTCCATCTATAAGGTTTTAGTCTTCGCACTTCTGCTATATTTTATACAACAGTTTTTTTCTTCTTTTGAAATATTTTAATGGTTGAAGGTATCAAGCATGTGTCTCAGACATTCTGATTTAATGCCAATTCATTGTGGGTTAAACTGTTATACTATGACACTGTGTCCTACCTCCTGTGAGTGTCAAAGACTAAATTTGAAATGTAACTGATTAGAAGTTTAGAACCTACATTCTGACACAAGGATGTACATTATGTGACGAAATGCTTAATTTTAATCATGTTTGTTTGCGATGATAAAGAGATTATGCTGGTCATTTGAGGCACCCACATATAGGATATGTGCACTATTGTCTGAATTTTATATAATGCTCCCTCTATCTCAGAATGTTGGTTCTGCTACGAAAAGGTATTCAAAAATCGGAAAGAGCATTTGTTGGGCTGTTTTTATACTGCATTATTTAATAACCAATGTACTTGTTGTCTTGCCATTGCTACTTTATTCCAATGCAAAAAATTTATTTTGGGTAGTCAAATTTTTTGTATCATTTTTATGAATGCTATGAGTACCTTTGACATGATTCTCTGTATTTTTATAGGGGTGAAATTAGAATAAATTTTGGAATTGATGTCACAACAAGCATGACAACAGTCGAATTTAGTGTGATGGAGCCGCTAAAATTGAAGTTGAGAAATCTAGATGGCTATGTAAGAGCTATAGATGTGGACAAAGAGAAATGCCAGTGGAATCTTGTTAAAAATTTAGTCTTTGAAGGCCCATCCCTTAAGCACTGGGCTGTTGTGGTATTCAACTGTCCGAATTCTTCAAAAGAAGTAGATTTGGTGATGCTCTTTGTTCAGAATCTTATTAGACGTTGCAAGACACTAGGGTTGCATATGGAGGATCCTCTGTCTACTATATGGGCTAGCATGGATGAATTGGAAAGCGCAGACTCAGTAACTAGTGTTCTGGAACAGGTTCAGCGTGAGGCACACGAAACTAATGAAAGTAACCTGCAGCTTGTATTATGTGTGATGGCGCATAAGCATACTGGTCATAGGAACATTAAGTGGGTTTCTGAGACAAAGATAGGAGTTCTTACCCAGTGTTGCCTTTTTGACATGGCAAAAAGAGGGCAGGACCAGTACCTGGCTAATCTTGGCATAAAGATAAATGCTAAGCTGGGGGGTAGCACTGTTGAGCTTAATGATCAACCTTCTTTATTTGATGAAGCTGCAGACCATGTGATGCTTATTGGTGCTGATGTCAATCACCCACCTCCCTCGGATTCCTCAAGTAAATCAGTAGCTTTTGTTGTTGCTTCAATGAATTGGCAAGCTGCAAACAAATATATTTCCAGAATAAGCTATCAGAAAAATCGTCTGGAGGAAATTAAAATGTTTGGATCTATATGTCTAGAGCTGATAAAATGTTATGAAAACATAAGTAGAGTCAAACCAAATAAGCTTGTGACATTTCGTGATGGTGTCAGTGAAGGGCAGTTTGATATGGCATTCAATAAAGAGCTTCTGGATCTGAAGGATGAATTGCGGAAAATAGATAATTACCACCCTACCATAACACTTATTGTTGCTCAAAAACGGCACCTGACACGCTTATTTCGAGCAGCCCAAGGAGATGACGAAAATAACATACGTCTTGGCACGGTGGTGGATACAGATATTGTTCATCCATCACAGTTTGATTTCTATCTCCGCAGTCACTATGGGAGCATGGGTACCAGCAAACCGACTTACTACCATCTCCTGTGGGATGATCACAAATTTTCTCCTGAGAAGTTGCAACAGTTCATATATCACCTGTGCTTCACCTTTGCTAAGTGTTCTAAGCCTGTTTCACTGGTTCCTCCAATCTACTATGCTAATCGGTTAGCCTTCAGAGGACAATTGTATTGTGATGCGCAGCGTCCTTTAGGAGAATCACCGTCTGATCGAAATCCAGCTCACTCTGACATTAAAAACTTCATGTATTTCATCTGACCGGGCTTTGCTTCTCCTATGTTGCACTTCCGCTCCATGGATTGGTCAAGGAAGTCTCGCACAGCTCATGTTTCTAATGGTGTTGGCCTCATGCACCTTTAGGTTGCATTTGTGCGTGAATCTAATACTCTTAATATATAGCTTTGGTGTGTTTAATAATAAGGATAGATGTCCAAGTATCAGTTAAAACTTTAGAATGTGTGTTTGAACTAAGTTTGATGTCTATTTTGGGTAGCCTATATTTGTGCTAAGGCTCTTGTAGCCAAGAACGTGATGCTTTAATAGTATGTTATCTGGTATTTGTATTTTTAATGTGCGTTATTATGGATAATTGCAGGGTGTTTTTGTTACTATGAAGGACTAGCTTGTTGCTGTGTCTCTGCACTTATATTAAATAACGTCACAAAATTAGTTCGCGAGTTTGGTTAGAATATGGACTCAATATATTTGGATAACAAGTAATGGAGAGAAAGGGTGGGAAGTGAAAGGTAGGGGAATAACTTTCTTTGTTTGGATAAACATCATCATTTCCTTAAGATTGGAGGGGGAAAAAAAAGTTAGCCTTCCTCCTCTTTCTCTCCCATTCTTTTCCCTACTATCTAGCTATCCAAACAAAGCGTAGGATGTAAGTAGCTTTGTTTTGATGGTTATCTTCGAGATCAACATATACCGCCTCCTTGTGTATTTCCGTGTTCTAGAGAGAGGTTATACTTACAGAGTTATAGGTACTGAAACTGGAAATCCAGAATTGCAATGGAGCAAGGGTTGTAGAAAAATACTAATAAAAAAATTAGTGCAGTGGTATACAGGATTTTTTGATAGTCAGTCATCAATAGTATAACAACAAAACAAACGGGCAAAATTAATTGAAACAGACATAACCATCGTAAGATGTCAAGGTACAGGCTTGAAGTCGAGAGTTGATGCTCCCATGATTATTAACTGTATTGGCATACTGCAGAAAATATGTTTCATGAGTTAGTAGTTTAGTACTTACTTGGGTGGAAGCAGGCAACACATATAGTTTCGCTACAAATTTAACAATGTATTTGCTTGCTACTTGTTTTGTTTTCCTACGATTTACCTTCTGCTACTGATATCTTCCAGAGAAGTCCGGGCCATCAAGTCCTTTAAGGCTGGAAAACTAGGCCTAGACAAAGTACTGGCTCATTGTGAATTAGCTTCGGATGACAGCAGTCTGAACTCTATAGCTAATTTGACAAACCAGGGTAAGAAACCATTTCCCTTAACCTCTCTCTCCTTGTTTCACCGCTAATAGTATTAACACCGCTCGGTTAAGGGCATTTGCAGTTATGTCTTCTTAGCAGATGGTTAGCGATTTCTAGGATATATTTGACTCATCCCAGCTTTGGCATTCAGTTTTACCCATAGCAAGAAATGGAAACCATTCTTGTTGTTCTAAAATGCTTTTATTCATTTAGCTTGTTCAATGATTTAATTAACAATAAGCTGGACAAAAATAAGTAAAGCTGGACAAAATACGGAGTAATAAGTTTTTACTTTTTGATCTTAGTTTGTCAAATGGTGTAGACATGATTGTATTTCCAAAATCTGTTCTATGTTCAAATTCCATCTCCAACAGATAACATCGTCATCTTTGGACTTTGGCAGTTGTTACACACGGACATTAAACATACATGAACAATATGTAGGTCCTTTCCATTATAGGCCAAAAACTAAATCAAGTTAATCTACATAGATCCATCTACTGGTTTCTAATACAGTCAAGCCTTAGCATCTTCAGCCACTGTTTCCACGGGTTCTTCCTTTGCTTTATCCATTGCGACAGCTTCCACAGATTCATCTTTCCCCGCTTCTTCACTTTTTTTTGGTTCTTCTATAAGTTACGCAAAAATGTCAATTACCACATCAAAAAATCATTACTAACTATAAAAAAAAGCACCTTCTTACTCCATATATATAAGCATATATACAGAGTTCAAATAAACAGAAAGCAGCACAAAGGCATGCATACAATTCACCAAAACTTCACACATTGCAGAAAAACAAGAAAAAACACCACAAATTGATCAATTAAAGTTGATAAGATGAACGAAAAAATGTTCAAGTCGTCTTCTAATGCTAACCTTCTTCGTCCATTGTATCATCCATATCAAAATCATCATCCCCACCCATGCCTAATTTCTGCACAATATCAATTTTTATTAGCAATCCTAGACTTATAACTCCACAAGTTAGAATTACATGGACTAATTGGTTCATGCAAAATATAACTTGTCTGACAGAATACAAATCAATAGAGCATTCGAAAAGCTACTGAAAACAAACAGTAAATTAGCACATAAGGAAAATTTTGTATGGGAGAGTTCAAAGCAGAATGGAAAAAGAAAAGCTTGATTGTAAAAAAATAACAATTTCAAATTACACCACATAAGAAATGAAAGAACATAAACAGGCATAAATTTTCTTGTCAACTGTCACCTAGAGAGCAGCACTTAAAATTCATGATGCAGAAATTCTCTCTATTACTAATCAAATTTAACAGCATTATAACATTGTGAGCCATGTTTAGATATTTTTCTAATATTTCACTCCATAAGACTTCAAATATAAACAACAGCAACAACTGAACCACTTTGAACACATGAAAACTTACCGAGAAATCCATGTCACCGAAGTCAAAACTCTTCTCTGTTGCAAAGATACAAAATGTTTTCATGAGTACAAGAAATTAAGATATACCAAATAATACAATTAGCTTAGAGTAAATAACAAAGCTTACCATTCTCCTCATCTTCATCAACCCATTTATCCCAGTCAACCTTGAGGAAAACTGGTGGCTTCCCTTCTTCTTTTAAGAGCCTGCTCCACCATTTCTTCTCTGCTTTTTGAATAACATAGACAATTTGCCTCACCCCAATGTTATACTTGCTCTCCTGAAATCGAAATTTACAAGCCGGAGTCAGCTACACCAGTATTCCACTGTTAGTATAGCACAAGCCTCGCTAAATAACATACCTCTACACTGATCTTATCCAACAACTCAATGTCAACCTCGTAAGGGTTGCCATCTTTCATAGCTGAAAAGAAGAACTTTCCATCAGGCTCAAGCTTCAGCTTTACATCTTTGGCATCAGGTAACTCAACAGTTATATAGATCTTGTCAGACGTCTGAGCCCACTTGACAGTTGGGTGTCGACTACAAACATTATGAAACATGTTAGTATCTTTGGAGCTTGTCAAAGTTTAACATTATTAGTGCCAGAGATTAAGCACAACACTGAAATCAGATGCAATAGAATGACCTATAACATTTCACACTACCCCCCCCCAACACACGCACACACACACAACCCACAAAAGTATTCCTTCAAAGGTGACAACAGCTAACAACCTTTAAATGATGACACAATATTAATCTTATACGAAGTACCTAAGTATTGTAGAAGCTTAAATTCAGAGTAAAGAAGACTACAAAGAAAACTCATAGGATACTATTGACTAAATAACATATATTCGGCCACTATATTAACCTCCTTAAGGAATCTTTGGACCATACCATGTACATTGTTACCGCCTACAACACTAAACGAAGGCCTTACCCCCCTACAGTGCGTAAGGAACCTCTACAAAGAAATTCCCATAATATTTTTACCCTAATTTTTACCACCTAACTTCTAACCATATACTAATAAATAGGCAAACTTAAAAACTAATATAAGAGTAAGATGAGTATACGAAATACTATATAAGTAATGGATAATAAACACAAAGAGTAGACCAACCTTTTTCCAGTACGATGTATAGGAAACCTAATGTTGTATTATTCTTGTCTATAATTTTTTACAAAAATATTTCTTAAAAGAGAACCAAGGTGATTAGAATGAGCCTAAGATGCTCAACGCTTTGTTTAAACATAGAGCATGATTAGACCAACCAGAAATAAGATCTATACTAATTCAAGGTCCGGTATAAGGTATCCAATTTTTAATTCTTGTCACCCTATCAATTCTAATCAAACAACCAACACTATAGCAATCATATTAAAGTGTACCAACCAAATAAAATTGGTAATCTTGGGATAATTTGCATCAAATTCTTAATGGTTTGCTTGGTAAATAATTATAATGATGGTAATGGAATTAATTTTATACTTAATTTTAAAAACAAAATCTCATGTCAATACAAGATCGGAATGAAGTTTAACATGGTAATGAAAGCGGGTTGTTCTTACAAAAGTACATACAAACATAAAACATTATCATATACAAGTTATGACTTAACAAACTAGCCATAATATAATTCTCTAAATTTCAATCAACTTAGAACAGGAAATTCAGTAAGTCCATTTTTTTTCCAAAAATTACTGAATAAATATTAATAATTTTAAGTCACAAAGCTCACAATTGCTTTAACATAAGCATTTCCACCATTATAACTTCACTAAGGCTCCATATATTTTGAAAGAAAATAGTTTCGATTTTCAAACTAAATTATACAAAAAAATTCTATTCTCTAAAAGAAGGAAAGCCATTCCTCCGCTCTTAATATGCTCTACTCTACATAAACTTTCCTCTACAATTTTTCTTGTAAAGTAAACAAAGAAATTTTCATTGGAAATTGTTCTCCATTAAAAACACTTGTTTAGAGTCTAACAACATTTCTAATATGCAGTAATTGGATTTTTTTTTTATTTTAATTCCATTTCTAGAAAATAAAGCATCACTCAGCAAGTTTATACAAGTCCATAAGAAATAATCAAATAATATGCCATTCATAACCCAAATTTCATACTAAAAAATTACAACAAAAAATAATAACAAGAAGAAATTCATGCATATTTAACATGAATAAAGACAATAATGAAAATTAGAAATAAAAAAGGCAATTAATTACCTCATTGTTGCAGAAACAGAGACTTTGAAAACTAAGAAAAGACAGAAAACAAAATGTTAAGAAACTTCAGAGGATAAACAAAGTGAGAGAAATGATTCAACAATAATGGAAGATGAGAAGTGAAAGGGGTTTAATTATTAAAAGTGGTGTGTTCTGGAAAATGCTTGGGTTTCTGCTTAGTTGTAGAGAGAAATAGAGAATGCTGGAATGTTCCAGAAAAACCTTTCAAATACCATGCTTCTTTCTTCCTTGGTGTTCTTTTTAAATTTTTGGGTTTCAAAAGTTGGTTGTAGACTAATAGTCGGGCCACTTGTAAGTCTATGCCTTAAATCGGGTCAGATTTGGTTGGACTGAAAGATCGGAATTATTAGGCTGAATTTTTTTAGGTCCGGACTTATTTTTGACTTTATTTAGGAATATTAACATTTTTTACATTTTTTTTCCAATAGATTATTCTAAGTAAGAGTTCATATTGTTTAAAAGACAAAAAAAAAGTCACTAATTTTTACGAGTAAAGTATATCCAATTAGATACGATTTTTTAAAACTTAAAATAAAGTGTAATTTTTTTTTAATAGAAATCCGAACATGCTCTACTTTTTGTTTATTTTAAATTAGTTTGAACTACAAGTATTATTTTGATAAACATTTTTTCCAATAAAACTAAAAAAAAAAAAAAAAAATAGGATTCAAATACATGTGTCTCACATTCAATAAGAAAGAAAAAAAAAAAAAAATGTATCGTTTCTAATCACATTCGCTTTTTTATTAAACAACTTATCACCTAAAACTATAAGCTTCGAAAATTACTCATTTTAAATTTCATTGTTTTAAAAGATATTAGGTCACCAATTTGAACTAGGCATTATTTAGGTTTACATACGTCCAATTCAAAATTATGTTTTTCGAGGATTGGAGATCAAATTGGAACTCTTGGTCTTGGTACCGTCCATTCTTGTTTGATTCAAGTCTTGACACACCCTTAACATTAGAGTACGTGAGGTATGCTTGTTCTGCTTAACTTATTCCGAGTTAGTTTTCTCAAAAAAAAAAAAAAAAAAAAAAAAAAAAAAAAAAAAAACCTTATTCTGAGTTAGGCCTTATTCTTTTCAACACATTTACAATTTTAACTTTAAATTATTTTTATTGAAATAATTTATTTTTCCCTTTTCACGAAGCAAATTACCAATAGGTAAGTTGTCAATAGGTACTAACTTTAATATGTCAAAAAAAAAAAAAAAAAAAAAAAAAAAAGTAAAATACATTGTCCGTAGATAAAAACACATATTCCTGCTTCCCCCCAGTGGCCCCAAGTAGTCGAGTACTAACCCATGAAGCATTTTAAGCAGTACTGATAATAATCATTCAACTCTCACTTCTTTCTACCACAAGGGAATCAAGCACCTGAAGACTGAATTTGTTGAGCATGGGACGTGGAACTGCTACATGTAGTTTCACACCATTAATTGTACCACGTAAAACCAACTTAAATCCATACCAAATGGTACAGAACTACAGAATAGTGAAAACAAGGGTTTTCCATTGCAGGAGCTGCAGCTAGTACATTTCCTGATAGCCATCGTACCTGAGCACGGGTTGCAAGAATCATATCCGTTGTTACCAACTTGCTACCCTACTCACATAGTCACATATAGCAAATTCTATGTTTCTGATGGTTTTTTTTTTCTTCTTCTTTTCGCAATGCAGCTCAGGCCTGAAAACCATTCATTGAGTCACTTAAGAAATTCAGTATAGCTAAGCTAACAAATAACAGATTTTTTTAAGGTCAATTCACAATAAGAAAAGAGAACAAACACTTCACAAGAAAATTATTGATACATATCACATCTTATGTCGATATATAGCATAGCTTGCATTCCTAACATCTTCACAGTCCACACTTTATCTGATACCGACTTAGGTCCCTAAGCAACATAAGAGCAATCCAAATCCCTCTATTTCAGATTAAGCATGAATTGGGTAACTTCCCTGAGTTTCCGAGGAAAGACTAATCATGACTGACTCCTTGTTTCATCCTTCACAGCTGCCAAAATCTTTGTTCCGAAAGAGGTGAGACACCACAAGTGGCACCAGCTGCAGATTCTGTCTCATTGAAATTTGAAGGGAGAAGAGAAGCAAAGGGATGAAAGATTGAAATCATGCTAAAAAAAATTCAGATTTATTTGTTTGATTCATGCCCGTACAAATTCCAGTACAATTGTTTCGAATTGAACTGCTTATCCAAGAGATCCACTATAAAGTGGTGCAACAATCAAGATTGTTTCAGAGAAAAGTAAACAATTGTTATAAAGTTATGGAAACAAAATTTTGTGTAACTTGCTTCAAACATTACACATAAGCCACTTCTAAGAAAACTAGTGTATCTCAAGGAGCTCTATCGAAGGGTCGTGTATCATTGTAACAAGTCTCCCATACAGCTTCCATTGCATCCTTGGCAGCTGTTTCAGAGCAGTGAGGATTGGCCATCACTGATTTCATTACTCTTCTCTTCACACAATCTTGTTCATGACCTCGGAGCTTCATATAGCCACGCAATAGCTCTCGTTTGAAGTGGCAATCACCACTCAATGGCCAGCGCGAATCTCACTACAAGCATGATGAGCACAATTACCCCAATTTAAGTTTTTCGCTGTACAATCATCATAAGCATGAATGAGCTCATGAATCAGAACTTGGTTGACCTCATCTTGCATGTTCATATAATTGCTACATACCATTATCCCTCCACCACGAACATAACCACCACTAAGTTTCCGCTTACAATCAACAGCTTTTATGAAGTTATCTCCAATGCTACACCCTGATTTTTCCAAATTCTCCATCAGAAATCTCACCATGGGAGTTCGCAAGCTTCTCTGGATCATCTCTTGACACTCTTCCACAGAGACACCATCACCATACACCATTGATGAAAAGCTTTCTGTCCCCCCTTTGGCATCAGCCGCTTCACCTTCCATTTAGGCTTCCACCCACTGCGATTTTAAAACTTAAATAAATAAGGCATGAAATCTCTATATATTCCCAGACAAATTGTGCTAACACTAATAAAAAAAAAGCCTTTACTTTTGGTACTACACTACTGCTGACTTGTCATGTAAGAAGCAAGTGAGTTTGATAACTTATTAGCAATTGCTAGCAAAACATCAAAGAAACAAACAGATAAGTAATAACCCATCAAGTCCTATCAAAAATGGGGATGACAAAAATAAACAATCCCTAATTTAAAATTTTGGCCTTCAATTCAAGATTGTAAACATAGTTACATATAGAGAGAAACATGTTTTGCAACATAGCAAGAGACGAGGAAAATTATTGTTTACAGGCATTGCAGCTATATACATACAGTAGTTCAGAGACATCAAATCAGTTAAATGGATTAGCACATCATCAAAGCAATTTTTTTTATTCTTTTAACAAACAAGACAGAAATCTAGCTTTGGTATGACCTAGATTTATTCCCTCCATAGCAAAGGATCAAAGACAAAATCATATCTTATGACCAAGATAAAATAGTATCGATCACCAAGCGAATATGAAGTAGGTACTAAATTGTGTTCCAATTTTGATGAAAGCAAAGCAATCAGACTCAGCAGCTATACTCCAACATCCAACATCCAACCTCTTAGAGTCCCAGCTTAGTTGAAACCAAAGAGTTAAATCCTGGCCTTGTAAAACTCCAAATCAAACTGAATTTGTCGTTGCACCACACGTCCACACCTAAGGCAACAAATTGACCTTCCGAAATTTGATTAACAAAGCTAAAGCCATTTATCCCACCCCAGTAAACTTTAGCATCCGTAGCATAAATAGACTTGCCTCGCCCAAACCCCATTAACCAAGGGCCTCCACACTTCCTTATCAGGCCATCCCTGAGCCAGGACAGGAGGAAGAAATGCCATATAATTTGACTAAAGAACACAAGCTAAGATAAGAACGCAAGCAAAAGCGTAATTGTCATGGCTCACACTCAACAAATTCATTCTCATAAACAAGTCAAATGCAATAACATCATACACATTATAGAACACCCAATAATTACAACATTCCAAGTCTTAACATTTCTCAGAGGCATTTCATCAAGCAGTTGGCAGGCATAATCAACCTGACCCAGCTTAGTAAATGCTGGTAACAAAGTGGTCAAAGAGTAAGTATGAGGAATATCCAATTCAGCAAAGACAATTTTAACTGAACCCAAATCTTAAATTTTGGCATAAAACGAAAATCTGGAGTTATACCAAATCTGGAGTTGGGTATGTTGGCAGAGGCAGTGAGAGCAGGAAGGAAATCTCCTATTTCATAGTTCAGTCTTAACATTAAAGGGTTTTGCAACATATTAGCAACCAAATTTGACTCAATTACCAAGTCAAATTCTTCTTTGAGCAGTAATTAAATTATAACTAAAACATGGTTCAATAATCGATCCACCTTAGAAGAACCCTAGATTGAATTAAATTAAGGATTAATATTATATTGTGAAACTGATGTTCATTGATTAAGAGAAAACATCTTACTTAAGGTTCAATGGAGGAGAGAAAGCTCACAATTCGCTTCAACGGAAAATTCAGAGTAGTCGCCTCAATGGAGGAATGAGAACGGGAGGCGGGAGGAGCCAAGAAGGTGAAAAACTCAATATGTGTTGTAATTTTCCTAAGGGAGCTTAAATTAATAAATCGGAAAAAGCTACATCAAGGACACGAGGCGGGATTACATTATTCCACACTCTTTGACCGACTTCCCAAGGTTAAAAATGAGCCAATTTATTATGTTGTACGGATACCGACACGGACACGGACACGATACGGACACGGAAAAAACGGTAATCCTGAAATAGGGGACACAGGTACGGTGTATAACAAGGCATATAATATATCTAAAAAACGAGAATTTGACAACCTATTCAATAAAACACTAAATAATTAGCCTCAAAACACACAATTTTGTTTAAACAAGTAAATAAACAAAGTGTACGAAGGTTAGTGTTAAGGATTTTCGACACGATTAATTAAAGTTTAATAAACAAAGTGTACGAAAGTTAGTGTTAAGCATATAATATATCAAATGCATTAAAGTTTAATTAAACAAGTCCAACAACTAGACAACTATACAGTATACATTAAAGTATCAAAAATCAAATTTTCAGTTCTTCAATCCCAAATTACATTACAGACTTACGGTTACACAATATACAGGATGTATACATGAAGGATCAATTATGTACACTTGTTCCTGATTCTAATCAAATTAAAGTTAAATTAATTGAATGTATACATGAAGGAGCAATTGAATTTCAGAAAATTAATTGAATTTAAAAAAAAAAAGTAGAGAACCATACCTGGTGGCTGACGACGGACGACGGGCGACAATGAGACTGGTGGTGGTGGCTGAGGACGAACAACGTCGGTCACGAGTGACGGCGAAGTCAGCAGGCGAGCGGCGACGAACGGACGAAGAAAGTTCTGAGTTGTGAGTCCTTGTGACTAGCGACGGTGAGAGCAGGTGAGCACGAGCAGCAGGTGACGAGTGACGGACGACGGTGATAAGTGACCGGCGACGGTGAAGCGACGGCTGACGGGCTCAGTGGCTGTGTCGTTGTCGCTGGGTATTTCTTAGGGAGTTAGGGTTTCAATTTTTGTGAGAATGTGAGAGAGAATGAAGGAAGCTGGGCATGTAAAGGCTATGTGCGTGTCCATTACAACACGGACCGTGTCTAGGGTGATACGGTCCGTGTCCGTGCATCAGAAATTAAAAAAAAAAAAAAAAGGACACGGTTTTCTGCGTGTCGGATACCTGTCGTCCCGTGTCCCACGTGTGTCCGTGTCCGACACATGTGTCCACTCAGACACGCCTGCCAAGTGGTGTGTCCGTGCAACCTAAGGTTGAGACAATAAACATAAACATTTACTCTGCTTCTGTACTATTTAGTCTTTCGGCTTTATTTGCTGGATTTTTTACGAATGTAAGTTTAATTGGCAAACTATTTACGAATCTAGTTGCGTGGTCAAACTATTTACGAAACTAAGCTTCTGAGGTAAAACGCTGACTCGATCAGCGTTTTACTCCTGTTGTTAATTTTTTTTTAAAAAAAATTTCGTATTTTGTGAAATACAAAGTAAAAAAAAATAAAATTGGAAATACAGTAAAACGCTGACTCAGTCAGCGTTTTTGTGTATTACAGGGAAAAACGCTAACTGAGTCAGCGTTTCATTAATAAAAGAAACACGCTGCCTCAGTCAGCGATTTTGCCTGGTATATTTTTCGCAGAGCATTCGCTCTTCCTCAAAACTAAAAACTCAAACTCACTCTTCCCCACGCAACGCATTCACGCTTCCTCATAGCCTTGCCGTCGCCGTCGCTGCCGCCGCCTTCCACCACCACCGCCGCCTACCGCCTGCTGTCGCCGCGCCTCTCCTCTTCTTTATAATCTCATTGTTAGTACTTCTCACTTATTTGTTTTTAAATTTTAAAAACCTAGGTTAGTTTGCATTATATACTACATTGTTTTAATTTGATAATGTTGTTGATTATTCTAGGTTAGTTTGATGTAAATTGATAATTATGTTGATAATTCTAAGTTAGTTTGTTGTAATTTGATAATTGTTTAGTATAAAAGCCCTAAATGGATGTTAGTTTAGTAAGAAAGTTTATGATGAAATTGTGGAAATGTTTGATAAAATTGTTGAAAATGTTGATGAAATTGTTGATAATGTTGATGAAATTGTTGTTTTTATTTGATAAAGTAGCCTACATTGTTGTTTAATTACGAAAATTATGTTATGTAGAATATGTTGGTTGTTATAGTGTGAATATGTTCGTTGTGTACTTTGTTTTTATGTGAATTGGAACAATGATGGTTAATTATGTTTGTAGTGTGAATTTCTTGGTTGTTATTGTGCGAATTGGTGGAGATTGCATGCAATTAAGATGTGTTTTTGGTTGTTGTATAGAATATGGCTGCACAAAACGCAGCTTTGTTATGCCGATGGGGGGGTGAATTTGTGTCTGATGGACCGAATGTCCAGTATAGTGGTGGAAATATGGAACCATTTCCACTTGGACCAGACATGACTTTCAACGATCTGATGAACGAGGTTCATAGCATTATTGGCTTAAACCGAATGAATGTACAACTTAACATTCAAATGAGGTTTGAGACTAATAATGCGGTTCAAGTGTTACCTTGTTCTAACGATAGACATTTGAAAGCTTTGAGGAACGCTGTTTTAATGAGGGGTTATCCACATGAGATATATGTAGAAATAGTGTCTACGTGTACGCAACAAAGTACTCGACCAGATCAACAAGCTACCTATTTTTCCGGTTACACAGAGTCCTTCCGAATGCCCTCACAAGACATTCCATCAACTGAATATGGGATGGGGTCCTTCAGCAGACTGCTTCATGACGATCGGTTCCAGATGCCGTTGAGTTCACATATAGCTTCACCTGTATATGGTGGAACATCCATACGATCCATCTACGACCTTGATCGACTGACCGAGGATCAGGTGAAATCTTTAATTTGTTTATGACATTGTTATTTATTATGTATACTCTTAACATATTTAATATGCACTAACCTGTTTATTATGTTACTTTTTATGTGTTATCGCAGATGACATGGGACCCGTATGAAGCTGATTTAGTTGCTGCCATGCCTCCACATCTGCTAGATCATCAGGCGCAGTGGCGTTCTAGGGTCCCCCTGATCTGTTTTGAGGTCGTCGAGGGTCACCTACCAGATCGAGTCATGCGACAGTTTGGACTACGACAGACTGTCCCCCAGCAGTGTGACACTAGTGCCCGGCTGCACCGCATTGACCGTCGGGGAAAGAGCGACAGGAACTGGCGGACAGAGCATGCCCAGTACATTGACTTGTGGCATCGACGGTTGGAGTTCGTCGTCACTGGTGACCCCATCTACGGCGTTATGGATCCATACGATCCATACATGGAGTGGTACATGCGGATTACACGGCGTTTCATCAACCCCAGCTACACACCGCCATCCGCACATTACCATCCATCCTTTGACGTGATCAGGGGATATGTAAGTGTATTTTATTAACTTATTTTTATCAATTTTAAATTTGTATATCATTCAACTAACTCATCCTTAATTACTGCAGGCGTTGGATATGACGGCGATGGTTGACGCACTGTCGGACGTCCTTCCAGGCATACCTGAGCCGCCTAGAGCACAGGTCGAGCGGGTGCGAGATATGGGCATGGCTACCTTGCAGAGATATGGTCACGCCTATCTCGTCCACCCCCGGGACGATCATGGCGGCCACTCTAGTCACTCACAGTTCGAGGCTGGCCAGAGTAGCTGTGGGGGTGATCCTTCGTCATTCACGGGCGCAGAGGAGTACGACATTCGCAGTTACGCGCCCCTACGTCATCCTGATGACCCATCTTCCAGCCAGCTGACTCCGCCAGTACGCCCAAACCCATTTACCACGGTCCGTCACTACAGCCGTCGTCAAAGGCCGAGAGTGGACATACAGGATAGAGAGCCGTTACACCAAATTGATGAGTCAGAATAGGATAGAATTATCTGATTTATTTGCTGTAATGACCTTCTCTAGTTGATGTACATAACACTTACATTACATTATTATTTTAATAATTATTTGAATACATTTATGTCTTGTTTGAATTTCAAATTCCTTATTTGTTCACGTTTGACTCATTTGGTTCAAAATAAATTGTGGATGTGGAGGTGGTGGATGTGGAGGAGGATGGGTGGTGGAGGTGGTGGAGGATGTGGAGGAGGAGGGTGGTGGAGGTGTTGGAGGATGTGGAGGAGGAGGGTGGTGGTGGTGGTGGATGTGGAGGAGGGTGGTGGATGTGGTGGATTTGGAGGAGGAGGGTGGTGGATGTGGTGGATTTGGAGGAGGAGGGTGGTGGTGGTGGTGGATGTGGAGGAGGAGGGTGGTGGTGGAGGATGTGGAGGAGGAGGGTGGTGGTGGTGGTGGTGGTGGATGTGGAGGAGGAAGGTGGTGGTGGTGGTGGTGGATGTGGAGGAGGAGGGTGGTGGATATGGAGGAGGAGGGTGGTGGATGTGGAGGAGGAGGGTGGTGGTGTTGGTGGTGCACAGGCTGCTGCTGGGGGCCTGCTGTTGCTGTCTTCAGCCAGCAGATAAAACGCTGACTGAGGCAGCGTTTTATACATAAGAATAAAACGCTGACTCAGTCAGCGTTTTTCTCTGTTATGTATACAGATAAAACGCTGACTGAGGCAGCGTTTTATTCTTATGTATAAAACGCTGACTCAGTCAGCGTTTTACTGTATTTCCAATTTTTTTTTTTAAATTTGTATTTCACAAAATACGAAATTTTATAAAAAAAAATAATAACCAAAGTAAAACGCTGACCGAGGCAGCGTTTTACCTTAGAAGCTCAGTTTCGTAAATAGTTTGGCCACGCGTCTAGATTGGTAAATAGTTTACTAATAAGGCTTAGTTTTGTAAAAAATCCTTATTTGCTGAAGCTATTCTCTTTGTTTTCAATTATTTCAAAATATGAACATCGTTTGACCATTCCCTCGCTAATTAGTGGACCGATTTTGATCTGTTATGAATTTGGGAAGCTAGCCATGAAAAGGTTAATTTTATATATTGTGGGCAGGACCCTCATTGGCATAAACAAACCTGAAAAAGTTCTCAAGCTACCTCCAACTGAGAGCAGTGTAGTGTAGTAGTGCACTTTCCTGAGGCGAACTTACTTCACATCAGTGCCAGAAAAGTAATAGTGGATAACTTGAACTTCTCGACTTTCATGGTATTCAGCCATTCAGGGGCTGGAATACAACCTCGGTACTAGACCACAGTCACCTACTTACACCCCCAGAAGATGCAGAGGAATCTCTTTTTACAAATTTTGGCACTTCTTGTTTGGTTCAATACGGATTTAATCATTTGTCAAATACATCCTTGGAGCAAGATGAATGTACAATTACAACATCAAACAATTTCAAAATATAAAAATCAATGTGTATCATTTTGCTCACTTCAGGATGCGTTTGGTTCCTTGTATACGAAATGAGATTTATATATAGATAACCTTATGGAGTGGTTGTCTTAACGTGGAACAGAATCACCTACAAAGATATCTTGTTATTTTCAAAGCATAGCCATAATCAGCATTTGCATCAAAGCTAGGATAACCTTTATCATTTTGATTTTCTTTAAACAAATTTTTTTTTATACTTTGATATTTAGGTTGGCGGTAATGATGATTTTGCGACAGCGGTGGTTACAAGTTGCATTGTTGGGAGATGCCTGCTATAAAAGAACTAGTACATGATATAGATGTTAAGCCATCTAGTTATAAGCTAAAAGTGTATCATCATCAATGACAAAATCAAGTTTTTGTTATTCATAAAACTGAAAAATAGATACAAAACATCCTTTACATAAGTTCTGCCTTTAAATAATCACATAAACAGATTCAAAAGCAAAGTACAAAACCCACACATCTCTCTCCATGTCGTATCAAAAAAATAAGATAAAATTGGATGCCATATGAGCACAAAACATCCAGATGTGACGATGTCCTATGTTAAATGAATAATTTGGATATAATCTGTTCACCATTTACCTCATCCAGAAACCAGCTTTGATACGATCATGATAACATTCAAAATTATCAAGGGCAACCTGAAGTATTGAGCTACATTGATAAGACCTACAGCTTGTTGTTTAAGCGACTTTTTTCTCCCTGTTGTAGCCTCAAAACTCAGCCCCCTCGGAGTGAGAAATCTATCCTCATTTAGTATTGCTAATGCATTAGCAAAAAGCAGGAACCCTTCAATCAATGTCCAAAAACCCATTCACTGCAAACCAAAAAATATCATTTAAATTTATCAAAGATCCCTTACCTAAACCTTCCCAAACAAACACATTGGAGTATTACTCAACAAATAGATTATCCCACATTCGATGTGAATGAAATTTAAAAACAATTGTTGAACATAGAATAGAATCTAGAAGCATTGGTCTAAGCAAACAAACAATTCTATATACTTGCGCATACAAGGGGCGGCATAGTGAGGATATTTTGCTTGCTTGTATAGATTATCTGGTGCTTATTTAAAAAAATTCCTAAGTTACTATCAAGAACAGGAAGTAGTCCAATAGCTATTCTAACAGTCACACAATCAAACTATGACAGTTGATTTGGATTCATATAATAAGAAATGCATGCAAAATTAAACCTGGCTATCAGATCAGCCTGTCCTTTACATGAGAAAAGCAACCCATTACCTCAATGACTCAATATACATTATCTCTCCTAAGGGAATGCAAGCTTTAGCTTACACAACTTCATTACCTTCCCTGATTGTGGGACAAACTTACATGGAAAACTTTGCACCGTTGACACCACAAATTTGTATGAAAGAAACTAACACATCTCGGTTTCAAAACCCATTTACATTCTTTCCTCCTTTTCTCTGCTAGCCTAATTGGATGACATATTTTTCTAGAATAACACTGCTAGCCTAATTTCACTCTCAATTTGTCACCATTAATTTGTCAATCAACGGTGAAAGTAATTAAATGCTATGATGATTTAATGAAGACGACTAATTCTGTCTTACTTTTTTAATTTCCACCCATTTGCTCATTTTAGGAGGGAGGGAGGGGGGCAAAATATGTGGGTGTACACTACCCATCGTCACATCAGGACGCTCAAGTGTATAATAGACAACCTGAATTCAAAACCTATACGGCTATAAATTGTATGTTAAATAAAAACATTGTTAGCTAAGTAGTGTTACACTAACAAAATAGCTAATTGTATTGTGCATTTTCACATTCATATCTTGTATGTGACATTCATAGTAGGTACGCTCTAGACTCTTCACTTTAAAACAAGGGTTCATATTGAATCCTCAACACTAAAATTACCAAAAGCATAGAAAATTCATAAAATGGACAAGTCTGACATTTGGACACGTCAAAGTCCAAGCAAGGACAAGAGGGGCAACCGCCCTCCAAAGGGAAAAAGGTCCATTTTCATGGTTTTGTCCAGGGCTACTTGCATTAAAGAGTTACATAAACCAAAGCATGCATTACATTGGCAACCAAAGTTGACTGAATAATCAAGTAGGCTTTAAATTTACGGTTAGGTGTGTGTGAACGAAAGAATTCCATTTAAAAATTTTGAATTGGGTGAAATGAGTTGTTTGGGAACCTAAAAATTTGACATCATGTAATTGGTCCAAATCTTTAAACTATGATAGAGGCCCATGAATTTAAGTAGATCAAAATGACTCTTTTTTTCGTTTTCTTTTGAAATTTTTTGGCCAAGCCAATATCTTATCCTCTTCTAGTCTCATTGGTACAGTTTCTTGTATAACCACAACTCAATTTCTCTATCCTGTCCTAAACCCCTATCTCCCTCATCACTCCAAGTACTCACATTGCAGTAAATCGAATTGATTCATTCAACTTAAAGTGGTAAATTAAATTGATGCATTGAAGTTTCCGGCCAAACATTGAAGAACCTTTCTTCTATACTTCAAGTTCTACGGAAAGATTTCTTCTATACAATCAAGTTTATGTAACTCTTTAATGCAAGTATTTTTGTCCATTGAAGCCTAATCTGTTTCCATTATTTTTTCAAAAAAGTATTTTTCTTGTAGTTTGAATTGATTCTTCTTTGGGAATCCAAATAACAAAATATCCAATGTTCTAAAATAACATCATTTCAAATTTTGTTTTTTTAAAATGATGTTGATAAATTCTTGTTCATCTGTACAATTTTCATTGCTTAGTTGAAAGATCCCATCTTCATTGTGTTACATCTCAGGTTGAATATTTACAATTCTATAATTGAAATCCCACTCACTTTCCGAACATCAAAGTTCAATTGAAATTCTAAAATTTCAAATTTTCAGTATTTGCCAAACTCTATACTTGGAATTGAATTTCAACATTTCATTTCCAACATTAAAAATGAACCATTTCAAATGAAATCAGGCTTCTAAACACTACTTTAAATTCTTCTCATTTAAGAATATGGCGAGCAAATTTCTAGGCATCCAAGCAACAAGATCTCTCATTATAATCTTTCATAATTTCAAAATTTATAACTAATAGTTCAATAATCCAACTTTGAAGAACCCTAAATTGAATATACTAACAATTAAATTAACAATCAAAACTAGATTGTGAAATTGATATTCGATTATTAAAATAAAGACAGACATCTTACCTCAGAAGCTGCTTCAATGGAAAAGCGAAAGCTCACGAGCCCCTTCAATGAAGAAATCAGAGTAAGCTTCAATGGAGGAGAGAGAGGGAGAAGAGTGCAAACAGGGAAAATGTAGACAATGAAGAAATTTTCGTAACCGTAGAGGTACTTTTTTAAAAAAAAACTGCAAAAACTAACTCGGCTAAAAAATTTTACTCTAAATTGAGCTGGATCTGAATTGGTTTGACCTGAAAAACCATCAATTCACCCGTCTTATGTAACCGATCCGAAGTTGAGATGAAATTAGTTCGACAATCTGCAACCCAAATCAACCTAGAATTCATTGTTTCTAGTTAGACCTAATAATTTAATACTCAAAACTCAAAAGTATAAAAAAATAAAAGAAAAATGATGACAACTCGTAAAAAAGAGTGTAATTTTATCAAAAAATACACTCTTTAAATAGAAATAAGCCACTAATTTTGACTATCCAAAATAAAATGCAGGCCACTAAATAAGGGACGGAGGGAGTATATAACCAATGGAATCATTTAGATTAAAAAAGTCCCGACCTTGTAATTACCCAAACTTTCATTGATCAAACTATTTGTAACTCAAATCGACCCAACTTGTTTTTAACCCAACCTAACTTAGACCAAAAATATTTGTAAACTGGTCAACTGTTTTTAATTATAGCCCATTTAACCATATTTTCATATAAAGAGAGAAATTTTTTAAAAATTCCCTCTAATTTTTAATGAAGAAATACTTGTTACTCCTTCCATGTTTTAATAAGTGTTACACTTTGACCAACACATAATTTTATGCAATTTCATGTAGGTCTGGCAAATGGGTCATTTGGATCGGGTCTGGGTCGGGTCATTTCGGGTCAATAGATATTCGGGTCGGGTTTGGGTCGAGTCGGGTCATTTCGGGTTTTGGGTCGAGTTCGGGTCAACACTTCGGGTCGCCTTTGGGTCGGGTCAAGTTTGGGTTGGGTCATTTTGGGTTGGGTCAATTCGGGTCAGGTCAATTTTCGGGTCCATTTATCGGCCTATCGGGCCTGGTCAAAATCAGGTCAGGACAGTTCTGGTCGATACTTTGAGTCAAGCTTTATTAGTAGGTTTTTTTTTTTTTTTTTTTTTTATACGATCGAAATAATTATTATTGCTTTTATAGAAAATATAGTTGTTAGTATTAATATCATTGTTAATTGTTATATTATTGTTGTCATCTTCATTATAAGATTACTATAACATTGAGAAAAGCAATATTCAAAATATGTAAATTACTTACATTGTTATACATTACAAATAAATTAAAAAAAAAAAATCGAGTCAGTTTAATTGCGGTTATTTTCAATTTGGATCACCTCGGGTCAAGTATTTGGCTTAAGTTGTAACTAGTGATTTCAAGTATAAAGTAATTTTAGTTCGGGTCATTTCTGATTTCGAGTCTGTTTGGGTCAATTAATTTAAGATAAATTCAAGTCATGTCAATTCGGGTATCAGGTCAATTTCAGGTCGGGTCACTTCGGGTCGAGTCAGTTCGGGTTTAAGGTTAAGGTCGGGTCAATTCCACTTCGGGTCGGGTATGGGTCAGGTCGAGTTGATTTCGGGTTTCAGGTCAATTTCGGGTCATTATTTTGAGTCATGGGTCGGGTCATCGGGTCGTGGTCAGGATTGCCAGGTCTAATTTAATTGACTTAAATAAAATAAGAGGTAAGTTGGGTAGTTGGTGTTTAGGGTAAAAATAACCTGTCCACGTGGCCCAATCACGTGCTGACACGTGTCAGCATCAGAGGGGTTCTGAGAGAACCAATCCTCTGGCTACACGTGGCGCTCTAACATATGAAAGGGGAACTGATCCCCTCTCACTATAAATAGAGGAAAATCCTCATTTATTACACATTCATAATTATACACACAAAATCGAGTAATATTAATTGCAGAATTCTCTCGGAATCCGAGAGAAAAACCTTTACATTCCACACTTTAATACATCCGGAAATGTTCTAACTTGATCGTCGGAGGCGGAACTCCACCCGACCGGAGTTTCCGTGGTTTTGCAGGTACAGATGGTCGACACGCATTCTTGGAATTGTAACTCTCCCGAGGGACTCCAAAAACCCCGAAACATTTGGCGCCGTCTGTGGGGAGAGTACTTCCTAGATGGCATCAGAGCCTATACCGCCTGTTGAGGGCAAACGACCTATGGCCGAAACTGAGGTCCACACAAACCAAGATAGTGGTGACAACACCTACGTGGCCCCAGACGGGTCATTCAGTTCGAGACGCATCCGTTCCAAGGAAACAAGGGAACGGGGCGAAGACAAAGCTGGTCCTAGTAGCCCAACCGTCAAGTCGGCTGGGCGACCCCAGGCGGCGGAGGGTGCTGCCCCCGTAACTAGAGACGAACTCATGAAATTCATGACGAGTTTCAACGGGGAAATCAAGGACCTAATAAACAAGTCAACTGGCACCAACAAGGGTCGATCGGCCAAGAAGCCTTCTCCTTCTAGGAAGAAACATGTGAAAGATCGTGTGCCTACGCCACACCCTAAACCAAAGGGGGCGGATAGGCCCATGATCGACCTTTCAAAGCTCCGTTTCCATGAATCATGGCAAAGGAAAGCCATCCGGCAAGTTCAGCCGGTTGGATAAAAAAGGACTTACTCAGATACCCGGATGTTAATCCAGCAGAAGAGAAGTCAACAATTGTCTGAGTCGGCCTCAACATCGACTTACCCAGACAGTTTTCGGAATACTTCAATGATGTATTCGGAAACAAACCGAGAGAGTCAGTCACGCGGCGTGTCCGCACGTACTAGCCCTCAGATTATCTAGCCGGCTCCGTATGTGCCCCAACAACCATACATGCCGTATGGATCACCATACATGCAAGCGGCCCTATTTGGGGGTCAGGCGGCACGAAATGTCTAGCCCATGGACTGGCAGCTCTGGCTGCTAAACCTTGGGGAACAGCCGTCGGCGTTCTACAGGGGGATAACCGAGGCGGCTCAGCCGGCCAAGGTTAAGAACGTGTTGGTTGGTACCTATGACGGTACCACCAACCCGGAAGACCACCTAATGGCTTACACCAACCTCATGTACTTACAGGGGTTGGATGATGCTGCCTGATGCCGATGCTTCCTGGCAACATTGAAGAGCATAGCCCAACGATGGTTTGACAATCTGCCAGCCGAGTGCATCAACAACTTCAAGACGCTTGCATACCTGTTCGCGTCCAACTTCTCTATGAACATCCCTGCCAAAAAGACAAGTCTCGACTTGGGGGCTATTCAGTAGGGAGACAGAGAAGGACTATGGTACTATGTCAGGCGGTTCAATCTGATGAGAATTCAGATTCAAGGGCTGCCTGACGAAGTTGCCTACACAGACTTCTTCAAGGGTCTGAAGGACGGGTCGACCTTTAAGTTCGACCTGGTCAGGAAGAGGGTTGCTACCCTCCAAGAGGCATTGATGGAAGTTGAAGCCTACATATAGGCGACGGAGCTCTATGCCATCAAGCAGCCGTCGGACCCTAAAAAGTTCGACAAAAAGGAGAGCCGGTCTGCTCAGCCGGCTAAAAAAGAAGAGAGCAAGAAAAGAAAAGAAGTCTGGGTGGCGGACCATTCTGGTCAGCCGTCCTAGAAGAAAAAGAGAGAGTTAAAGTCGTACGTCCCCAGGTACGAGTTCAACAAGGACTGCTCCTCTATCCTCATGGAGATTAAAGATCGGTTGACTATTGAAAAACCGGCTGCAATGAAAAGTTCCATCAAAAGCCGGGACAAGAGCAAGTACTGTCATTTCACTAGGCGAAAAACATAAATTGGCACCGGTTCAAACCACCGTATGGGCACCGGTTTTGAACCGTTGAGTATTTGAGGGATGCCAAATCTCTGAAGATTTGGCACCGGTTCAAAACCGGTGGCTATTTAAAGATTTGGCATCGGTTAACCGGTGCTAAATACACTCTTTGGCACCGGTTAATCGGTGCCAATTACCCATGGTGCGCTTCTTTTTTTTTTGTTTTTTTTTTATTTCAGTACAATAGGCACCGTTTGAAGCCTGAACCGGTGCCTTTAACTGTGTTTTTTTTTCTCCAATAAATAATAATATTAATACTAATACTAATAATAATAATGAGAACCTGTACATCATGCATTAATTCTACAATTATTATATAACAATGACAATAATGTGTAAATTGAAATAATAACAATACATAGATATTAATTAATAATCCCAAATGCAATACTATTTACAAACAATACTAATTTAAAAAAAAGTGCCATAATTACAAATAATACTAATCAATAATGTAGTTAACAAGTTCAAATAGAAATGATATTTACAAGTTAAATGTGATGAAGGACGCCAACATGTCTCGAACTTCATTAAGTTCTTTGCTCGTCAACGGACCTTCCTTTTGTACCTTGCAAAACTTGGAATAAACAAAAAGGATGTTAGAATTAATTACTTAGGTTATGCATGTAAAAATACATTTACAAGTTCAGTTAGGCAAAAATTTATTACTTTGGCCTATTTGACAACTAGGATGCCTATTTCCTACATTTCTTGTCAAATGAACTCATTCTTTCTCATAACATGTCATTATTACTTAGTTATAGGCGGCTAAGGCTTGAAATCACAAGAAAGGAGCAATTTAAGTGTTTTAGGGTTCATTTTCATCCAAATTGGCCTAAGTAAGGCCTGTTTGACTACTAGGATGCTTATTTCCTACATTTCTTGTCAAATGAACTCATTCTTTCTCATAACATGTCATTATTACTTAGTTATAGGTGCCTAGGGCTTGAAATCACATGAAAGGAGCAATTCAAGTGTTTTAGGACGCATTTTCATCCAAAATGGCCCAAGTAAGACATGTTTGACTACTAGGATGCCTATTTCCTACATTTCATGTCAAATGAACTCATTCTTTCTCATAACATGTCATTATTACTTAGTTATAGGCGGCTAAGGCTTGAAATCACAAGAAAGGAGCAATTTAAGTGTTTTAGGGTTCATTTTCATCCAAATTGGCTCAAGTAAGGCCTGTTTGACTACTAGGATGCCTATTTCCTACATTTCTTGTCAAATGAACTCATTCTTTCTCATAACATGTCATTATTACTTAGTTATAGGTGCCTAGGGCTTGAAATCACATGAAAGGAGCAATTCAAGTGTTTTAGGACGCATTTTCATCCAAAATGGCCCAAGTAAGGCCTATTTCTTACATTTCTTATCAAATCACATGTTAAGAGCAAATAAACTAAGTCAATGGCATACCTCATCAAGCTGTAGTGTGTCTGTACAACGACTCACTATGTCAAACATGAATCTCATCACGTATAGGCCACAATCAACTCCGTTATCTTGTTGTGCGCACTAGCATAAGAACAAAGTACATGAATCAAACATGCATATATAGCAAATTAGTAACTTTTTACGCATTGTTTATTACGAAAATCACAATATCATGTGGCATTACCATCGGTGATTTCCATGTGGGACCTTGAGGAGCTCGACAATTTATCTTCTTCATAACACTATAGAAAAGTAAGGTCAAATTTGATTAGTATGACTAATAAATGAGTTAGGTAATGATAATCAACACTAGGTAACTTTATTTACTTTTGCAGTATGGACTTCACGAGGAGCTTTTTTGGATGAGGCAATCGAGCTGAATCAAAAAGGAAGATTGTGTTACTGGAAACACAAATCACCAGCAGGGTCCAATGCAAACTACATAAATTCACAATAGACAAACAAATCAATTATTAGCCATGTACAACATATAATCAGGGGAAACAAATGAATTTGACATGGTTAGACATACTCCTCATAACATAAGGCCAATATGAACTTGTCACCCGCACGCACTGATTCCTTGATACTCCGTTCAACATAGTACAACACGTCATGGTGGTTGCCTAAGATTCTAGTAGTGGAGATCTGATCGGGGCATAACCACCCAACTTGACACGGAGAATCAATGTCACGTAAGTGCTCCTGTAGTGCTCTGCATGCATGATAATAGAATATTAATGGAAAAATAAACGACAATCACCGCTAATCTGAATAACATACTTTGAGCGGCATTGAATTACCTCATGAATGTTTGAATGAGGGAAATGTTAAGCATTGATCCACTTAGAAATTCCTTCACATCTTCTTTGCTGAGCCATGCAATTGCATCGTCATCATAGTGGCACAATGCCTTAGGTAGTGTAACTTGAACGGGAGTGTCACTAGGCAAGATACTAACACGGTTGTGTAGATAAGTTAAATCTTTAGAGAGCGATTGAAGGACCGTGTCTGCAACAAGTGGAGTAGCTTGCATAGCTGAACCTCTCGAAGAGTTCTTCTTCGACGCTTTTTCACTCTCCGACCGTTGTTCACTCCTCTTCTTTGGCACCGGTTGATCAATGCTTTTAGGCTGCTCCACCCTCCTTCTCTTTGAAGTTTGGCTTTTCTTCGAAATCTGATAAAGCAAATCTCGCTATTGGTTAGAAAATTAAATCTATCCAACTCTTGGGAAGACAACCGGGCATAGAGTAAAGAGTGAACTCAAAATCTTACCTCGTTGATCAACCTTACCCAATCACATGGCCAATGCACAAAGCTACCTTTCGCTTCCCAGAGTGTAGTAATCCCATCCTCCTTTATGGGCACCGGTACTGGGATGTACTCGAACCCCACAACCACAGAATTGATCCCGACCGAGTAATGTTGTGGCCTTAGCGGTCGCGAATGGACCGTACCACTGGTCGGTTGTGCACTAGCATACGCAACCAACTGCAAAGGTCCACTGTTTGATAGCCCCGGGTGTAGAAGTGCACAACGGGTCTCTTCCTACACCAATTTGGAAGATCACTTACAATTTAGAATCAAACAGATCACAAGTGGCCAAGCATCCACCAACAATCAAACAAAACCGAAAACAAAACAAGCGAAGGCAAAAAACTTTTCTAGTTAACACCACAACACCGAACTCACCTACACAAATAAGCAACACACAACAGAGAGAAGCAGCCAAACAACACAGTAGCCAGCAACACAGAAAACAACAACACACTCAAACAGCAAACAGCAACACAGCAGCCAGCAAACACAGACACAGGAACACAGAAACAACAACACTCAAACAGAAAACAGCAACATTGTAGGGTTTCGTAGTGACCCGACACTACGCGGAAGGAAACCCACCAAGACCCGCCCCTTAATTAAAGCAATTAACAAGCATAATAAACTTAATCAAACAAGATTAAGAATAAGAATTATACCTTTGACGCGTGCTTCGCTCCCAAAGAGCTCTTACTTCAAAATCCCAAAAAGACGAGATCTCCGACGGGTCGTACCCTCGACCCGACCCGAGCGTCCTAAGTCTTGAAGGTTAGTCAAGACCCGGACAAAATAACTATGAGTTTTACAAATCAAAGGTTTACTCTTTCTTAGAGTTGCCTTTTTATTTCCACTCAAGGTTGTTCATTTCCCAATACCCAAGCTTGGTGTTTATAGGGAAATGAACCCTTGAACTTCATTCCCCAACCAATGTGGGAGAATGAGTAATTTTTGCTAATTAATTTATTTCTAAAATAAATTAATAAACAAATACAATCACAATGCAATAAGTGTCAAAAGGAGAGAGAAGGTTAGGTGAGGATCATGGAGGGGTGGGGGGGACCATTGCCTTGCTCCCCAAGGCTTTCCCTAAGCCTTGGTCCCCACCCTCACAAAACCGCCTCACTTAAAAGGGGTGCTGGGCTGCTGCCAGCTAGCACGCCAGCTAGCATGTGCCAGCCAGCCCAGCCAGCTAGCATGTGCCTGCCCAGCAGCCTCGCACGCTTGGTGCTAGGCTGTGCTAGGCGCCGGTGCTTGCCAGTGCTAGGCGATGGTGCTGCTGGCTGCCTAGCACTCCCTATTGCTCGCACATGCATATGCCTACCCAGTATGCGTGCTGCTAGCGAGCCACGCATGCTGGGCATCCCCTCTCGCACACGCATCTCTCGCAGCATCTCTCTCGCACCATTGCTAGCGTGGCCCAGCATGCGTGCTTCACGCCTGCTGGCCCCTGCCTTGCTAGCCATGCGCGCCAGCCTCGCACACCCTCGCATGCTGCTGCTGCGATGCCCTCCACGCACATGCACACCCACACAAGGCTTACCATGGTGCTGTGCTTGTGCGTGGTGCCTGCGATGGTGCCTAGCACCCAAGCACGCATGTTGCGATGCAGTGCCATGCGAAGGCACGCATGTGCGCAGGCATGCTTGTTGCGATGGTGTGCTATGGTGCTGCGATAGCCTGCCTTGCGCACCCAAGCTAGCACGCTGCTAGCTGCGATGGGCTACCTGGTGCTTGTGGCGCTTGCGATAGTTGCCATGCGCACCCAGGCACCCATGCTAGCATGCTGCTAGCTGCGATGGGCTGCCATGGCACGCCTAGGCTGCGATGGTGCGCCTTGAGCTTGCGATAGGGCGCCTAGCACACCTAGTGTGCTTAGGCTTGCGCCTAGCCATGCTAGGTGCATGCTAGCTCGAACTAGCCTAGCATCCACATGGTTAGACCATTGTGGTGCTACGGCTACACTCGTACTTGTCGCTTGTGATTTTGCGACACTCGGTCTCGACGCCCTAGGCTCGGTTTTCGACGTCTGTATTCGTAAAACTCTGTCGACTCATTAAATCCTTTCGGATTAATTCGTCGTCTCGGATCGGTGATTCGATTGGGTTCGACCCGAAGGGTTCAGTTAAGATTAAGCTATAACATCAATTGCACATTGATATTACTGATCGGAAGCGGCCTCCACCAAGGCATTCCGATCACTTGACCTTACTGAAGAATTAGCTCCGTAATAATTCTGAACCCTCTATCGGAAAAATACACTTGTTGGAAGGACACCATTCCTTTCAAACATAGCAGCCTGCAAACAGCAACACAAAAACAGAAACAACAACACAGAAACAGCAGCACAGGCACAGCAGCACAGAAACAACAAGACAGCAACAGCAGCAAAAAAACAGCAAGACAGAAATAGCAGCACAGAAACAACAACAGCAGCATAGAAACAACAACGGTAGCACAGAAACAGAAACAGAAATAGCAGCAGAAACATAAACAGAAACAGAAACAGCAACAGCAGCATAGAAACAACAACACAGCAACAGCAGAAAGCACAATAGCACAGCAGATAACTCAGCACAGCACAGCAAACGGCAGACAGCACAGCAGAACGGTAGTAGACAGCACAGTAGAGCAGCACAGAAACAGCAACAGCAGCACAGCAGTAGTAGACGCAAGCAGCATACAAGAGCAGTAGACAAAAGCCGGTAGACACAGGCACACAGCAGACAGGCAGGGGGAAGTAGGTAGACACAGGCACACAGTAGACACACAAGCAGCATACAGAGCTATCTTATCAAATCAACGCTTACAAAGAACTAAACAAATTACAAAGAACTAAACAAATTACATGTAACTCTGGAAAGTGAACCGGTGTTGGATTATGAAGCTCCCTCGAGTCCGCATGTGTAGGAGTACGAACCTGCAATAGTAAGTTAATAATGCCACGTTAGATCTCACGTAACTCAATATGCCAAAACTAATAGATATGAAACTACCTCATCATCGTCTCCATGTATCTCATCATCGTCTCCATGTATCTCATCTTCTCCTTGTCCTTGTGGGTGACTACATGAGTCGACCGGTGTAGTCGAGGGAAAAGGCAAGCCCGGCAAGTTCAGTTGCTTTGCCCAAGCATTGAATTCTTCTCGCATCTCGTTGCGCACTTGTTCCTTAATTGATGCCACCGTGGCATCCAACTCAACCGGTGAGTTCACACTTGCTCGGGATCTTCTTGATTTGGTATATTCTAGACCCATCACCTTTTCCCATCCTAGCAAGGTCCCTCCTGCACCTAATACCCGTCCTGGATGGTAGGGCTTTCCCAAAGCCAAGGTGAAAGGGTCCTTCTCTACTGTTGGGACGAGCTTGCCTTCAACCAGTTCTTCAGTGTACTCAAGTTGTAGCAAAACCAAAAAGGCAACATGAATATAGTTAATGTTTTTGTAAAGTGATATTTATGTTAAAGCTTCATAAAGTTCACTAGTTCATAGTTGCTTACGAGTTTATCTGCCATTTCTTGGTTTCCGAAGCGTTGATGACCCATTTTCCGGTTTTCTTGTCACGCGAATGCAGAGAACAAATGAGATCGCCAGCACTACTCACCAACGTACTGGTCGTGGAATTAGAGGCTTCTTTGGAGGACCCTAGAAGCGCAGTGGGGTATACTCCCTCCTTCACCCATGTTTCCCTCCATTTACCAAATGTTTTAGGCCCCATACGATGGGTGTATTGCCTCTGCAATGCATTTTTGGAATTTTGCTCCCTCAGTTCCTACATAATTAGACATGTTAGTATCATTACTTAAAAAAGAGTTAATATATTATACAATTGTCATCAGGCTCTTTGTTCACATCATACAGCTCGTCCTCATCCTTAGTGAAATCATCATCATCCTCTATATCCTCGACACAAATACGGTCCTGATCGTCCGCCATGAGATGTAAACACCTGCCATTACAAACATAACACGTTATTAGTTGTAATATATATAAATTTGAAAGATAAAGTTATAATCAAATATAAATTGCTGAATTATAATACAAATCAACATAGAAGATGGGCAACTGTAGGTCGTTTTTATTCCATATTTCAAATGTTTTAAAAGTTACTTCATTCATTTAAAATAAAATGTAAAAAATGGGCAAGTAAGTTAACACTTTCATTCATTTTCACCTAACCTGTGATCTATACTTTCAACGCCTACAATTTCAAAATTGCTGAAAAATATTACCTCAATCTAATATTCCTTTGTTGTGGTATGATCGCATATAATTGGCTTGGTCGTCTATGTCATTTGTTACAACAGGTCTAGGAACAGTGAAAGGTGCCGAGTCATCAAACGCATCATATTCTTCCTCATTCTCGACATCTCCAATGCCTAGGATTCTTGTTTTGCCAGCTAGCACAATAGACCATTTTGAATCGGCTGGGTCAGTTACGTAAAACACTTGCTTAGCTTGAGATGCAAGGATAAATGGTTCCGCACTATCATTCAGATGGCCAAGATCTACAAGAGTAAAGTCATCATATTTGACGTTACGCCTGATATTATCAACCCACTTACACTGGAAAAGAGCAACCGTGAAGTTACAATAATCAAGCTCCCATATTTCTTGAATTCGACCATAGTATGACAACTCTGCATCAACGGGTGATTTATCCTTAGCACTTGCAAACTCCCTTGACGATGCCACAAGCGTTACACCACTGTTTTGGGTCGAGGAAAATTTCAAATCCTGACGTTCAGTCCAAAATGTGTACCCATTTATGTCATATCCCTCAAATGAGCGAACATCATCCCTAGGACCATAACTAAGCCACCTTACTGTATCTGTGACACTCTCATCCATTCTACCCATCACTCGATCACGAAACCAACTCACAAACTTCTTATTATGCAACTACATCAGTACCCTTTCACCTTTCGATGAAAATTCATCACGCAAACTAGCCATGTGCTCGTCTAAATATGGGTGAACATCTGCAACATGGTGCAACACATGTAGGTGTGCTTGTAAGAACTTATCTCGATCAGGTGACATTCGTTTCGACCCGATTGTTCCATGACCATCAAGTCTCCCTTCATGTCGAGAAGTAGGAATACCAATAGGTTCAGCAACGGCTATATAGTCGGCCACAAAATTATCAATCTCCTCAGCCACGGTCCCTTGAATCATACTTCCTTACGGGTGAGCCCGATTCCTTACCTTATTTTGCAATGTTCCCAAGTGTCTTTCAAAAGGATAGCACCACCTCATGAACACTGGACCGCAAAATTTAATCTCACGCACCAAATGAAGAATCAAATGCACCATTATGTCAAAAAATGAGGGTGGGAAGTACATCTCAAATTTGCACAAAGTCACAACCACATCCGCCTGTAAAGCATCAAGTGTACAAGGATCAAGCACTTTGTTGCATATTGTATTGAAAAACGAACAGAGGCTTGTAATAGCTTCCCTCACGTGCTTTGGTAAAATACCGCGTATTGCAATTGGTAGGAATACTTGCATCAGAACATGACAATCGTGGGATTTCATACTTGTTAGCTTTAATTCTCCATTCAAGGATACAAATCTTTTCATGTTAGATGCGTACCCTAATGGAACCTTAATGCCGTACAGACATGCACAAAACATCCGTTTTTCTACCCTTGACAATGTGTAGCAAGCCGGAGGTAAATAAGCCTTGTCATCCTTGGATTTTCCCGCATATTTCTTCTTCGACGCATCCGTGGCCTTTCCCTTTCCCTTGCTCTTCCCCTTTCCTTTTTTCGAACTCATTTCATTTTCCTTTTCCTGTTCCTTTCCCTTTCTAACCTTTTTCTGAGCCCACAATTCTGAACGAACCCCCATCTTCTCCAATTCTAACCGTGCACCCTTTCCGTCCTTTGTTTTGCCTTGAATATTCATCAGCGTTCCCACGAGAGCATCACATTCGTCCCACATCTTTCTCAAATCGTCAACAAGTGGCGCAAGATAAACATCTATGTCGTTTCCAGGTTGCCTTGGCCCCGTTATCAAAAGTGAAAGCATTACGTATTTCCGTTTCATGCACAACCAAGGAGGCAAATTGTAGATCATTAAAAGTACCGGCCATGTGCTGTGTTGGGTACTAAGACTGCCAAATGGATTCATCCCGTCCGTGCACAAACCAAGCCTTAAATTTCTGACTTCATCACCAAATTCCCCAAACTTCATATCAATGTTCTTCCATTGCGGGGAGTCGGCTGGATGCTTCAGCATTCTGTTTTTCTTTCTTCCCTCTGCATGCACCTCAAGTTTTTAACGTCTTTTGGTGTTGAGAATAGACGCTTAAACCTTGGAATAATGGGAAGATACCACAACACCTTAGCAGGAGGTCCCTTCGTACCAACATTGCAACTCATGCGCTTGTAGCGCGACTTCTTGCATCGTGGACACTCCTCCAATTGTTCATATTCATTTCGATAAAGAATACAATCATTAGGACATGCATGTATCTTCTTATACTCCAAACCAAATGGACACATGAGCTTCTTTGCGTAATAGTAAGACTTAGGAATTTCATTCCCGTCGTGCAACATCTTACTTAGCGCGGTCAACAAAGAAGTAAAACTACTGTCCGTCACCCATGCTTCAACTTAATGTTAAAAAGTGTTAGCACGGCTGATAGTTTGGAGTATTTTTTGCACCCAGGATACAAAGGCTTTTTAGAAGCCTCCGATAATGACTCAAACATGTCACCTTCAACACCACGCATCATCTCATCCACCCCTTCATCCTCGACCTCATCCACCTGATCATCCTCAAATCCATCCTCATCACCATTATCAATAATATGTTCATCATTCCTGTATTCCTCGTCCACACGAATGTCATTGCTTCTATCATCATGCACATCATTCCCATCAACATACCCACTGTACTCTCCTTCTTCACCGTGCCAAATCCACACATGGTATTTAAGCCTAAACCCACGACAAACTACATGATCTCTAATGATATCAACACTATTGACCACCTTCACATTAATACAATCAACACAAGGACAATAGAGCCAATCGACACCCATTCTGCGCTGATAAGATGAAGCCCTCTCGCAAAACTCTTGAACCCTATCAAAGAATTCCAATGTATCACCTCTACCATACATCCAGCCACGATCCTTCTCCATTAAGTAAATTGTCTCTAAACATGGCAACATATTACGAATAATGTATAATTGCTACATCTATTATATATGTAAGTCAAATTCAAACACACACCATGCATATAACATTCATATAGATACAAAAATGCATATATGCTTCCAAAGGGTCCTTATCACTCCAACCTAACCCATCCTTGAACGTGTAATCTCACTAGTGAATGTATGTCGACTTTCCAATTTTAAGGAAAATCCGGCAGCATTTCCCCCTAATTCTCCAAGTACACGATGTAAGTAATAACTTACCCACATATGTACCCAGAGAACATGGTGAGGAAATGGTAAGCCAAGATGTTCCTTAAAATCGAAAAAAAAGACATACATTCACCACCTAAGTGAGAGTAAACGTTCAAGAACAGTCCCAACCGGGGACTATTCAAGACTTTCTCCTAATGAGAAAGCCTTGAACGGGTATCTAGGCATATGATGATGCAAGCATTTCATATATTGTTGTATTTATTTGTCATTAAATAATACACAAGTTGTAATAGCATGAAAAAACTTTTATTAAAACAATAAAGAGAAAGAAATATAACTTATTAGTAAAGTGTATAATTCATACCAATATAGAAAGTACAATGGATGTATTGTTTCTAACTTCTCACTTGAGCTAAATGTGTAGTCTTCAAGCTTATAAACTTGTGCTTCAATTCACATATGAATCTATAAAAATTTAAAACAAAAAACAAAAACAAAAAACAAAAGTCTGGGGTTATGCATTGATCTTAATAAAACTCACCATACAAGAAAGAATTTATACAAAATTTGTATTCCAACACTTATAAGTACGAAATATTAGCATGAGAAACACCTCAGCTATAGTCTCGGTCTCGAGAAAATGTCCTAACATTCTACCAGAATTTCACATGGCAGCAACTACGCCATGGCACCCAAAAGCCTCTGTAGAAACCAGCAACTTACATAAGCAGAATTCAACAAAGCTGCTCTTGAACCAATTCATAAAGAAAAAGAGCAGATGCAAATTACACTACAAAGCAGTCTTGAACAGATGCAAATTACACTACAAACCCTATATTACCATAACCATGAAATTACTAAATTGAACAGAAAATCAACGAAAAACCCTAGATTGCGAAAGAAAATCAATGAATTCGCACAACCACAAGAAATACCTTACCTCGAAGCTTGTTCAATGGAAGTGAGAAAGCTCAAAATCGGCCTCAATGGAGAATATAGAGCACGTTCAATGGCGTGAGTTCAACGGAAGCCAGGCTTGGTTCAATGTAGGTGTTGCTTCAATGGAGTGAGAATGCGCGTAAACCACTTCAATGGAGAGAGAGACCTGCTTCAATGGAGTGCAGAAGAAGATGCAAAAACGAAGAGGGAAAGCAGGGGGGAAGAGTAGGAGATGCGAAAATGGGAGGGAAAACGAGAAGGAGAGGGATGAGCAGGAGATACGAAAATGGGAGGGAAAACGAGATGGAGAGGGATGCGAAAATGCCAGCTGCTTCAATGGAGTGCATAAGGAGAAGAGCAGAACGAACGAAGAAGAGGGAAAGCAGGGGAAAAAGAAAGAAGAAGAAAGCTAGCATTAACCCGGTTTTTTTTAAACAGTTGGCACCGGTTTTGTTTAGAACCGATGCCAAATTCCTTTTCTGCTTTTTATTTATTTTTATTTTTTTTGTAATTGGCACCGGTTTGAACCGGTGCCAAATAGTTGATTTGGCACCGGTTTAAGAGGAACCGGTGCCAAAAGTCATTAAGCATATCCCGCCCACTTCCTTTGCCATCGGTTTTCAAGAACTGGTGCCAAAGGTGCGTTGCCTAATTCATTTTTTCTACTAGTGTTTCCATGAGGATATAGGCCATGACACCAATGGCTGCTATAGCCTCAAGCGGTTACTGGACCGTCTGGCTGATGAGGGGGCTTTGAAGTCCTATATGCTGAAGTCCAAAGGTAACCCCAAAACAAACAATGGACAACCGTCCAAGAAGCCTGACAACTTTGCTATAAGCTCTGATACTGATGAAGAGCAGATCTTTACTATAACAGGCAGCTTCGCAGGAGGGGGTCCTACTATCCGGGGTACCAAGGACAACCTCAGAAAGTTGGAGGTCAACTCAGTGGATGAGGGCCAGGCGTCCAAAGATACCTTCCCTGAGGTCATCATCTCCGAGAAGCACTGGGACAAGGTCAGGCGGCCTCATGATGACCCTATAGTCATCGAATGCAAGGTTCCCAACCAACGAGTGGGTCGGATCCTTATTGATACCGGCAGCTCGTCTGACCTTATTAGCTACAAGTGCTTGGCAAAGCTCAAGTACAAGCCTAGTAGCATGCACAAAGTCTCTTACCCCTTAGTTGGTTTTGGGGGAGGGGTAGTGCATCCGGTGGGGAGGATTGACCTACCCATCCAGCTAGGAGAAAAGGGGGAAGGACAACACGTGGTCATCAAGTTCTTGGTGGTCGAGGAATTAACCGCCTATAATCTGATTTTGGGCCGTCCAACCCTCAACGAGTCCAAGGCAGTCATCATCCCATCCCTCATGCTGATCAAATTTGAGACGTCAAGGGAGTGTTATCTCTCAGACGTCAAGCCTACTGTGGCCGCAGCCGGCCAAGGAGAGGAGCCCATCGACCTTAATGACTTCAAGGAAGCCGCGTCTGCTCCCAAAGCAACCGGCAAAAAGAGAAAGGCGGACCACTTGGTGGCCATAAAAAAAGAGAAGCAATAGCAATCACTGATCGGGGAACGGTTAGATGATCTCCGTCTCTAGTCGGCTGGTGAAAATATTGACATTGTTCTAGATGACAGCCGTCCGGAACGAACCGTTAAAGTGGGGACGGTTGCTTTTGCCAAGTTGGGCGCAGATTTGCACCAATTGCTAAAAGAATTCAAGGACATTTTTGCCTTTTTGAAGTGGAAGAGATGCCAGGTGTTTGGGGTAATTTAACCCCAGCCACGTGGCCCAATGACAGCGCGACACGTGGCATCTCGCCATTGGTCAGCAGGGCTCCAATCCCCTGCTGACACGTGTCCTAGGAACCCTAAATGAGGAACCAATGCTCCCCACTATAAATAGTGGGGGAATCCTCATTAATGGGCATTGAATTCAATTCCTTCCAAAAGAATACACTCATAAATACAATTTACACAAAACCCGAGCAATCTTAATTGCGGAATTCTCCCATTACGCGAGAAGTAATTACTCTTTTACGCACTTTCTTCCTCCCGTATATCACTGACTTGATCGTCGGAGGCGGAGCTCCACCCAACCGGAGTCTTCATGGTTTTGCAGGTACAGGCGGTCGAAGGGCATTCTTGGAATTGTAACTCTCCCGTAGGACACATCAGAAAACCCTGAAACATTTGGCGCCGTCTGTGGGGAGAGTACTTCTGAGATGGCTTCTAACCCTGTACCACCGGATCAGGACAGGCGGCCATCGGCTGAGCCTGAGGTCCAGACGGACCATGACAGCGGTGATGAGTACGAACTCAACACCTATGTGGCCCCAGACGGGTCCTTCAGAACAAAGCACACCCGTTCCAGGGATAAGAAGGAACGGGAAAACATCCAAGTTGCTCAAGCAACCCAGCCGGCAACACGGTTGGGGCTGCCCAGGCGGCAGAGGATTCTGCTCCCGTTACTAGGAACGAACTTATGACCTTCATGAATAGTTTCAAGGGGGAGATCCAGAACCTCATCCGGTCAGCTACTCCCAAGAAGAGTCAGCCGGCCAGGAAGCCTTCTTCTAACAAGAAGGCTATTAGAGACCGAGTCCCTACCCCTCATCCAAAGCCGAAGGAGGGGGAAGGCCTTCGGTTCGATCAAAATCGGCTCCGCTTCCCGCAAGCAGAGCCCAGAAAACCCATCCGGCACTTGCAGCCGGATGGTTCCAAAAAGGTGTTCTCTAACGCCCGGACGTTTCTCCAAGAGAAGAGAAGTCTGGCGTCTGCGTCGGCTTCAACGTCTACCTTTCCTGATAGTTTCCGTGACACCTCTAACAGGCGTACGAGAACAAGTCTAGGGAGTCAGACGAGCGAACCATCCGCCCGGTCTGGACCCAAAGTGATCCAGCCTGGTCTGTTCGGTTCGCCGAATGGGCTGGGTGGATCCCCTTTTACCCAAACGGGTCCGTTTGGCAGAAATGTGCAACAGCCGTTCCAACTCATGGACTGGCAGCAGCGCCTGCTAAACTTGGGAGAACAACCCTCGGCGTTCTCCCCTGAGATAACCCAGGCGGCACAGCCGGCCAAGATCAAAAACGTGTTGGTAGGGGCCTATGATGGTACCTCCAACCCAGAAGATCATTTAATGGCCTATTCCAACCTCATGTACCTACAGGGGTTGGATGATGCCGTCTGGTGCCGATGCTTCCCGGCTACCCTGAAGGGCATTGCCCAACGGTGGTTTGGTAACTTACCAGCCGGCTGCATCAACAGCTTCAAGACCTTGGCGTACTTGTTTACGTCAAACTTCTCAATTAACATCCCGGCTAAAAAGACAAGCCTCGATCTGGGGGCAATACAGCAGGGTGACAGAGAAGGACTCCGGTCGTATGTCAGGCGGTTCAATCTGATGAGAATTCAGATTCAAGGACTGTCTGATGAGGTGGCTTACACAGACTTCTTTAAAGGCCTGAAGGATGGATTAACTTTCAAGTTCGACCTCGTCCGGAAAAGGGTAGCCACCCTCCAAGAGGCGTTAATGGAAGCTGAAGCCTACATACAGGCGACGGAGCTTTGTGCTGTAAAGCAGCCGTCGGATTCCAAAAAATCCGACAGAAGAGACAGCCGGCAACAACAACATCAGCCGGCTAAAAAGGAAGAAAAGAAGAGAAAGAAGTCTGGGCGGCAGACCGATCTGGCCAGCCGGCTCTGAAGCTCAGACGGAAATCTGAACCGTACGTCCCCAAGTACGAGTTCACAAAGGACTGCTGTTGTTATGAAGATCAAGGACCGGAGATAAAGGACCGGATGTCTCTCGACAAGCCGGCTGTTATGAAAAGTCCCGTAGGCAGCCGGGACAAAAGCAAATACTGCCAGTACCATGAGGATGTTGGCCATGACACTAATGGTTGCTATAGCCTCAGGCGGCTATTAGACCGTCTGGCCGATGAAGGGGCTCTAAAATCTTACCTGCCCAAAGCCAAGGGCAACACCCTGGCCAAGAAAGGGCAAGCGGCAAAAGTTGTTCTTGCAAATTCAGAAACGGATGAAGAGACTATCTTCACAATAGCAGGCGGCTTTGCCGGTGGGGGTCTCACTATCCGGGGCACCAAAGACAACATCAGGAAGCTGGTTAACTCAGTTGATGAGACCCAGGCGTCGAAAGATATATTTCCTGAGGTCCTTATTTCTGAAAAGGACCGGGGCAAGGTCAGACGGCCTCACGATGACCCCCTAGTCATCGAATGTAAGGTGGCCAATCAGAGAGTTGGTCGGATCCTAATAGATACCGGGAGCTCGTCTGACCTAATCAGCTATCAGTGCTTGACCAAGCTCAAGTACAAATCCAGTAGCATGCACCAGGCGCCCCACCCGCTTGTTGGTTTTGGGGGAGGTGTAGTGCATCCGGTAGGAAGTATAGATCTTCCCATCCGGCTGGGTGAAAAGGGAGAAGGACGCCACATGGTAATCAAATTTCTGGTTGTAGAAGAGCTTGCCGCCTACAACATGATTTTCGGCCGTTCGACCCTCAATGAATCAAAGGCTGTCATCGTTCCCTCTCTCATGCTTGTCAAATTTGAAAAGGACGATGGTACAGTCGGTTCCCTCAAGGGGGACCAGAGGACGGCTAGAGAATGCTATCTCTCTGACGTCAGACCTACTATGGGGGCAGCCGGTGACGGCAACCCCGTAGACCTTGATAACTGCGATGCAGCAGTCCCGGCTCCAAGGGCAGCCGGTAAGAAAAGAAAGGCGGGCCAAACTGACCCTGTCAAAGAAGAATAGCAATCACTAGCCGGGGAAAGGTCAGATGATCAACGACCTCAGCCGGCTGGTGACTGCATTGATGTCGTCCTCGACGACAGCCGTCCTGATAGAACTGTCAAGATTGGGACGGTTGCTTATGAACGGTTGGGAGCAGACTTGCTCCACCTGCTAAGAGAATTCAAAGACATCTTTGCCTTTGAAGTGGAGGAGATGCCAGGCGTCAGCCCGGATCTAGCTGTCCACAAGCTTGCCGTGGATCCTAAAAAGAAGCCGGTTAGGCAGAAAAAGAGGGATCACAGTGAGGAGAGATCTCAGGCGGCAGCGGCTGAGGTCAAAAAATTGTTAGAAGCTGGGTTCATCCGGCAATGCTACTACCCGGATTGGGTAGCAAACGTTGTCCTCGTGAAAAAGCCGAATGGTACCTAGCGGATGTGTGTAGACTACACAAATCTTAACAGAGCATGCCCAAAGGACAGTTACCCGCTTCCAAAGATCGACAATCTGGTCGACTCTACAGCCGTTCATGCTCTGATGAGTTTCATGAATGCCTACTCAGGTTTCCACCAAATACCCCTATGGAAAAAAGATCAAGAGAAGACGGCCTTCGTCACTGATCAGGGGTTATTTTGTTACAAGGTGATGCCGTTTGGGTTAAAGAATGCGCCGGCTACATTCCAGCGCATGATAAACACCGTTTTCATCAATCAGATTGGCAGGAATGTAGAGGCATACATTGATGACATGATAGTCAAATCCAAGCTGCAGACGGATCACCTACTGGACCTCCGAGAAACATTCACCACACTCAGGCGGCACCGGGTCATGCTTAACCCAAAGAAGTGTGTATTTGGTGTTGAGTCTGGGAAGTTTCTCGGATTCTTGATCGACCAAAGGGGGATAGAGGCTAATCCGGAAAAAGTGCAGGCGGTCATTGACATGCGGTCTCCCCGCACTGTGAAAGAAGCCCAAAAATTGACCGGTTGCCTGGCGGCGTTGGGAAGATTTCTCACCCGGTCAGGTGACAAGTGCCTCTACTTCTTCCAGGCCATCCGGAAGAGGTCCAGATTCGAGTGGGGTGAAGAGGCGGAAATGGCATTCCAAAAGCTAAAGCAGCATTTGCACTCGTTGCCAAGGCTAGTGAGCCCCCTGCCCCGGGAGGTCCTTTACATGTACCTCGCCGTCTCTGATCATGCCCTCAGTGTCGTTCTCCTCGCTGAGAGAGACGGTAATCAGCTGCCGGTGTATTTCATCAGCCATGTGCTTAAGAATGCTGAACTCCGGTACCCCATGATCGAAAAATTTGGGTTGGCCCTGTTCGTCGCAGTCAAACGGTTGAAACCTTACTTTTTGGCTCACCCGGTGATTGTATATACGGACCAGCCGCTCAAACGCGCAATGACCACCATCGAGTCATCCGACAGAATGATCAAGTGGGCTGTTGAGATACAAAGCCTTGAAATCACTTTTGAACCCAGGCGGGCAGTGAAAGGTCAGGCGTTTGCCGACTTCATTGTCGAAATGACTAGGCCGGTGCAACCGGAAAATCCTGATCAGGTTTGGAAGTTATTCGTAGACGGTAGTTCTACGGTGAACGGCTGTGGTGCAGGCGTTATATGTCATTCCCCGGAAGGGGATAAGTTTGAGTATGCACTATGGTTCCGGTTCCAGGCCTCTAATAATGAGGCGGAGTATGAAGCCCTGCTAGCCGGTATGCGCATGTGTAAGGCAGCAGGGGCAACAAAGATCGCCGCCTGCTCAGACTCTCAATTGATTGTTAGCCAATACAATGGTGACTACGAGGCCACCCATCCGGCTATGATCAAATATCTGCAGGCGGTAAAAGAAGAGGTCGTGTCGCTTGACGAATTTCATCTAAGTCAGGTGCCTCGGTCCGAGAATAATCAGGCGGATGCTCTTTCCAAGTTGGCATCATCCGCCTCCTGCGATGCACCTAGAACGGTTTTTTAGGAAGTCATTGAGAAAAGAAGCATTGATCATGACCCCATAGGTATCCTGGATCGAAGCGCCACCTGGATGGACCCCATTCGGGCGTACTTGGCAGACGGTACCTTACCGGATGACCCTTCTGAAGAAATGGCGCTCAAGAAGCGTGCTCTGAGCTTCGTTATGCATCACGGAGAACTTCTCCGGAAGGGTTATCTACAGCCGTTTCTAAAGTTTGTAACCCCTGAAAGGGGAAGAGAGGTTCTAGAGGATCTGCACGCGGGTTTTTGTGCCTCACACATAGGCGGCAGGTCCTTGGCAAGAAGAACCAGACGGCAGGGTTATTTTTGGCCCACTCTTGAGGCAGACGCCATGGATTTGGTGAAACGGTGTGATAAATGCCAAAAGTTCGCCCGGCTGATTCATCGACCGGCAACTGACTTGACAGCCATCCATAGTCCGGTTCCGTTCGCAAAATAGGGCATGGACATTTTGGGTCCGTATACGCCTGCATCAGGCGGTCGCCGATACATTTTGGTAGCAGTAGATTACTTCACCAAATGGGTTGAAGCAGAGGCGGTCAAAGGTATAAAAACAAAAGACGTGATCTCCTTCATTTGGAGAAACGTTATCACCCGGTTTGGGGTTCCAATGTCTATGGTCTTTGATAATGGACCTCAATTCGAAATGCCTGCCCTCAAGAGCTAGTTGGGAGATCAAGGAATCTCCCATTGTTTTGCGTCCGTCGGCCGTCCTCAGGCAAACGGTCAAGTTGAGGCCTTTAATAAACTGATCTCAGACGGTATAAAGAAGAAGGTGGAAAAAGCCGGTGGACTATGGGCAGAGGAACTACCTCATGTCCTTTGGGCCATCCGGACCACTAAAAAAGGGGCAACCGGTGAAACCCCATTTCTCATGACATACGGCACTGAGGCGGTGCTCCCCATCGAACATTATGAGCCAACGCTTCGCATCATGCTATATGATGAGGCAGCCAACTGGGAAGCCATGCGGCTTGCATTGGATGCTCTCCCAGAGCGAAGGGGCAACGCAGCTCTGCGCCATGAGATTTACCGCCTGAGAATGACAAGGGCCTACAACAAGCGGGTTCACAAACGACCCCTGAAAGTAGGAGATTTTGTGCTTCGCAAAATGGAAGCAACCGGTAGGGCCAATGAACAAGGCAAACTGACCCCAAATTGGGAGGGACCCTACCGGATATTTGAAGAAGTAAGAGACAGCACATACCGCCTGGAAACCCCAGACGGTAGGAAGCTGCCTAGAACCTAGAATGTAGATAATCTCAAAAAATACTACTTCTAGAAATTGTATAGTTTTTGTATATTTCCATATAATAATGAGAAAGATTTACTACATATAGTGCTTACATGCGCCATGTCTTGTGCTTAACACAAGCGGCTCCCTTTACTTATTTCCCATGCGCCCTGTCTTGTGCCCAACACAAGCGGGCTCATAAATTTAATGATTCATCCGGTGACACCCATTTGGGTGAATTCATCGAAGAGAACATCTCCCATTTGGGTGGAAAATTGTTCTAGTGATCAAAAATCAGGCGGCCCTAACCGCCTGATAGATCCATAACACCAAAGAATTGCGGGTTGGCATTCCTAAACATGCGTCCGGCCCCCTCTTTGGATCGAGTATCATTCAAGGCAGCCGGTACCTAATGTCCTGCCTAATCAACTAAGAGAAGGCAGGGAGGCAAGCATTTGGGTTAGGCCAAGGCTTTACGAAGGTCGTTCTTGCGAAAACCCAACCGGCCACCGTTACAAACGGTTGATACTTGGCACTTAGCTAAAACCTTAGCAATCGCGCTATAGCATATGGATAGCCGCCTGGCACCATTTCGTTTATACTAGTCTCCTATCCATGGGCAATTACCTACCCTAATCCCAACAAGTCATGCGGAAACACAGTCATTCAAAAAACATGCAAGGCCAAAAAAAATATATATATATATATATATATATATATATATAGTTACTTGAAATAGAGTTGCTTGCGAAGACTCAGACGGTAATTGTACCGCCTGGGTTCTCTTGTCTGCCCTCGCAAATTTCTTTGCCTACCTTCACAAATTTCTTTACCTAGCTTGCGAAGACTCAGACGGTAATTTTACCGCCTGGGTTCTCTTGTCTGCCCTCGCAAATTTCTTTGCCTACCTTCACAAATTTCTTTACCTAGCTTGTGAAGACTCAGACGGTAATTTTACCGCCTGGGTTCTCTTGTCTGCCCTCGCAAATTTCTTTGCCTACCTTCACAGATTCCTTTACCTAGCTTACGAAGACTCAGACGGTAATTGTACTGCCTGGGTTCTCTTGTCTACCCTCGCAAATTTCTTTGCCTACCTTCACAAATTCCTTTGCCTAGTTTGCGAAGACACAGACGGCGGTTATGCCGGCTGGGTTTTCTGGGCTATCCTTGTAAAAATTATCAAAGCAAGAAAGACGCGACATTCAAAACATTCAAAACAGCAGAAAGGAAAAGAAGCAAATTCATTCAAAAACCGGACCAACCGGTTGAATTGTAGCAGAAATAGCCGGCATAGCCGGTGAAAATGTTAAAATTGTTTACAAAAATATAAACCGGCACAGCCGGTGAAAATGTTAATGCTCAAAGTAGAATACAATAGCAGAGTAGTCTGACCCTTCCAGCGCTATTACAAGATAATGAACGGCGCGCAGGCCGGGAGGTCGTTGCTACTCTACATTCACTGTAACCCGGTCGCCCTGAGCTTGGCTCCCTTCCGCATGAGCTGTGTTGGTGTCGGGGACGGAGCCGGGATCCTCATCCTCGACTGTCGTCTCCAAAGCAGCCGCTTCCGCCTGCATACGCTGGAACTCGGCGTCCACCCACTGCTCGTACGGTCCGGGCCCCGGCTGACCCTCCTCTTCAGCCAGAATGGCCAGGCCTTCTTAAGCCCCTCCACGCGGAGCAGTGCCTGCAACAACAACGCAACCGGTATTAGTTGAAAGGTCGGATGGGTTTAATACGAATTATGTGGCGGGTGGGCACTCAGTTACTTACATCGGCCAGGTCGACCATAACCCGGTCGGCATTGAAGGTATTGATTCCAGGAATCGCCTCCTTCTCGTCCCGGGGGACGGCTTTAAGCATGGCCCGGGCGTATTGAGCGGCGTCTGGCCAGCGTGATGAGTTATCTGCACCAGAAACAGACGGTGAGAATGCTGCGTACGCTCCACCAACGGACAGCCGGCTGATCGGAGAATCTCCCGGCTGCGAAGAGGAGTACGATTTCACCCGCATGGGTATGTCGAGCAATGTGAGATCAAAAGGGTTTGTACCTTTTTGGGAAGCCTTTTGGCTTCCAGAAGCAGATGGACCGGTTGCGGTCCTTATTGGAGTGGCCTCTAAGGCCTTCTCAGTGTTGGACCCGCCTGGGGTCTTTATTGATTTACCGCCGGTAGTAGCCCGGTCGGTAGAAGCAGTTTTTGGCACATTTAGTGCCGGTTCATCAATAGACGGCCTTTGCCGGATCTGTTTTTGTAAAGAGCGGGGAATAACACCCCCATCCTGAAACAAAACCACAAGCGGTTAGATAAATAGCTAGCCAAAACAACATCAAGTTAATCATAGAGCAGGGCAGGCGTTCTAACCTTTTTAGCCGCCTGAGCGGCAAGTTTCTTCTCCAGATTCTCCTTGCGGATATCTGAAGCCTTCCTTGCGGGAGTCTTGGCGGAAGGTAGCATTCTCTTAGCTTCTTCTGCAAAACGAAATTACATCCGGTCAGTAATATGAATTACATTGCAATTAAGAGAAGAAGGGGAGCCGGCAACAAAATTAACCGGCTAGGGTTCTTAACCTTTGGTTTTCCACATTTTGCTAAGCCCGCAGGCGGACAAGAAACACTCGTCCTTAAAGAATTCATGTTTGGGCACCCAGTTCTTGGGTACCCTTATTATCTCTCCGGATGTGAGATAGGTAGAGGTCAGTTCAAAGAAACCCGAGTCCAGAATGGCGACCCGGTCAGTATCAGGGACAGGGGGCAGTCGGCACTTTTGCCCCAAAAGCTCTGGCTTCCGGTTGTAGGTCCGGTATTCCTTGTTCTCCTCTTCAGACGGAGCTTTAACCAGGTAGAACCGGTTCTTCCAGTCCGACCACTTGGACGGCTTGTCCAAGGTCATCATGTACTTGGGGTGAGTAGTCAAGGTATACCAGGCCCTCCAGCCGCCTGGGCTCCAGCTCAAGTAGTGCATGTGGGCAAACGCCTCCCAGCCGGGGTTGAGACCCTGCATCTCGCAGGCGGCGATGTACCCTAAGATATTCACCCACGAATTTGGGGTGAGCTGCCAAATGCCAAGGACATACCCCCTAAGTATGGCCCTGATTGTGTTATGAAGAGGGAAGCGGACGCCGGCTAGGAAAGCCGCCTCGTAGCATCCAAACCAGCTATTAGCATTGGGCTGGTCATCTTCCCATACGACCGTCCTGAACTCCTGGCACGGTCATCTTGTACCCCTCACCAAGCGGCCGCCTGGTTATAAAGTCTAGAAGGGAAGACCGCATGAGGGCACGGTCCTTTAGGGAGACAACGATCATAAGAGGGTCATTTCGGCTTTGCCACGAAGGCCTCTCCGCCTCCTCGCTGTCCTCAGAAACGGTTAAGTAGCTAGAGCTACTACTTTCAACCCGTTCGTCATCGGAGCCGGCTGGGGAGTTGGGAGCATCATTGGCAGCTCCTGGCTGCTCAGCCTCCTCAGCCGGAGAGGTCTCCTCGTTGTAGGAGCCCAGAATGCTATCGCTTGGGGTGGCGGGGGTACCGCCGGATGGTTCTCTGACCTCCCCGTCTAGGCCTCGAGTTTCAAGCGACAACTCGTTCGAGTCCCCGCCTCTGTAATTGGGGTCCATTGCTGTTCCCCTAATTCTGGCCATGGTGTCCTGCACAGACACGGAGTCGGTCGATACAGGCGTTGAAAAGGGGAAATTCCAAAGATCGGAGGCGGCAGATCCAGTTCTAGACTCAGCCGTACTAATTGACCGGATGAGTTCACAACTATGGTCCGGGTATGGGTATAAAGGGTCCATCTACCTATGGGACTTGTAAACAAAAATGCAAGCAAAAGACTCAAACGGAAATACATGGAAAAGCAAGAAAGAATAGAGACGATACCTAGAGAAGAGTGTTGAAAAGAAATTTCTTGGGGATGCTTGCGAAGACACAGGCGGTTTGAATACCGGCTGGGTTATCTGAAGTACCCTCTCAAAAAACTTTTGCTTGCTTGCTACTGCACAGGCGGTCTAATACCGGCTGCTCGTAAAATTATCAAATCTCCGTGTGCTCTGAATTTCAAGTACCGGATGCTCTCAAATGCCGGATGCTCTCAAAATTCAAGAAATTTCACGAAGTTTGTAAATGAGGCTTCGTGTGCTTCCTCCCCTATTTATAGGGTTTGTCCCGGAAGGCGAAGGGGCGCGACTCTCCCCCTTCTGCTTTTCCCTCTTCAGTTAGAATTTGAAGGGGTTTTAAAAAAAATAAAAAAAAAAAAAAAAAAAAAAATTGCTCCGTTAGCTCTCTTCTCAGGTGCCACGTGGCACCCCTGCCACGTCAGCACCTGAGAGGGGCAAATGTTTGGGGTAATTTAACCCCAGCCACGTGGCCCAATGATAGCGCGACACGTGGCATCTCGCCATTGGTCAGCAGGGCTCCAATCCCCTGCTGACACGTGTCCTAGGAACCCTAAATGGGGAACCAATGCTCCCCACTATAAATAGTGGGGGAATCCTCATTAATGGGCATTGAATTCAATTCCTTCCAAAAGAATACACTCATAAATACAATTTACACAAAACCCGAGCAATCTTAATTGCGGAATTCTCCAATTACTCGAGAAGTAATTACTCTTTTGCAGGTATATCACTGACTTGATCGTCGGAGGCGGAGCTCCACCCAACCAAAGTCTTCGTGGTTTTGCAGGTACAGGCGGTCGAAGGGCATTCTTGGAATTGTAACTCTCCCGCAGGACACATAAAAAAACCCCGAAACACCAGGCGTCAGCCTGGATCTTGCTGTCCACAAACTCGCCGTGGATCCAAAAAAGAAGTCGGTTAGGCAAAAGAAGAGGAACCACGGCGAGGAAAGATCTCAGGCGACAGCCGCCGAGGTCAAGAAGCTGCTGGATGCGGGGTTCATTCGGCAATGCTACTACCCGGATTGGGTAGCAAACGTTGTCCTTGTTAAAAAGCCAAATGGTACCTGGCGGATGTGTGTTGATTACACAGATTTGAGCAAGGCATGTCCAAAGGATAGCTATCCACTTCCAAAGATCGACAGTCTGGTCGACTCTACAGCTGGTCATGCCTTGATGAGCTTCTTGGACGCCTATTCAGGCTTCCATCAGATACCCTTTTGGAAGAAAGATCAAGAGAAGACGACATTCGTTACTGATCAAGGGTTATTCTGTTATACGGTGATGCCGTTTGGGCTGAAAAATGTGCATGCTACCTTCTAGCGAATGATTAATACAATCTTCATTAATCAAATTGGGAGGAATGTGGAGGTGTACATTGATGACATGATAGTAAAATCTAAGCTACAGACGGATCACCTTGCTGACCTCCGAGAAACATTCACCACCCTCAGGCGGCATAAGGTCATGCTTAATCCCAAAAAGTATGTCTTTGGTGTTGAGTCTGGGAAGTTTCTCGGATTTTTGATTGATCAAAGGGGATAGAGGCCAACCCGAAAAAGGTACAGGCGGTAATTGACATGAAGTCACCGCGCACTGTGAAGGAAGTCCAAAAATTTACCGGTTGTCTGGCGGCATTGGGGAGATTCCTCAGCCGGTCAGGCGACAAGTGTCTTTACTTCTTCCAGGTAATAAAAAAGAAGACTAGATTTGAATGGGGGGAAAATGCTGAGGCTGCATTCCAGAAATTTAAAGAGCACCTCCACTCATTGCCATGGTTGGTCAGCCCTCTAGTAGGAGAGGTTCTTTATATGTACTTGGCTGTCTCAGATCATGCCCTCAGTGCCGTTCTCCTAGCTGAGAGAGACGACATTCAGCTCCTGGTCTATTTCATTAGCCATGTTCTTCGAAATGCTGAGCTGCGGTACCCCTTGGTTGAAAAATTTGGCCTCGCCCTGTTCATGGCAAAACCATACTTCTTGGCACATCCAGTGGTGGTATACACAGACTAACCACTCAAGCGGCCAATGACAACCTTGGAGTCATCCGGCAGAATGCTCAAGTGGGCCATTGAAATGCAAAGTCTGGAAATCACCTTCGAACCAAGAAAGGCAGTGAAAGGTCAGGCGTTCGCCGACTTCATTGTGGAAATGACAAGGCCGGCTCAGCCAGACATGTTAATCAGGTCTGGAAGGTTTATGTAGATGGGAGCTCTACTATGAACGGCTGTGGTGCAGGCGTAATTTGCAAGTCTCCGGAAGGGGACCAATATGAATATGCACTACGGTTCAAGTTCCAAGCCTCGAATAATGTGGCGGAGTATGAGGCCCTACTAGCCGGTATCCGCATGTGTAAGGCGGTAGGGGCAAGAAAAGTTAACGCCTTCTCAGATTCTCAGTTGATTGTTAGCAAATACCATGGTGACTATGAGGCCACCCATCCAGCTATGATCAAATATCTATAGGCGGTCAAAGACGAGGCCGGGACACTAGACGAATTTCATCTAAGTCAGGTGCCCAGGTCAGAAATTAATCAGGCGGATGCACTGTCTAAGTTGGCATCATCCGCTCTTGTGATGCGCCTAGGTCGGTCTTTTGGGAAGTCATGGAAAAAAGAAGCATTGAACATGATCCCATTGGAGTTCTTGACCGAAGCTCTACTTGGATGGATGCCATCCGGGCTTATTTGGCAGACGGCACTTTGCCGGACGCCCCTTCGGAAGCGGCAGCATTGAAAAAGCGAGCCTCGAGTTTTGAGATCTATAAGGGAGAACTCTTCAGGAAGGGTTACCTCCAGGCGCTGCTGAAATGTGTTACCCCAGAAAGGGGGAAAGAAGTTCTAGAGGATCTGCACTCGGGCTTTTATGCATTGCATATTGGCGGCAGAACTCTAGCAAAAAGTGCCAAGCAGTAAGGCTACTTTTGGCCCACTCTTGAGGCAGACGCCATGGAAATGGTGAAGAAGTGCAATAAGTGTCAAAGATTTGGCCGGCTCATACATCGACTGGCTACTGATTTGACGGCTATCTACAGCCCGGTTCCATTTGCAAAATGGGGCATGGACATCCTAGGTCCATATACACCTGCCACAGGCGGACGAAGGTATATCTTGGTGGCTGTAGAGTACTTCACCAAGTGGGTTGAGACAGAGGCGGTTAAGGGCATTAAGACAAAGGATGTCATCTCTTTTATCTAGAGAAACATCATCAAGACAAAGGATGTCATCCCTTTTATCTCGAGAAACATCATCACCCGGTTTGGGGTACCTATTGTTTAGGGTGAAAATATCCTAAGACACGTGGTCCAATAAAGGCTTGACACGTGTCAATCTTTCAGCGGTTTGCAAAGGCCCAATTCCTTTGCAGACACGTGTCCCTTATACCCTAATTGAGGTACAGTTCTCCCTTACTATAAATAGTAAGGGTAGACCTCATTTATGACATACATTAATTGCAACCACAAAAAAAAAAAAACCAAACAAAGCCAAAACCTACTGAAACGCTCTCGAACCAAGAAGCTTTTACTGTTCTTATTCCACTTCGAAAAGATACTAACTTAATCTTCGGAGGCGGAACTCCCACCCCCCATCCGGAGTCTCCGTTACTTGTGCAGGTACAGGCGTAAGAAGGAAGTCTGCTAGGAAATTGTAACTCTCCCGAAGGACACATAGAAAACCCCCAAACATCTGGCGCCGTCTGTGGGGAGAGTACTTTCTAGATGACATCTGAGCCTATACTACCTGGTAAAGGCAATCTGCCTACTGGGGAGGTTGAGGTCCATTCGGACCAAGATACAGCCGATAACTATGACTTGGAAGCCTACACTGCTGCGGATGGCTCTTTGAGGACCAAGAACACCCGTTCCAAAGATAAGGGAGAACGGGAAGGGAACCAGGCGGCTCCTAGCAAGCCAACTAGGGGGCCGCTTGGGTTAACCTCTACCGCTGGAGACTCCCCAGTCTCCAGAGATGAGCTCATGAATATGATGATGAGCTTCAAAGGAGAGATCAAAGGCCTTCTGGACTACACAGCCGGCCCCCGTAAGGGTCAGGCGGAAGAAAGGCGTCACGGTAAAAAGACGGCCAAAACAGTCAAGGGTAGAGCATCTACCCCACATCCGAAGTCAAGGCTCTTTGATTTCTCAAGGATGCACACTCCTATAGATGGAGTCAGAAAGCCCGTCCGGCACATTCAGTCGGATGGAATCAAGAAAGTCTATTCTGATGCCCGGGCGCTCATCCAAGATAAAAAGACTCAGCGATCCGAGTCGGCATCAACATCGACCTTTCGAGACAGCTTCAATGCCACCTCAGGAAGGCACTCGAGAACAAACAATGACAGCCGGACGAGCGAGGTTTCCGCTCGATCCGGCCCCCATATGATCCAACCGGAAGTGCATGGAACACCGTATACGCCCTTTGGATCCCCCTATGCACAGGCAGGTATTTTCGGGGGGCAGCATCAGTCGCTCGTCCAGCCTATGGACTGGCAGCTCCGGCTGCTCAACCTTGGGGAACAGCCAACGGCGTTCTCCAGAGAAATCACCGAGATGACCCAGCCGTCTAAAATCAAAAACGTGTTGGTAGGCGCCTACGACGGTACCACCAACCCGGAAGATCACCTTATGGCATACACCAACCTGATGTATTTGCAGGGTTTGGATGATGCCGCATGGTGCCGGTGCTTCCCGGCTACGTTGAAAGGGATTGCTTAACGTTGGTTTGGTAACCTCCCAGCCGGATGCATCAATAATTTCAGGACCTTGGCCTACTGGTTTACGTCCAACTTTTCTATGAACATCCCTGCCAAGAAAACAAGCCTTGATCTAGGGGCAATACAACAGGGAGATAAAGAGGGGCTCCGGTCATATGTCAGGCGGTTTAACCTGATGAGGATCCAAATCCATGGATTGTCTGATGACGTTGCCTATACTGATTTCTTCAAAGGCTTAAAAGATGGATCAACTTTTAAGTTTGACTTGGTTAGGAAGAGGGTCTCCACTCTTCACGAGGCACTCATGAAGGCGGAGGCCTACATTCAGGCAGTGGAATTGTGTGCTGTTAAACTTCCAACGGATTACAAAAGATCCGATAAAAAAGAGAATCGGCCTACCCAGTCGGCCAAAAAGGAAGACAAGAGAAAGGGGGTATGGGCGGCAGACTCATCCGGACAACCTTTCCAGAAAAGGAAGAGGTCGGATCCGTATGTGCCAAAGTACGAGTTCAACAAGGACTGTGCCTCCATTCTCAACGAAGTAAAGGACCGGTTGAATCTTGAAAAACCGTCTCCTATGAAGAGTCCTCTAAGCGCCCGGGATAAGAGCAAATATTGTCTTTTTCACGAGGAAATTGGCCACGACACTGAGGGTTGCTTTAGCCTCAGGCGGCTCTTCGACCGGCTCGCTGATGAGGGGGCTCTCAAATCTTATCTTTCCAAGTCAAGGGGTACACCTAAACAAGCAAGAGGACCACCCCCAAAGAAGTCGGCTACTCAATCGGATACGGATGAGGAAACCATCCTGACCATAGCCGGTGGATTTGCGGGAGGTGGGCCTACCATTCGGGGTACAAAAGACAACATTCGGAAACTGGTCAACTCGGTGGATGAGGGCCAGTCGTCTGAATATTCATTTCCGGAAGTTAACATCTCCGAGAGAGATAGGGGCGAGGTCAGGCGGCCTCATGATGACCCCATAGTCATCGAGTGCAAAATCGCCAATCAAAGAGTTGGCCGGATCTTGATTGATACCGGGAGCTCATCCGACCTCATCAGCTACCGGTGCTTGGAGAAACTCAAGTATAAGCCCAGTAGCATGCTTCCGGCCTCATACCCTCTTGTAGGTTTTGGGGGAGGAGTAGTACATCCGGTGGGCATGATTGATCTACCCATCCGGTTCGGGGAGAAGGGTAAGGGCCGGCATATGGTTGTCAAGTTTCTTGTTGTAGAAGAGCTGACTGCCTACAATCTGATTATTGGCCGTCCAACCCTTAACCTCTCAAAGGCAGTCATCATCCCATCTCTAATGTTGATAAAGTTTGAAAGGGATGATGGCACAGTCGGTTCCTTGAGTGGGGACCAAAAGATGGCGAGAAAGTGTTACCTCTCGGACATCAAACCAACGCTTGACACAGGCGGTCAAGAGAAAGAAATTGTTGAACTTGACGACTGTGATCAAAGCTTACCGGCTACAAAGCCAGCCGGTAAAAAGAGGAAGGCGGACCAACTGGCGCCTGTGAAGGAGAAACAATAGCAATCACTGTCCGGGGAGAGGACAAACATCCTTCGCCCTCAGCCGGCAGGAGAAATAATTGATGTTGTCCTTGAAGACTGTCGGCCAGACAGAACCGTCAAGGTTGGAACGGCTGCGTTTGAAAGTTTGGGATCAGGTTTGCTCCTTTTGCTGAAGGAGTTCAAAGATGTGTTTGCCTTTGAAGTAGAAGAGATGCCGGGTGTAAGTCCGGATCTTGCTGTACATAGACTCGCTGTGGATCCTAAGAAGAAGCCGGTCAGGCAAAAGAAACGGAACCATGGCGAGGAAAGGTCCCAGGCGGCAGCAACCGAGGTCAAGAAACTCTTGGATGCTGGATTCATCCGGCAATGTTACTACCCGGATTGGGTAGCCAATGTCGTCCTTGTGAAAAAGCCGAATGGAACCTGGCGGATGTGTGTAGATTACACGGACCTCAACAGGGCTTGTCCAAAGGATAGCTACCCGCTTCCAAAGATAGATCATTTGGTAGACTCTACAGCCGGCCATGCCCTGATGAGTTTCATGGACGCCTATTCCGGCTTCCATCAGATACCCTTGTGGAAGAAAGACCAAGAGAAGACGGCTTTCGTCACAGATCAAGGGCTATATTGCTACAAGGTGATGCCGTTTGGGTTGAAGAATGCGCCTGCTACTTTCCAGCGAATGATGAACTCGGTCTTTTATGATCAGATTGGAAGGAACGTGGAGGTATACATTGATGACATGATTGTCAAATCAAAGCTGCAGGCGAATCATCTAGCCGACCTCCGAGAAACTCTCACCACCCTCAGATGGCATAAAGTCATGTTAAATCCTAAAAAATGCGTCTTTGGAGTTGAGTCCGGGAAGTTTCTTGGATTTTTGATTGATCAGAGGGGCATAGAAGCCAATCCGGACAAAGTACAGGCGGTGATTGACATGCAGTCGCCACGTACCGTCAGGGAGGCTCAAAAGCTTACCGGTTGCCTGGCGGCACTGGGGAGATTCCTCAGCCGGTCAGGTGACAAGTGCCTGTATTTCTTTCAAGCAATCAAAAAGAGGTCAAGGTTTGAATGGGGTGAAGAGGCTGAGACGGCATTTCAACGGCTGAAGCAACACCTGCATTCTTTGCCAAGATTGGTGAGTCCCCTACCCCAGGAGGCTCTCTACATGTACTTGGCCGTCTCGGATCACTCCTTGAGTGCCGTCCTCCTTGCTGAGAGAGACGGTAATCAGCTCCCGGTATACTTTATAAGCCATGTCCTCCGGAATGCTGAACTTCGTTATCCCATGATCGAAAAATTCGGTCTGGCTTTGTTCAAAGCAGTCAAGCGGCTGAAACCGTATTTTTTAGCACATCCGGTGACCGTTTACACTGATCAGCCGCTCAAAAGGCCTATGACCACTTTAGAGTCATCCGGAAGAATGATTAAATGGGCTGTGGAAATCCAAGGCTTAGAAATCACTTTCGAACCCAGGCGAGCAGTGAAGGGTCAGGCGTTTGCCGACTTCATTGTTGAAATGACAAGGCCAATACAGCCGGATAAAACTGATGAAGTTTGGAGGGTTTATGTAGACGGGAGCTCTACGCTGAATGGCTGCGGAGCGGGTGTAATTATTCACTCTCCGGAGGGGGACAAATACGAGTACGCTCTACGATTCAAGTTTCAAGCTTCGAATAATGAAGCTGAATACGAGGCCCTGCTAGCCGGTATCCGCATGTGTAAGGCGGTCGGGGCAAGGAAAGTTGATGCCTGCTCAGATTCCCAAATCATCGTTAGCCAGTACAACGGTGACTACGAGGCCACCCATCCGGTGATGATTATTTATCTGCAGGCGGTCAAAGAGGAGGCTGGGGCATTTGATGAATTCAACCTAAGTCAAGTACCCAGATCCGAGAATAATCAGGCGGATGCACTATCCAAACTTGCATCCTCCGCCACATGTGATACGCCTAGATCAGTCTTCTGGGAAGTCATGGAAAAGAAAAGCATTGAACATGACCCCATTGGACTTCTAGATCGAAGCTCCACATGGATGGACCCCATCCGGAATTACTTGGAAGACGGCACTCTACCGGAAACCTCATCCGAAGCAGCTGCTCTTAAAAGACGAGCATTAAGCTTCGCAATGCACAAGGGTGAACTGTTCCGGAAGGGTTACTTGCAGCCGCTATTCAAGTGTGTTACCCCAGAACGGGGCAAGGAAATACTGGAAGATCTCCACGCCGGCTTCTGTGGATCTCACATTGGCGGGAGGACCCTCGCCAAAAGAACCCGGCGGCAAGGATACTTTTGGCCTACACTAGAGGCGGATGCATTAGATCTGGTGAAAAGATGCGACAAGTGCCAGAGGTTCGGCCGGCCGATAAGGCAGCCGGCAACTGATATGACAGCTATTCACAGCCCAATTCCCTTTGCAAAATGGGGCATGGATATTTTGGGGCCATACACTCCTGCCCCAGGCGGCAGAAGATACATTTTAGTGGCTGTTGATTACTTCACCAAGTGGGTTGAGGCCGAGGCGGTAAAGGGCATCAAAACTAAGGATGTCATCTCCTTCATTTGGAGAAATGTCATCACCCGGTTCGGTGTACCAATGTCAATGGTCTTTGACAATGGCCCCCAGTTCGAAACGCCTGTCCTGAAGACTTGGTTGCAAGATCAAGGGATTTCCCACTACTTTGCATCCGTTGGCCGTCCGCAAGCAAACGGTCAAGTTGAAGCTTTCAACAAGCTCATCTCAGGCGGCATAAAGAAAAAGATCGAGAAGGCAGGCGGGCTTTGGGCAGAAGAGTTAACTCACGTTCTTTGGTCCATCAGAACTACTGAGAAGGGGTCAACCGGTGAAACTCCATTCCTTATGGCATATGGCACAGAGGCGGTGCTTCCCATTGAATTATATGAGCCAACACTTCGAATCATGTTGTATGATGAAGAGGCAAATTGGGAAGCCATGCGCCTGTCTCTGGATACTCTTCCAGAAAGAAGGGGCAACGCCGCCTTGCGTCATGAAATCTACCGCCTTCGAATGACGAGGGCCTACAACAAAAAGGTGCTTAAACGCCCCCTCAAAGTTGGAGATTTTGTATTACGAAAGCTTGAAGCAACTGGTAGGGCATACGAACAAGGGAAACTGACCCCAAACTGGGAGGGACCCTACCGGATTTTTGAAGAAGTTAGAAACGGCACATACCGCCTGGAAACCCCAGACGGAATGCGGCTGCCTCGTACTTGGAATGTAGATAACTTGAAAAAGTACTACTTCTAAGGATTGAAATGTGAAAGCATATAATTTCCATTCATACAATTGTATTTGCACTAGTCTAGTGCAAGAACACAGACGGAAGAACACTTGTTAAAACCACTGCTCCAAAAAGAGCAGTCATCCGGTGACACCCATCCGGGTGAATCACTGAAGAGAACAGCTCCCTTCTGGGTGGAACATTGTTCTAGCGATCCCATAACTCAAACGGCGTTTGTCTAAAACGATTTGCAGCCGTTAGAAATGATCCTTTGCATCTGGGATTCATCCGGCAAGGACCCAAAAGAGGTCCATCCGGGTGAATCACTGGAGAGAACAGCTCCCTTCTGGGTGGAACATTGTTCTAGCGATCCAATAACTCAACGGCATTTGTCAAACAATTTTGCAGCCGTTAGAGATGATCCTTTGCATCTAGCATTCATCCGGCAAGGACCCAAAAGAGGTCCATCCGGAAAAATGAAATTCCTAATGGGCCACCGTAACCACCTAAACGGTTTTACATCCCATCCTATATATAATTGTACCAGACGGGGCAAGGTTAGGTCAGTCACTGACCCCCCATCCGGCTTCCATGAAACGACTGCCTGTCTACTGTTGGGGTAAACAGGTAGCCATTTCAGGGGCATATTGTGGTATCTCTTCTTCATCCGGCATATATAGAACGGCTGAAATACTTGTAAAAATGCATATAAAAAAAAATTGCAAATAATAGATAGAAAACCCGACTGTGTCGGTTAATAGATTAATTAAAATGTTAGTCGGACCCCTGTCCGGGAAAGATACATCGAAAATACACGGCACGCAGGCCGGTAAAAAAAGAAAGAAAATATCAATCTTGCTGTTGCTCTTGTTGCTGAGGCTGCTCCAACCCTTGAGCTTGCCCAACCTGAGTCTCAGCCGTCTACTCCTGCAGCTGCTCCAGCTGGTTTCCCATTGGCACCCCATCCGGCTCTGACCCTAACCCCTTCTCAGCCCACTCGTCGAAAGGAGGAGGGGCAGGAGTGCCGAGTACTCGAGCTTCATAAACTTCAGAAGCATACAAGTAACGGAGGTTGAAATAGTCAAAGTCAGAGTCCGGATGGATGAGGTCCCAAGCCAGCTTCATGCGCTCCTCGCAGTCGGCTTCATTCTCTGTAATCAGGCGGCTGAGTTCATCGTTCAGCTCCTTTTTGTGGGCCGCCTGAATATTAGTGAGTTGGACAGTCAGCTCGCTGTTCTTCTGGCGGAGGTTGGCATTTTCCTTGTCAGCCCCTTCCAGAGCTCTGAGATCGGCCTGGAGGTCCTTGACCTTGAGCTCAAGTTCACCAACTTTCTTCTTGGCCTCATCCCCAGCCAGCACAGCCTCTTTCAGTAATTCCTCCTGTTGCAACTCTCTCTCTTTAGTTGCCAAATCATATTTAATACTGTGAAATTGACTAACGTCAATTAGGTCAAGGGCACGCATCTGAGCGTCTCTTACCTCCTCTTGCTTTTTACGCAAGGGGACTCGGAGCCCGTCCACTCTCAGCATCACCTATGGTACCAGCCGGAAAAGGAGTTAGAACTAATGATGATAATTACTACTCATCCGGCAAAAGCAGAGCTTGAGACAAGCATAGGGCATTCGGGTTATTTACCTCAGCAAGAAGAGAGTTGATGCGATCCAGGTTAACCTGGTGTACAGCCGGCACCGCCTCCTTTTCAGAACGGGTCAGAGTCTTGACCATTCTCTTGGCGTATTGGTTGTAGTCGGGCCGGCTGGTAGAGTCATCTGCAAAGGAAGGGTTATCTGTCAGATACTGGGCATAGGCGCCGCCTATATTCATGCGGCTGCCAGAGGAGCCCCCAGACTGGCTTGCTTGAGTTTTGACTCTCATATGCCCAAGCGGCCAGGGGGGGTCAAAGGCAGAACTTTGGGACGATGATTTCACTACCGTCCTCCATCAGATGGGTCGTTTTGAGGAAGAGACCCGTCTCCATTATTTGGTCCCAGGCCTCAGACGGCACTTTCGGGAGCGCGCATTTTTTGCCCAGTAATGCCGGGTGCTTATTATACCGCCGCAGCCGGTGATTTAGGGAAGTGGAAGGAGAAGAGACGACATAAAATTTGCTCTTCCAGTTGGTCCACTTTGATGGCTTCTCCAAAGTCATCATGTATTCTTGATTGGTGGTAAGGGTGTACCAGGCATTCCACCCACCCGGAGCCCGGCTGAGGTAATGCATGTGTGCAAAAGCCTCCCAACTGGGGTTTACCTCCTGCAGCTCACACGCGGCAATGTACCCCAAAATATTGACCCAAGAGTTAGGAGTCAATTGCCATACGCCCAAGTCATACCCCAGCAATATGTCCTTGATGCAGGGGTGAAGGGGGAACCGGAGGCCTGCTTTGAATGCCGCCTCATAACAGCCGAAAAAATCATCGGCATGGTCCAAGTCGTCCGCCCATACGACGGTTGCATTAACAGGCGGGACTCTTATTTCCCAGTCCTTCCCAACTGGTTTCCTTTTAAAAAGAAAGGCAGGAAGGGTTGCAGTAAGGGTGACCACGTCTCTTGCAGACATGGTCATGTCAGTCGAATCCCCCTTAGCCGGCCATTTGTAGGCCTCCTCAACAATAGGCTCAGCCTCCTGTGCAGGGGCTTCAGATTCGGACCCAGACCCTTCTCCAGCAGATTCATTGCCGGATCCTTCGGCATTGGAATCAGAGTCTTCTAATATGCTGTCACCCGGTGTGCTCGGACCACTCGGGGAATCTTGACGAGTCCCCAGGGTTTCTTCCAAAGGAATTTCACCAGACGGTCCTGCCGTCTGGTCCTCGTTTCTGGGATCAGCCGGATCTTCGGCTGCGTCGTCGGACTTGTAATCCGGGTCAACTGCCGTCCATCTTATCCGAGCCATTCTGTCCTGCACATGAACAGAGACGGTCGGATTCGAGGTAGGTGAAGGTTCGCCCAAATAACCCCAGACGGCAGTCCCAGTCCTAGACTCAGCCGTGCCTGGTGACCGCCTGACAGCAGTCGTAAACTGTGCCGAGTGTATAATTGAAGGGTCCATATCCTATCTATGCAACCGGAAAATTAACAAAAAGAATTGAAAAAGGGTGCAGACGGTACCTTTGGAGGTTGGAATTTGCTGAGATGATGGCTTGAAACCTACACAGGCGGAAATCTCCGAATGTGTTTGAAGCTGAAATAAAGAAAAATAGATCAGACATGTTTAATTGGAAGCTCATTTAAAAGCCCCCCAAGCGGTGGAGTCCCGGATGAGAGATAGCAGAGATGGGCTGGAAATTGCTCAAACGACCCCCATACGGTTAAAAGCCGGATGGGGGCTATTTGTATGTTTGAGAAAAAGCCAGGGCTGCTCAAACGACCCCCATACGGTTAAATGCCGGATGGGGGCAATTTGAATGATGTTTGAGAAAAAGCCAAGGCTGCTAAAACTACCCCCATACGGTTAAATGCCGGATGGGGGCAATTTGAATGATGTTTGAGAAAAAGCCAAGGCTGCTCAAACTACCCCCATACGGTTAAATGCCGGATGGGGGCAATTTGAATGATGTTTGAGAAAAAGCCAAGGCTGCTCAAACTACCCCCATACGGTTAAATGCCGGATGGGGGCAATTTGAATGATGTTTGAGAAAAAGCCAAGGCTGCTCAAACTACCCCCATACGGTTAAATGCCGGATGGGGGCAATTTGAATGATGTTTGAGAAAAAGCCAAGGCTGCTCAAACTACCCCCATACGGTTAAATGCCGGATGGGGGCAATTTGAATGATGTTTGAGAAAAAGCCAAGGCTGCTCAAACTACCCCCATACGGTTAAATGCCGGATGGGGGCAATTTGAATGATGTTTGAGAAAAAGCCAAGGCTGCTCAAACTACCCCCATACGGTTAAATGCCGGATGGGGGCAATTTGAAAGATGTTTGAAAGCAAAGGTTGATCAAACCACCCCCATACGGCTAAAGGCCGGATGGGGTTACTTATGACTAGTCTGAATAAAAACAAAGTTGGCTCAAAGGGGTCCCATGCGGCACAATGCCGGATGGGAGTGTATTAAACATTCCAGACGGCAAAACGCCGGATGAGGGGGATTTTTGGACTTGTCCCAAGCCAGCCCCATGCGGAAAAATGACGGATGAGGGCATTTTACAACTAGGGACATATTTCAAAAACCTCACACGGGAAATCCCGGATGAGGTAGGGGTAATTCAGAAATTTTGGACAAAATATACCCAGGCGGCAAAATGCCGAGTGAGGTCCTTAATCTAGGGGCAAAGAGGGAGAAAACAGACGGTACCTTACTAAATCCGCACTCAGCCGGAAGGCAGATGTCAAGTTCTTGCGAAAACCGGATGCTCGAAAGTCTTGAAAGAAGCAGCCGGTATCAGAGCTTCTTCTCAGGAAATTTTTGAAAATAAAAAGTGCGGAGGAAAGAGGTAGCCACCCTACTTATAGAAAGAGGCAGAAGGCGAACAGTCACCTTCTGCACAAAAATTTGAAATTCAAGGGGGGGAAGCAGACGAACCGTCACTTACCCCATGCACCCTACGTCTGTCACAGATGACACGTGAGTTTGCCACATCTCACCTGTGAGGGGCAGATGTTTAGGGTGAAAATATCCTAAGACACGTGGTCCAATAAAGGCTTGACACGTGTCAATCTTTCAGCGGTCTGCAAAGGCCCAATTCCTTTGCAGACACGTGTCCCTTATACCCTAATTGAGGTACAGTTCTCCCTTACTATAAATAGTAAGGGTAGACCTCATTTATGACATACATTAATTGCAACCACAAAAAAAAAAAAAACCAAACAAAGCCAAAACCTACTGAAACGCTCTCGAACCGAGAAGCTTTTACTGTTCTTATTCCACTTCGAAAAGATACTAACTTAATCTTCAGAGGCGGAACTCCCACCCCCCATCCGGAGTCTCCGTTACTTGTGCAGGTACAGGCGTAAGAAGGAAGTCTGCTAGGAAATTGTAACTCTCCCGAAGGACACATAGAAAACCCCCAAACACCTATGTCTATGGTCTTTGACAATGGCCCTTAGTTTGAAACGCCTACCCTCAAGAGCTGGTTGGGAGATCAAGGGATCTCACATTGTTTTGCATCAGTCGGCTGTCCCCAAGCAAACGGCCAAGTTGAAGCCTTCAACAAGCTCATCTCAGACGGCTCTATGGGCAGATGAGTTGCCTCATGTCCTATGGGCCATCAGAACAACTGAAAAAGGGGCAACCGGTGAAACCCTGTTTCTCATGACATACGGCACTGAAGCCGTCCTGCCTATTGAACTTTATGAGGAAAATTGGGAGGCCATGCGTCTAGCATTGGATTCACTCCCGGAGCGCAGGGGGAATGCCGCCTTGCGTCATGAGATATACCGTTTGAGAATGACGAGGGCCTATAACAGAGGAGTACACAAACGACCCTTAAAAGTGGGGGACTTTGTGTTACGAAAAATGGAGGCAACCGGTAGGACTAATGAGCAAGGAAAGTTAACCCCTAGTTGGGAGGGCCCCTACCGGATTTTTGAAGAAGTTAGAGGCGGCACCTACCGCCTGGAAACTCCAGACGACAGGCAGCTAGCCAGAACTTGGAATGTAGATAACTTGAAAAAGTACTAATTCTAAAGACTTGTAAATCTTTGTAAATAGAGTATATTAATGAGAGAATGCTTTATTTTCATTGTCTTTTGCACGAAGTCCCATCTGTGCAATGCACAACCGGGCAACCATCTGCCCTAAACTAAGTAGACATAGGCTAAGTATCAAACTTAGCTATTTATAAGGCCAATGGCCGGATATATTTTAAACCGCCTGCTCCAACATGAGCAGGCAACTGGCGACGCCCATTTGGGTGAATTCGCCGAAGAGAGCATCTCCCATTTGGGTGGTACATTGTTCTATAAATCATAACTCAAGCGGCTTTAACCGACTGTCTAGGTTAAAGATAACTCACGGCCATTTGAACGATCAATTAAAACCTAGATACAATTAGTCGTTGCTTCAAAGCAACACAGACGGTAAGTCAAATCTTGGTCGAATGTAACCGGTCTTTGCCCACAAGCACTACAGCCGGTTACAAACCCAAATTAAGCAAGGTCAAAACCTTAGAAATTAATTCATAACTTGGTTATAATGCATACGCCCGGCCATTAGTTGCCTGCATCCCAACAAACGGCAATGACGGATACCCAAAGGGTAACCCGCAGCCGGTTAAAAGAATAATCTAGGTTGGCCCTAGTCGGCACCGTCTACTAATCCAACTTAGAATAATTCTACTTCTTTAAATACGGTCAATGAACGCCTATCTATTTTTCCGGATGCTTTTTTGACGGCTGCCTACTTAGATTTTGGTATATTAAGCAGACAACCGTCCAGGGGCAGGTAGAGCCAATGCATCAGGCATACCGCACGTACCAAATCAAATTTCAAAAAGAAAGATTTGTACGAGAAAAAATTGCAAAAGTTGAAGCAAATTATATTAAAGGCAAATCAGTCGGCACAATATATTAATAGAAATGATTGTCAGCCGGACCTATGCCTGGGGAAAAGAGATACATCTAAAGTACACGACTCGTAGGCCAAAGGTAGAAAAAAGAAACAAATCAAGTTACTACTGCTGTTGCTGCTGACGCTGAGACGGGTGACCTTGGCCGGAAAGAGGAGCATCTTGAGTTTGCTGGGCTTGAGCTTCGTTAGTCTCACCAGGCGCTCGTTCTTCCGCCTGCTCCTGCTCCTCTTCTTCTTCCTCGGCAATGCCGGCCCATTCCTCAAAGGGAGCCGGCTTCGCTGTTCCGGGAACCTGGGCATCGAACACCTTAGTGGCGTACTTGTACCGCAGGTCAAAGAAAGCCCAATCGGTGTCCGGATGGATCATAGACCAGGCCATCTTCATGTGCTCTTCACAGTCGCGCTCATTCTCGGCGATCAGCCGGTCTTGCTCAGCCGCCAGCTTTTCCTTATGGTCCGCCTGGGTCTGGGCCAACTCATTCTTCAAGCGGTTGACCTTTGACCGCAGCTTAGTGTTCTCCTTGTCATCCTCCCCCAATGCTTTGACATCAACTTAGAGGTTTTTAACTTGAAGTTCAAAGTCGACCGCCTTCTTGTTGGCCGTGTCAGCAGCAGCAGCCGTGAGCTCCTTGATTAGCTCCTCCTATTTCATCTCCTGGCTTTTAGTTTGAATTTCATACATAAGGGTGTTGTATTTAGTAACATCAATAAGGTCGGCTGCCCTTCTATTGGCATCCCTTACCTCCTCCTGCTTCTTCCGCAAGGGGACCTACATGCCGTCCACCCTTAGCATCACCTGCAAAGTCAGCCAGAAAGGGGTTAGTATTTCAATTATGCTACAACCGGAAAAAGAATAAAGTGGCACAAAAGCACCCTAACCAGTCAATTACCTCAGCGAGCAGTGAGTTGATGCGGTCTATGTTGACCAAGAGTACACCCGGCATCACCTCCTTCTCGGACCGGGTGAGGGTCCTCAGCATCCTCTTGGCATAATTTTGAAGGTCAGGCCAACGAGAAAAGGCATCTGCATTAATAGATTTATTGGTTAAGTACTGAGCATAGGCGGCACCTACATTCTGCCGACTGCCTGAAGAATCCCCAGATTGGGTAGCTTGGGACTTAACTCGCATAGGCCTAAGAGGCCAGGGGGGATCAAAGGTGAGAGACGTACCTTGATTTTCAGGCTGAGGGGTCATCCCACCCCCAGCCGCATTGGAGCCGAACGCTACAGCAAGCACCCGGCTTGAGGGAATTTCGGGCTCCCTCGTCTCAACCTCAGCCGACCCTGTGTTTAGGCCAAGGTCTTTCAGGCTTTTGCCTGCTGAGGTGGGCCTCTCAGGCACAGGCGGCCTTCCAGTAGAGGCAGGGGCAGCCGGGACCCTTCTAGATTTGGAAGCAAGCTGGGAGGGCTCCTCTCCCGGTCTCTTCAGCATCTTTGTTAAAGAACGAGGAACATTCTTGCTCCCCGTCTGAAAAAGAAAACAAAACAGCCGGTTAATATCAAAATTAACTTCAAACCATACAAACGGTAAAAGAGCTCAGCCAGCGCTTACCCCATCATCTTTGGCCGTCAGTTGGGCCCTCTTTTTCTCCAACTGATCCTTCCGAATCTGTGCAGTAGACTTAGCAGGCGTCTTTTTAGGAGGCACCATCTCTAATCCTTTCTCTGTAAAGAAAATTAAAAAAATCAAATTCCATTCAAGAATGATACAAACGGCATAAAGTGCCGGTTAATAATCAACATACATCTGCTAAACATTGTGCTAAGGCCACAGGCGGTGCATTTCTTTCCAAGGAGAGCCGGGTGTGTATTGTAGCGACGTAGCTGGTGGTTTTGTTGCAGCGATAGGGAAGAAACCATGTAAAACATACTCTTCTAGCTGCTCCATTTTGACGGCTTGTCAAGCGTCATTATGTATTCCGGATGCGTGGTCAATGTATACCACGCATTCCAGCCGCCTGGGGCACGGCTAAGGTAGTGCATATGTGCAAACGCCTCCTAGCTAGGCGTTATGTCGTGTATTTCGCAGGCATCTATATATCCTAGTATTTTCACCCAAGAGTTGGGTGTTAGCTGCCAAACGCCAAGGTCGTAACCCCTTAGAATGGCTTTTATTGTATTATGGAGGGGGAACCGGAGGCCGGCTTTGAACGCCGCCTCATAGCAGCCAAAATAATCATTAGCATGATCAAGGTCGTCATCCCAGACGACGGTTGCCTCTACAGGCGGCACAACAATCTCCCATCCTACCCCAACCGGGCGCTTTTGTAAAAATCCAGGTCAGGTGGCATTTAAAGTGACCACATCCCTGGCGGTCGGGTGCGCCTTAGTTGGATTATTGATAGAGGGCCATTTATATGCCTCCTCATCCTCTTGGGGGGCATCCGGTTCCATAGTAGACTTTGTGGAGTCTGATTGCTGGACGGTCTCTTCGCATCTATATCCTCGGAATCGTCCAAGATATCATCTTCGGGCGTGCTAGGTATGCCCGGCTGGTCATAAGGTACAAAGTCAGCCGGAGCTTCGGCTGAGCCGTCTGACTGATATTCGGGGTCTACAGTCGTCCGTCTCGTCCGAGCCATTCTGTCCTGCACATGAACAGAGATGATCGGATTCGCAGAAGAGTAAGGGTGGTCCAAACACCCCCAGACGGCATCCCCAGTCCTAGACTCAGCCGTATCCGGTGACCAGCTGACAACTGTCCTAGGTCGTTCCGTGTGTGTGTTGGGTGAATCCATTATTCTTTACAAGCTATACAACCGAAAAAACTCAAAAAAGTTGCAAGGGGTAGAGACGGTACCTTGAAGATGCTTTGATTGAGGAGAAAGTAGGCTATCCGGATAAGCAGCCGAAAATCTTTTTGTTGCTTGCTAGATACCCAGACGGTAGCCGGATGTACCCTCTTCAAGAGCAGCTGAAAATTGTTGAGCAACCCAACCATTTCTCCGAAATCCTCCTTGGTGATACCCTAGACGGTAGACCGGTTGTAGGAGTATTGAAAGCAAATAGAAGTAGTCCAAAGACCCCCAGACGGTTGGCCGGCTGTGGGTGGATTGAAAGATAGGGATGACAAAAGACCCTCAGGCGGTTTTAGCAAGTTCTAAACAAAGAGCACTCAGACGGTGACCGGATGAGTAAGGAAAAGGAAGACGGTTGTGTAAGAAATAGCAGCCAGTATCAGAGCTTTCTCTCTTTCTCCCAAGAAAATTTCTCAAAAATTTGTAAAGTGTGAAAATGAGAGGAGGGGGGTCTCTACTTATAGGGAACCCCAGAAGGCGAACCGTTACCTTCCGAATTCGAATTCAAAAAAAAAAAAAAAAAAAAAAGACGAAACGTCACCTTCTCAGAGCATGGCACCTGTCACAGGTGCCACGTGGCAAGCCACGTCACACTTGTGAGGGGCAAATGTTTAGGGTAAAAATACCCTGTCCACATGGCCCAATCACGTGCTGACACGTGTCAGCATCAGAGGGGTTCTGAGAGAACCAATCCTCTGGCGACACGTGGCGCTCTAGCATATGAAAGGGGAACTGATCCCCTCTCACTATAAATAGAGGAAAATCCTCATTTATTACACATTCATAAATATACACACAAAACCCGAGCAATATTAATTGCAGAATTCTCTCGGAATCCGAGAAAAAAACCTTTACATTCTGCACTTTAATACATCCGGAAACGTTCTAACTTGATCGTCGGAGGCGGAACTCCACCCAACCGGAGTTTCCGTGGTTTTGCAGGTACGGATGGTCGACGCGCATTCTTGGAATTGTAACTCTCCCCAGGGACTCCAAAAACCCCGGAAACAGTTGGAGTTTAAAAAATTGTAAATGAAAGATAGTGGGGTAAATAGTAAGTAATGAATGTGGGAGGAAAAAAATAATTAAAAAAGTAATAGTGGGTTTAGGTGGGGACCATGAAAGAAGAAAGATATAATATAATAATGTTGTTTTTTACCAAAAAAAAAAAAAAAAAGTGTAACACTTATTAAAATACGGCCGCATTTGATAAGTGTAATACTTATTAAAACACGGAGGGAGTAATATGTCATATTAACGAATTTCGTTTATATGGGGTTGGAAAGGTAATTTCAGTTATTAATTAAGGGTAAAGTCGTAAATATCCGGGGGATCTATAACGTCAGACTAACATCCGTCAAACCCTACGTTTCTACACTCCGTTCTAACAAATTGTAGTTTTGTTTGTTACTCCGTTCGAGAACTTCATCTCCTCCAAGTCGTATCGCTCAGCGCTTCGAATTTAATATAGATCTACCGTGGTGGTGAATTGGAATTTATGGTGGCGGCGAATCAGCAAGCTACAACTACGGTTTCCAGGGTTTGAGTTGGTGGCGGCGGCAACTAAGCAATGTACAACTAGGGTTTCCAAAGGATCACGACAGCAAAGAAGCTCCAAATTAGTGGAATGGCGAATTCAGACATCACAACCCTCTGTATGTTGTATGCTTTCTCTATCGCTCGGCGCTCCAATTTGGTGGAGTTCTAACACATCATCTGATAGAAGATAAGAGGAGAAGAGGGAGTTCGTGTTTTCCAAAAAGTGGGATTTTCAGAACGGGGGTTGAACCGGGGTCCCAAACAATCGTTCAACATTAGAAAAATTCAAGTTAATTGCCACATCACCAAAACAATAGAATAACATTAAAATATTTCACTCCAACGCTCATAATTGCGAAAATGTTACAATATTAACAAAGTTTGTTAATATGGCATATTAACCGGGCACAACTCATTTTTAATAGCCATGAGATTTTAAATGTAAACATCATTGTAAAAATGGCCAAGAGGAGGAAGAGTTTTTTCTTTAAGAAAACCAAATTCTTATATGTACCTCAACCAATCTCTTGTAATAATTCATACAACATAAAACTATTTGGATTCCCTTCACTACTTTCAACCTGCACTCGATGTCCATTTCGAGGTACATAGTTCATTGGCAACTTTCAGTCCACAATAAGGATTTGGTAGGATTCTTTTGGTTGTCCAAGCTTCGACTTAAATGGTATGGTGCAAGGCATTTCTGGTTTTATCATTCACTTCATTTTTCCTCCGTTGGTAAGTGGCAAGCCATGTATGTGGCTTTGTTTAGATGTGTTGCCGTAGCTACATTGCTCATGGTTTCCTTTTGCTGTTTGTGGATGTAATTTGTCTACTGCTTTTATTTATGAAATTCTCTTTGTAAAAATAAAAAAAAATAAAAATAATAATTGGGTCGCTAAACGTCGCCCTCGAATCTCTAACTAACACCTGCAAAATAACCTAAAATGACGTACGTAGCCTTGTTATAAAAATATTATAAAATAATTATTTTTACCTAAACTTAACACTTTTACCTTACACAAAAAATTTTACCGTTCTCTCTAGTGCTCACCGGCCACCAACGATCACATTGAACCACCAACCACTGTAATTCTCAAAATCAAACAAATAATTTAAATTTTGCAAAACCTAATTCATTGGACCCCATGGAAGACAACGAAAACCTACTTTGCTCGCCGGAGGCTCATCGGACCGTACGGAATCGGTATGAATATTTAATTTTTTTATTTTCGAAAGTCCCAGGCAAACGCCCAGAAATTTCGAAAAACCTAGGCAGAAACGCGTAGTTTTTTCGAACATCCTAGGCAGTTTCGAAGAAACTAAGCGTTTCTACCTAGATTTTTTGAAATTTCTGGGCGTTTACCGGGAAATTTTGAATTTATTTTCTTTTTGGTTTGCCTGGGAAGATCAACTATAATAGTGTTTTAACTTTACAATTTTTGTCTCATTAATTAGAAAAGATGAATTGTTCAAAGTTATGAAATTTGCTAGACTAATATTCTAATTTGCAAGATCATCATAACTAATTTATATTATGTCCTTTGATTTTTTATAGTCAATTAAAGTATACTATAGAGAAAAAAGAAATTATAGTTATATACTACGAATTTGTTTAAGAGGGTCATTTTGAATTACTCTACTTAATTAATTTCTCTAGTTATAAAATTCTCAATTGTTTAGAAGTGCGTGATCACACCTTTTAGTTGTTATTATAATTAGTTGTGTATTGTTAGAATTATTATTATTATTATTATTATTATTATTATTATTATTATTAGTTGTTATTATTATTAGTTAGTTGTGCGTTGTTAGATTATTATTATTAGTTGTGTTTTTGTTGTTTCTCCACTTTTATTAATATTTGTTTTTAATGTTATTATTATTATATAGGATTCTAAGTCCGAGGATGGTGATGGTGTGGACTATAGCGGACATTTTTTGACAGACACCGTGTTTTCGAGTTTTGAGGATGATGTTCTGTGGGCACAAAATGTTTGTCGCTCGCTCGGATTTATGTTAGTGAAGGCTTCTTACAAGACCGGTCAGAGTGGTCGGCCGTATCGATATGTGAGTTGTGATCGTGGAAAAAAGAGCATGATAAGAGACATGATGAACACCATACGCAAAGACATGAAAAGCAAGGCAAACATTTGTCCCTTCAAACTCAAGGTTGAGTATGTCAGAGTAGTAAGTGGTTGGAAGATCAGTTGCTTGAACGACGCTCACAATCATTCTTTGGCTGTGTATCCCGTGGGACATCGACAAATCAGCGGTCTTAGTCTTGCTGCTAAGCAGGTAGTACGTGACATGACTCAGGCACAGGTGCCACCTCGGCATATCATGAGAACTCTTGTAGAAAAGTTTCCCGGAGACCATCTAAACATCAGGCATGTCTACAACTGCAGAAGTAATATCAGAATGGAGCGATTCGAGGGAAGCGAGGTGGTTCACCAGGTGCTTCATTTGGCTAGACAGAGCAATTACCTCACTTGGGTTATGACTGATACCAACAATGTGTTGCAACATGCTTTCATGGCACACCCGATCATGACAAACTTTCTACGCACATACCCATACGTGATAGGTGTGGATTCCACTTACAAGATGAACCGATACGGCATGCCATTCTTTGAGATTGTTGGGGTTACACCGATAAATCAAAACTTTCTTGTTGCATACGCATTCATGAGGTCGGAGTCCGAAGAAAGTTATCGGTGGGTGCTTCAGTGCTTGAGGTTGTTGATCGGTCATCGTAGAAAGCCGTCAGTACTACTAACAGATAGGGAGCTTGGCCTTTGTGCAGCGTTGAAGAGCGTGTTTCCAAACACAAGACACATGTTGTGTGTGTGGCATATTAACAAAGATGTTGAGGCGAAGGTTACTTCCATATTTGAAAAAAAAAAAGAAGGAGATTGGTGTCAAGTTCAAAAATGGGAGGTGGAGGCATGTGATTAATGCTACATCTGAAGAGGCGTATGAAAGAGAGCTTGTAGAGCTGAAAATCAAGTGGGGTCGATGGCCGAAAGTGATTGAATATGTTGTGGACACTTGGCTCATACACAAGGAGAAGTTTGTGATGTTTTGGACGAACTAGGTACTGCACTTCGACAATGTTAACAACTGCAGGTTTGAGAGCTAGCATTCGGCATTGAAATGTTGGATTGACAATTCTATAGGTTCTTCAGACACAGTTTGGGCTCAGGTGCACTGCTCGATTGAGAACCAGATCATAGCCATTCGTAATGGGTTGGAGGCATGTAGAGCAACTCATGGTCAGAAGTACAAGCAGAAGCCTTTGCATCAGCTCAACGGAAAGGTATCCCACTATTGTCTGTCTATTCTTCTCGGTGAGACGAATAGGATGAGAGGGTTGAGTACGAATGTCCATCGACGTTGTGGGTGTGCTCTACGTACTACCCACGGGTTACCTTCTGCGTGCCAAATATATGACTTGATTACTGCAGGGAAGAGGTTGTATACGAAGAACATTCATCCATATTGGAGAACCCTTGTCATTAGAGCGGTTGTCGACATTCCTGATATAGTTGATGAAAATGATGAGGATCGAGCTTATTTCCGCACCCTTGTTGATCGGGTTATTGCCAGCGACCCTGTGATGCTTAGGCACGTGTCTCGAGTGATTGAGGGTGAGATGGATCCTAACTATGATGACCTTTAGGAGCCTCGAGTCAACCCCCGAGTAAGGGGACGACCTCCCGAGAGAAGGAACAGGTGAGATCATTCGTTTTTCGAGCATGTTCAATGTAATGGGCGAGATAATCGATCCAGAAGTAGACCACCCCCATCTGATATAGGTGATTATCGATATAATTAATTAAATAATTTTTTATACGTCGTATATTTTAATTTATTTTGTGTAATAACTTAATTATATGTCATATTATGTTTTTTTTTTTTGTAGGTACCGGGTTTGACATACGACAATGCAGATACAGCTACGCGATTCCCAACATCATTTGGCCTTACGTTGTAGGTGTTAAGGACATCATATCGCAAATGAGGTTGGTTCTCAACCTTGGCTGTATAGCATGATTTACTACGAAATATGGGGTCAACAGGTTAGTTCAGGACTGCAGAGGGAGGTAGACCAGATCAGATGGGATGGTGATGCGTGGTGGACAGGAGCATTGGATGGTAGCACACCAGGATTTTTTTGCTATTGCCACAATATGGAATGTGGTAGTGATTTGTTATGGAGTAGGAAATAGACCATCGAGCTACTATCTATCTACCATTGTTTTACCGTTGAACAATCGTGGACGCTTAGACAAGGCTAGTGCAGAGTTCGTGATTGGAACTATTAGTGGATCGCATTTCATTCGTTTGCATATGGATCCTTACCACCCACTTCCTCCAATTTCACCATTGTGGTTTAACACTCGACAGGCAAGTGTACACAGATGGGAGGCAAGGTACGAGAGAAGGCTTCAATTGTGGAAGACATTAGTTAGCTCTTGAGTACCGTTGAGTACTGTTATGGATTTTTATTAAACTTTATATAACTTTATTAATAAACATGATTATTTTTTTAATTTATTTTAAGCAATTCTACTAAAATTTACTAAGTAAGTACTACGTAATTAGAAAATAAAATACTAATATATAAATGTCAACTTGATAATTCCCAACTAATGTGATAAAACATAAATGTCCACTAACAACATCCAAAACACAGCCTAATAAAACAACAAAGTTAAAGCTAAAATACATATAACAACTAATCTCTAAGTCCATTTATTGCATTCCAATCAGCAATCACCTGCTCCAACATTGCTCTGGTGTCCATTAACAGTAATAATAGGAAAAAAAAATTAAATTAAAAAAAACTAACAAAAAACTTACGTAATCAACGTTGGTCCTCTCCGGAAGACCGACATCATCCTCAACATTAGAAGTGACAATAGGATAGCTAACTCTCCAAACCATGGTAGGTAGTCAGGGGCACAAGCATGTCCACCACGTGGAACTCTAGTATATCCACCATGCAGAAGACTGAACGCAGCACCGGGGACAAATCTATCCCACATGAGAGTGATCATCTGAGCTGAAAAACTGACCCTATAAGACTTCACACTAAGTGTTCTCTGAGCATCATCAGGCCTAATCATGTCACCGGGAATCTCCTGTATAGACCCCAACTGTCGAACAACTCGATCGGGCATATATGGCTCTATGATGCCCCGATAGCGAATACATCCCGTAAACATAGTCCTAGGCACCTGTTGTGTAGGAAAAGCTCCGTACGGCAACCAGCATACCTGCAAATTAGTACAAGTGTAAATCAACTGTAAATAAAAGCAATATAAAACAAATAGTAATTACGTATCTATTTATAACTCATGGTCACCCAGCTGGTCAAGTCGAGTACGAAAGGACACGAGACGATGTTGATGCTTCCGCATCATACCAACATCCCATAACCCTGCACAAGCATGAGGGACGTCTCGTGTCAACACACCCTGGTGAGGCCAAAAACATGGAAAGTACTCGTATATCCAAGCCTGTAGAAGAGTCAGACAACCCTGCGATAGAATCACATCCATTTTGGGTGGCATGCCCGAGCTGACTATACAAGTACGCTAGTGTGGCTGAACCCTAGGAGTATCTCGTCAACCTCTCCAGGTTATCCTCTATACACAACTCACTGAGAAAAGAAGGGTGATTGCGGGTACCGCTCTTGTCAGTAAAGAGCGTGTTACCCAAAAGGACCCACATGTAACCAATGACCTGAACCGCCTCCAGTTGTTCCTCACTACGACACCTAGCAATAATCTGGTTAGTATGGACGCTACCGTTCCTGTAGATGACGTTCTGATTCTTGACCTGTAGCTCCTCCGGAGTCAACTGTAACAACCCAGCTACTAATGTCCTATACTGGTCACTAGGGAGATCACCGGCAACCATATCCCCATTAACCCAAATACGAAGTATGTGGTGTACGTCGTGCAACATGATGGTCATCTCACCAAAAGGTAGGTGGAATATGTTCGTGTATGACTGCCATCTCTCAACAAAAGCAGAAATAAGCGGAAAATCAAGGTGGTCGTGCATAATGCTAGGCAGGTGTGACAACCCAGTCTGCCGTATCCGCGTAGTAGTGGCAGCCGTAAATTGCTCTAGCCAGTCAATCAAGTCTCTACACACACCAGCTCTAGTATGACATCGCAAAAACCGTCGATCTTTGCCATCCCAAATATATCGAGCAACATGGGCCCCGAAACTAGGAATAACGCTCCCATCCTCAGGCCCACCGTCCATCAACCCCTGAACAAGCTAAGACGGTGCAGATCGAGGTGATCGGGAACTCGTAAATCTCCCATCAGGACCTCTCGTCACGACAGGCGGCTGCTCTTCAACATTAGCCTTACCCTCATCTTCATCATCCTCAGGTCCATCATCCTCGTACCTCAAACCCGAACCCAAATCCGAGCCAGGAGTCCTCAACAAAGCATTAGGCCAACCACCAGCTCCCTCCCGCTCATCCAAATGAGTACCAGAATCATCCACTACCCTGTTGCGCTCCGGTACTGAACTACCTTTTGTATACTAATCCTCTTGTTTCTCCTAATCGACGCGTTAATACCGCGCGATCTAGCATGCTGTGGACCAGAACCCTAGACTACATTCTAAATTTAGAATAAATTTTAATATTATAATAAAAATAAAATAGGTGATGCAAACAATTGAAAACAAAAGATATAAAACTAATATTAATAATAAAAACTAATGAGATATAATAAAAACTAATGAGATATAATAATACTTTGTGCTTTTTAATCTGATGAGTTTAAAATGGCATTGATATAAAACTAACAAACTACGATCCATTCTTGACTAACTTTTATACTTAAATAATCCTACATTGTTTTGCCACAACATACAGTAATCACAGCATTTGCAAGAATGCAAACCATAATTCTAAACAAAACTTTGCACCCAAATTCACAAAAACAGTTGGATTAAAACAAACTCAATATGCTTAAATTTGTTTCTTTCCAAACAAATCTAAAACAATAATAAACTCTAATAATAATGACAAGAATAATAATAAAAAACAATAACAGTAAAAATCATTTAAAAAAAACAAATTTTTTAAAAAAAAAATAATTAATAAAAAAAAACCAGGAAACGCCCTGTTTTTTCGAACGACCTAGGCTCAAACGCCTAGTTCGTTCGAACAACCGTGTGGTTGTTCAAATTTTTTAGGTGTTTCATCTCAACCGCCCAAATCTTTCGTACAACCATACGGTTTTTCGAACAAACTAGGCGTTTGAGCCTAGGTTGTTCGAAAAACCGCGACGTTTGAACCCGATTTCAAAAAAAAAAAAAAAAAAAAAAAAAAACAAACCAACCAACCTTGTCTCCCACGACCGCCTTCCCCTTGTCCTTCCTCGTCATATCAGGGGCTGTGTAGATCGAGAAACCGGAGCTTAAATTATGTTAAAAGAGGAGATGGTGGTGATGGTAGTGGCCGGTGGTAAAAGGAGGTGGTGGTGGTGGTGGTTTAGAGAGAGAAGGAGTGAGGGTGGGTAAATTATGTGTGAGGGGGGTAAATTTTTTTTTTAGGTGGTGGTGGTGGTTTAGAGAGAGAAGAGGGAGTGAGGGTAGGTAAATAATGTTTGAGGGGGATAATTTTTTTTTTTTTTTTTAATCTATGAGGGTAAATTTGTAAACATATTTTATTTTGCGAGCGTTAGTTAGAGATTTAAGGGCAGTATTTAACAACCCAAAAAAAATAAAAAAACTAATTACACAACTCCAATGAAGTAAGTGCTTGTTTAGTAGTGTGTTCGATGGAGGATTGTTCGAAACAGATTTTTCAACCATATCTCAGGAGTTGAGAGCCCGAATGGCGATGGAGGGACTTACTCATCATCCACAGAAGACTGTTTCTCCATTGATCCCATCACCTCAATCACCAGTAATCTCCGGATTGTAGTTTCAAGCTCTTGCTCCTATGTCGTCCTTTTTTTTTTTTTTTTTTTTATGTAAAAGTACGAGGAATGTTTAGGAGACCTTTCTTCAAGGTACTATCAAAAAATAATTTTGTGCTCCTGGTTTTCCTTTATTCACCGAGTGGAAAAGGTGTGAGTTGAGTGCGATTGTTTCATTCAAAAACTCACAAGAGTAATTTTGGCTAAAAACAGATTTGATAATTACATATGAAGTACAAAGAAAACTCATATAGTGATTTAAGAAGCTAAATCTTCAGTTCATCTCACGTATAACCAAGTCGCAATATCTAGGCGAGGTCTCAAGCAAACGGAGATATACTCACACAAGTAATCAGCAACCCGAGCCACAAGTTACATAGTGATCTGTACGAAATATGTCTCATCAACATACATGTCGGAAGTATAGTACAACAGTTCTAGCTATTGACGATAACATACACATTATCAGTAGCACTCTCAGATTCTCTTACAAACTCCGAACGCACAAGGAGTTAGTATTCATGATAGACCATGAACTTCATACTTCAACTTCTGTTTCAAGGCTTTCCACAACCAAGCCAACAACCTCATATGCAAACAAAACAAGAACCCAAACACGCCGGCCAACTGGTTTCTTCTTCTTCGTCCAAATTCAAACAGCCAATTATTTAGCCAAGAACAAGAAACAGCAATAATTGAAAACAAAGTCAAAACACTGCATATATCATAAAATCCCAGACGCCCATCCACCAAGGACACATTTACAGTACAGGAAAAAAGTTCAGCTAAGATGACAACCAAATATGGGCAGAAAGCTAATAGGTTGCCAGAATATGGGCTACCGGCACCAACAAACTACAGCTACAGCTACATTACATAAACTAACATAATGATATACATATCTTCAACAAGAGCTTCAAAAGCTACGATACTACAAACTAAACTACTCTGAGCAGGAAAGAAGATAGAAGTCAGGAAGCACATTGAGAATATCGGCAGCACAAAGCATTTGATGATGACAAAACTGAACCTCTGTCACAGCAGATAATTACATCCCAACGGGCGGAGCTGCTTCCAAAGATAGCTAACCTGTTAACATGTAGTTGCAGAGTTATTGTGGGATATATGAAATGAAGTGATCAATAGAAGATCAAACATAAGACCGCCAAAAAAAAAATTATGAATGCAGCATTTATCAAATTCATAGTTAGGTATCCGATAAAAATATCATTAGAACCCTCATGGGGCAGGACATTGAATGCCCAAGGTATTGCAAGATTGCGTTCTCCAATTTTTACCAAAAAAAAATACACACACACATACCACGTACAACTTCCAATAAACTGGCAATTGCATGATTGCATCAACAGCTACACAATCAAAATGACAAATAGCTTGTTTCTTAAACATTAATACATGGAAAAATAGTAGCCTTTTATATATTAAAGTAATTTTCAAGTAAATATTTGTTAAGTCACATGTTTTCATTATAAATCACATTTTTGATATAAAATTATTACTGTTCAATAAGACTCATGCTTATCATTCCAGTGCAATAACTTACATTAATGTGTTTAGGAAAGAATTCAGAAGGAAAAACCTAATTTATTGGACTTCATCTTAGTATATTATATAAATAACTAGCAAAAAAGAGAATAAAATTATGCAACATCAGTAACAGAGAACAACTTATCATTGAGTGGGCCTATCAAGGTAGTTGACAATAACCAACCCAATAGTTCAGGACTTCAGGAGCGTAGAATCTTCAACTAGATTCTACCTCCCAACTTACAAATCCTTGCAACCAGAATCAATTAACTGTGGTCTAAAAAATCTCCCTTTCTTTTGGGTCTTACAATACAATGTCATCACAATCTCTTTGAGAATTGCTATAGAAGCAAAGAGCTTAAGTGATCAAACATGCCCAAAAGCTTTTAAAACAATGAATGTATAAACACTAGCCATACTCAGAATGCCTAAGCAAAGAAATTAGCACTCAGCATGTCCAACATGAGCACACAACAAACACCTATGAGGCCATCAAACATATACAACGTTGAAAATAGATATACCTATTAAGAGGAAAGCAAACCTAATAAGTCAACCAAACCAAAATTGAACCAACTATATTCATCATCACTTTCTGTTGCATGAAAATACACCAAAAATTCCACAGGATATACATAGTATAAAAATTTCCAGCAATCTACATTAATTGCTCACCCTAACAAGACCTTAATATCCACAAAACACAAAAGAAACTCTAGATGTCCTACTTCTGTCACAGTTACAAATATACTCAGCATTAGTCAAGAGTCAATATATGAAGTCTATGAGAGTTGAGCAACTAAAACATGCCAACATTACATATATTTTTGAGAAAATATCTGACTAGAAAGCAAAAACATAAAATGGGAGTTCTCATCTGCACCGTGATGCCTTAAGCAAATAAAAAATTAAGTATACATAGGGAACTGGCCAATAACTGGGCAACACCTTACCAGCCATCACGTGCTCAAGAACTAGATAACCCAGAGGGCCAGAGGGATAAAAGTAAAGCATTAACAGGTTGCTTGGTAAAGGATGATTCAAAACCGGGAAAGTAATCATACCCTTTGTTCTGTTCTGATTTCAGTTGATGCTTAAACCCTGACCCCCTTAAAAAAGAGAAAAGAAAAGGTTTATGTCTCTCCATCCTATTTCCTATCTCCGAAAGATTTTCAATTCCCCAAATATTCTCTAACAGTATGTTTGGATAAAGAAAGGGAAAGGAAAAGAAGGGGAGAGAGGAGAAGAGGAGGGGAGAGAAAGGGAGGGGAAGGAAGAATGGTGAGTTTTCCTTCCAAGTCTCTCCACTGTTGGAGTGATTAATTTCCTACAATTTAATCCCTCCATTTCTCTCCCCTCCAATTCCCTTCCTTCCTCATTTGTTATCCAAATGAAAGATACCCCATCTCTTCATTTCCCTTCCTTTCCCTCCATTCCTTCCATCCAAACACACCGTAAAGGTTTGACAACCACCTTAACCATCCTAAGTTTCTAACTACTCCAGAATTTCAATTCCCCAAAAATGCTCTACAGGTTTGACAACCACCTCAACCATCCTAAGTTCCTAACTACTTTAGTTTTAAAAGGCGCGAGTCCCTAGAGCCTAGGATGGTTAAGGTGGTTGTCAAACCTGTAGAGCATTTTTGGGGAATTGAAATTCCGGAGTAGTTAGGAACTTAGGATGGTTAAGGTGGTTGTCAAACCTTTAGAGAATATTTGGGGAATTGAAAATCTTTCAGAGATACCTTTTCTTTTCTCTTTTTTAAGGGGGTCAGGGTTCAAACTGAAATCATAACAGAATAAAGGGTATGATTACTTTCCCCGTTTTTGAATCATCCTTAAAAAAGAGAAAGGAAAAGGTATATGTCTCTTCATCCTATTTCCTATCTCCAAAAGATTTTCAATTCCCCAAATATTCTCTAAAGATTTGACAACCACCTTAACCATCCTAAGTTCCTAACTACTCCGGAATTTCAATTCCCCAAAAATGCTCTATAGGTTTGACAACCACCTTAACCATCCTAAGTTACTAACTACCTTAGTTTTAAAAGGCGCGAGGCGCACCGAGGCGCAAAAGGTCCCTGGAGCCTAGGCGCAGGCGCGCGCCTTTCGTATATGAGACGTAGAATTTTTAATTTTTAATTTATATATATGTTTTACTGCTTTCTCAGTATTATATATGTTACTAGGGTGGTCCACGCGCGCAATTTGACAACCACCTTAACCATCCTAAGTTCCTAACTACTCCGGAATTTCAATTCCCCAAAATTTCTCTACAGGTTTGACAACCACCTTAACCATCCTAAGTTACTAACTACCTTAATTTTAAAAGGCGCGAGGCGCACCGAGGCGCAAAAGGTCCCTGGAGCCTAGGCGCAAGCGTGCGCCTTTCGTATATGAGACGCAGAATTTTTAATTTACATATATATTTTACTGATTTCTTAGTATTATATATGTTACTAGGGTGGCCAATGCGCGCGCTAGCTAGCCATGTCCGGAAAGTTATTTCGATTTAGCCTTAATGTCATAACTTTAGTTGTTGGTAGGATTAATGAGGGAAATTTTATAAACAAATATTTTGAGGGACATAAATGTCTATTCTAAAGGGCTAAAAAAAGAGGCAATTAACATTAACGAGGGCACATAAATAAATAAACATTTTAAATAATTACCCAAACACTATTCAAAAGAGTTAACTCAAACATTTAAAAAGGTAGGGAAAAGAAAAAATAAAAATTGGTTAAATAAAAAGCTCAAATTTATTTTTAAAACAGACTTTTTTTAAAAAAAAAAAAAAAAAGAAAAAAAAAGAAATGAAGCGAGTATAAAGTCTCAAAAGGAAAACAAAAAAAAAGGAAAAAGGTGGACAGAAGCATCAGAAATGGGTGTGAAGAGAGAGAAAGATAGAAAGAGGTTCGAAGAAGGAGAAAAAAAAAAGATCGAAGAAAGAGAAAAAAGGAAGACTGACCTGAGAGAGCTTGCCGGCGATAGTGCGATGATTCCGGTGCCGGAATCCACCGGAATCACAGCTAATTTCCCCAATTATTTCAGAATTCGCAAATTAGGGTTTCTTATATTTAGGGCTTTTGATTTGGGGGTAAAATTTAAGCTAATTCATGCTAATTGAGGGTTTTTGTTCAAAATTGTAAACTAAAGACTGGGTAAGTTTTAATTTGCAAAAATTTTGGTCTTTTTCTGTAGATTTAACTCAAATCTTCATTCTCTCTTGCGTTTGACTGTTAAGCGACCTAGGCGCAGCGCCTTGCGCCTTGGCAAAGGCAGTCTGAGGCGCACCAAGGCGCGCACTTTTGGTAGGAGCTTGCGCCTGAAATGGTTAAAGCTCACTGACCTGCGCCTTTGTGAGCCTTGCGCCTTAAGCGCACCTTTTAAAACTAAGCTAACTACCCATCCCCCACCCCTCTCTGCCCTCCAAGATTGCAACCACACCAATCCAAAGATTTCCAATTCCCCTTAAATCCTATACTTCTGAGTCTTGACCATCACCATTAGCCATCATAAACCCCCCAAGCCACGCTGCTCCCCACCAGCAACCCAACAGCCTCATGACTGGCGCCACCACTGGATACCTTACCGGTTACTGCCATCTCAACCAACAACCTCAGAGAATGTCTGCCCCAACACCACTGCAACAACAAACAGTAAATAAAGGCAGCATCTTTTTTTATAACATTTTTGCTGCTATAGTGATCCACAAATAGCACCATAATCACTCGAAATTCCTCTCCAAAACAAACAAAATTGATCCTAAAAATTTCAGCTTTCAGCTTAAAAGGGCAGAAAATAACATCAAAACCACAAAATGTAAATTAGGACCACTGAAAGCCACAAAGAGGCATATATTATCCAAAAACCCCGTTATATGACTTCAGATGGCCATTTGGCCAATTCAGACCACCAAACACAATAGTTGAGAACCAGCAATAAAACAGCAGTATGAAGGTCTTAATTCAGATATGGCAGTTAGATGGTAAGGCAGTGCAACGATGGATAAGCATATGGCAGTGAATAATACTGGTAAGGGAAGAGAGTATGGAGGAGCTATTAGACTGGGAAAACCGGAAAACAGAAAGAGAGAGATGGGGTTTAATACCACTCATCTACCAAACACAACTATAGAATTTTGAAACCCTTCTCTTAGCCAGCAATATAAAGAAAAAATCACAAGATTTTCTGTTTCTTATTTTTATCCCTTTTTTCTTGATTCCACTCCTTTCTCGGGTCATGATTCCACTCCTTTCTCGGGTCATGGACCAAGCAGCCCTTAATGTACTTACTCTTCAGAGAGACTTTCCTAATACGGAATAGTTGCGTTGCTAAATCATAACCATTTCTTTCATATACATAATAAAATAACCTCATTGTTCCAAATCTGAACTGATAGCTAAAAAAGGTTCTAAATATTGCTTGAATTCATTATGCAATGCCACTTCACGGCAAACAAGTTCTGCCTAATCAAGATGGACAAATGGGTCATATTAGGTATTCACAAAACTGAAGCAAAAAGCCCCAGTACCCAACAAGTAAAATTGAAATAGATGTAATAAAAACTAATTAAAAGTCCAAAGTCACTCCAGGACAGAAGAGTGAATAGAAGGAGCAAAGCTGAAAGGAAAAGGGATGTTTGGTCAATTAGCTCAATGTCAACAAATTTGGAAAATAAGGCTTGAATCATACAAGATAAACTGAAACCACATTATGTCCATGCAACATCAAAGCATTTTCCAGACCAATCTTTACGCTCCATTGAATGACTAACCAAATCCCTCCATCGGATTGTCATACTCATAAATCATAATTAACCACAAATTAAACTCCCAACACCTCAAATGTCAATATCACACTATCACTAAACTAACTACTGATTTTTTTTTCTCAGTATCCACTGTTTTACTTTTATGTTTTCTTTGCTATCCTCCTTTCTTCTCAATAAGAAGCTTTCCCACACTGTTTTGCGAAGGGTGTATTCTAAGAAATAAGAAAGTCACTGGCAAGTGTGAGGTATGGGACAAAGCTATAGGGTCATTGTTCTTGGTGTATAAAATGCTAAAAAGCATAATGCAAACACCTGTAAAAAAGCAGCTAAGCCCCTGGAGGTGACTCGAAGAACATTAATTCCATCAGAATTTGGTGAGCACATTAACATCAAATATACTTCAAAAATGGCATAATAATCATGACACTTTGCACAACAACAGCATCTGCTATGAACAGCACTATAGGAAAAAAGGAAAGATCATAATCAAAGACTCAATTGAGAAAAATATAATCTTCCAATCTGTTCACTGTATCATCTAATCTCAGAATAGCCACAAAGCATAGCTCTGCTGGAGGCCACAACACTCATAACAGATGTATTGGCAAAGGAAATAAACAAATAAATTTAGTCTCTATCAGTTGCTAAACAGCATAAGACCTAGATGATACAACTGAGAAACACTTTCCTATGGGTCCAACAACACAAGACCTTTGTAACAGAAACTAATTAATCTGATAGGAAAATATAAATTTCTAGTAGATTATTGCAAAATGGCATGCATACCTGCAGTTAACACCATAAGAAGTGTCAACCGAAATAGCCTTTGCATTTTGGTGAGCCACAATAGCACCGCTTCCTCCTACTTTCGGACTGAGATATACCATAATCATAAGTGAGCTCAGTCATGGGAGGAATGTGTCGCATCGCATAGAATGCAATATGAATTTGGGACTCCCCATTCTGCTCATACACAATAGGCTGCCAGAAAACAGTAGGAGAACAGCTGTGGTTCATAAAGCGAGAAACATTCCCAGAATCTTTGGCACTAATGATCAATGGAGTAGGAATGTCATAATCCTCACTCAATTCAGCTGTATCCTCTCCCACCAACGGAGGATCATAGTTCCACTTAAATGATTTATCGAATTCACGACTAGTATCGAAAACATAGTCACCACCATCGCTACTTTCATCTCTATCATACTTGGTTTTGTCAATCACTTCACCAGCATATTCACAAATGAAAGTCCCCGATCGAATAGCATCCCAAGAGCGCAAGCCCCAACCTTTATCCTTAGTCTTAAAGACTTCCAGTCGAACCTTTAAACCACTCTGTGACACTCTGTTCTTGCAATTAGGAAAGCATGGACACGACGGTCCACACTCATAAACAAGTGGTTTCCTGCTCACAAACACCCCATTCGTAGTATACGGGAAATCACCGCCATTCTTACGAATACAAGAGCAGTTAAGATCACCTGCAGCACAAGCACTATGGCAATTACACCCATAAGTAGGCTCAGACAAGTTAAGGGACTTTGTATACTTAACTGAGCGTAGATAGGTGAAGTAAGGAGGCCCCTTTTCGTTATCGAAATCATTAACAAGCGATACAGGCAGACTTTCAGCACCTGAAGTAAGGTCAGGAAGAATCAATCCCGGCCTCGACGACACACTTTCTTTCCACTTCAAAATAGATTGCCAAACCCCAAAACCTGGAGACTGCCCAGGTAACCTGACCATCCTATACTTGAAAAGATTAGCACCCGATTTCGCCTTCTCAATCCAGGACTCTTGAATAGTATAAAGCCCATCATAAACATATATCTTAATGGAAGGATTCGAAGTATCCCTGATACCTCTAATCACCCGAATTTGATTCCCTCGTCGAGAACTTTTCTCCAAAGCAAGATTCCCCCTTTCTAGCTTCTGATCAGAGGCTGCTTTACCACTGTTATTGTAATTTCCACCACCTTGACCTGTGTAAACCAAAACATCCTGATCTTCAGCATCATCGTCGTACCCGCCCGATGACACAATGCTAACAGCAAGTGGCTCATCTTCAGCATCAGTCTTAACAGTCATGTAATCAATACCAGCCATCGAAGGCGCATGCAATCCCACAACACAAAGTTCCATTCGAAAAAAGAAAATGTCACCAATATCAAGCCCAGGAACAGCACCAATTCTCTTCCTACTATTAGTCCGAAACCCAGCAGTCATCAAAATGTTACCAGCTTTCAAATCAGCACGCTTAATCAACCCCGTTGACGCCTCCTTCGAATCCTCAAGCTGGCTTAACCGCCTCCGAACACCATCAAACTTCATAATAACATAATTAACAACTTCCCTATTACCATCCTCCCTCTGCACTTGAGGCAAACCCACCACATTCGCCAAATTCGGCTTCCGAATATCACCAGAAGCAGCAGCATTCGCAATCTTTCTTGCCTTCCTCTGAGCAGCCGCCTCAGCAGGGGACAGACCCTTAGTACTAGCTGCCCGTTTCTTGCTCCCAGACGCGGTACCAACACCGCCATCTCCGAAATTTATATCCCTCGAAGCTTCCATAGAAGAACCCGTATCACCATTCGAAAAATGCGCACCCATTTGAGGAGTCCCAAATGACCTCAACGGCACCGCGGCAGCAGGGGTGGCATAACCAGCAGCACCATCCTGGTTCCTCGCCTCGCCCGCGGTCTGACTACCGGGTGGACCCATGCTAAACGGGTAAAAGGGGGTAAACCCAGATGGGAAAGGACCAAAAGGGGATGAACACACAAAAGGGGGAGCTTGAGGTGGGTTCGGAAACATGGGTACCAAAGTTCTCAAGGGTTTCACATCTAAAACCCTTGATTTATCGAATGAAGGTTGAGATTGCGTGCCTGGACCCGAAACACCGTCCATTTTCAACAATTCAATTCGAGATTGAGATTAAATTACAATTACAATGAAAAAACAAAGGGGTGGAGTATAATTTACAGCGAATTACAACAACATAGAGCTAAACCCATTTGAAGATCCATTGATTCGAAAAGGAATTTGGATCGAAGAAGGTGATTTGGCCTCAGGCCAATCAGTCATGCAAAATCAGATCTAGGGTTTATATGGGAAGAGAATTGGGGAAATGGGGATTTTTGTGAAGAGAGAAAATGATTTGGGAATTGCAAAGAAGATAAAGGAAGGAATTTGACTGTAGAATTTGAGAAAAGGAGAGAGAAAATCGCCGGAGAGTGAGAGTGAGAGAATGGCCGGAAATCGGTGACGGGAGAAAGTGACCTGTGAGAAGAAAGGAGGAGAGGGAGGAAATAATAACGATTTAAGATAAGTAAGTACATTAGATAAATCTACTGTATTAATCTCTCTTTTTTAGAGGGGATACTGTATTAATCTATTTAGCCACTCGTATATGGTTTTTTTTTTTTATTTTTTTTTTTTGTTGGTAACATGGAGGGCCTTTTGTTGGTATGATAAAGGGGTCAAAATCTCTCACACAGTCACATGTCTTCCCGATTCGGATTAGCGAGGTAGGCACTTTGAAAGTAATCCCCACCCTAAAGTCACTAGACTAAACTTTGCTTGGTACTATGATAAGGGAGTATGTATGACTGTTTTTGCAAACGGTTATTTTTGGCGGGAAATTCGTTGGCCTTTCTTTTTGTCGTTTTCTTGTAAAAGATGTCTTTTATTGGTTTTAGTGAGAAGCTAAGTTTGTTAGAGCTGTGTGAGCTAGTATAAAGGATGAGTGGTTGTAATAATCAAAGCATAATGATAATTACAATCTTATCTCTCTCTCTCTCTGCCTCTCTCGATTATCTCTTTTTCTCCTTCTTCCTCTGATTCCTCTAATTCTCTGTTTTTCTGGTTTGCTCAAATTGCTGCATTACTAAGCAGCTACTTAAACCTCCCTTATCAGTGGTATTAGAGCCAGGTTGCTCTCTCTGTTGACTGCTCATTCTGGCACCCATAGTTACTAACCGAGTAACAAAAATGGAAGCTCAGCTTGAGGCATTGGAAAGGAGACTCAAAGCTCAAACTGTAGCATCAACTCAAAAGTTTGAGGACCTGCTGAAGATGATGCAATCACTGAAAGAAAACATGATAGAGGCCAGATCACCTAGATCTGATGATCGATTCAATCATCTAAATTGGGGTATATACCTAAACTTGAGTTTCCTAAATTTGATGGTAGTAATCCTAGCTAGGCCGTGTATTAAGAAATGTTGTAAGTATTTCACTCTCTGTAAGAACCCTGATGATCAAAAAGTGGATCTAGTATCCCTTAATATGATTGATAAAGTTGAAAATTGGGTGTCTAGTTATTTATCTACCAGATCTGTAGTAGATTGGAACGATTTTGTTATTGATGTGAATGGAAGGTTTAAGGATGAAGTAGGTGTGAATGTGGTTGAAGAATTTAATAAGCTGCAGCAAATTGGTAATATTGAGTCTTATATAGGTGAGTTTGAGAATCTGAAAGCTATTATGCTGCAAAATAGTTATGCCTTACCTGAGAAGTATTTGTTGGAGAGTTTTATTGGGGGTCTTAAACCTGGGATAAGGCCATTTGTTAGTGGCTTTAAACCTCAAACTGTAATAGCTGCAGTAGAATATGCTAGATTGTAAGATGAGTTGATTGCTGCAAACTCCCCAAAATTTATGAAACCCTATACCACTAAACCTTACCAGAACTCCTTGACAACTAATTCCTCAAAACCACCTTTACTTCCTACACCACCAACCAAACCTCTCACCCTTACTGCACCCAAAGACTAAGCCCTTCCAAAATAACATCTTACTTAAAACCCAAATATGTACCTGCTGATGTGAGCGCTGAGAAAATTGCTAAAGGATTGTGCTACTATTGTGATGCTCCTTATGATAGGAATCATAAATGCCAATTCAAGGAGCCACAATTGTTTACAGTTGAGATACCGGGTCTAGATAAGACAGATGCTGCTATTGTCTAGTTAGAAGAGCTGGAAGAGGATATCACTCAAGATCCCTGTATTTCTTTAAATGCCTTAACAAGTAGCCAGAATTTTCATACCATGAAAGTGAAGGCTTTGGCCAATGGAGTACCTTTGCATACTTTGATAGACTCATGTAGCACTCATAACTTCCTGGATATACATTTGGCAAAGAAATTGGGGTGTGTGACTGAAAGTATCCAGGGACAATCCATTTTAGTTGCAGATGAGAATCACTTGTTATGTCAATCTGTCTATAGAAATTTTGCATGGAGTCTAGGAGGACATGAGTTTATGACTGATGTCATGTTAATTCCTATGGGGAGCTGTGACATGGTGTTTGGGATTCAATGGCTCAGCACATTAAAGTCTATTTCTTAGGATTTCAGACAGCTAACTATGAGGTTCTGCATTCAGAAAAAGGAAGTTGAACTTAAAGGCATACCAGTCAAGAAAATCAAAGTGATAGAGGAGGCCTCAGTCAGGTGTATGGCCAATGCAACCCACATTTGTTTACTAGAATTGAGTGATATGATAACATGTAATACTCCAAATTGTCTAATGGAAGTTTCTAAAGCAGTTTCAGAACCTGAGATATTCAGGGCCTTGAAAAAGAAGTATTCTAGTGTGTTTGATGAACCTACAAACGTACCGCCTAGTAGGGGGATAACATTAATGGATAAAATATTACATTCATTTCATACATAAGATAGATTGCCCAAAAATTCTCTAACTTCTCTCTTTAAATATTCTGTTATTGGTGACTAACTTAATCATTAAAGACGAATATATCGGTGACTGGATATTGTTGTTTTGCAGGTGTTTGTACGCACAGTTGTTGCATATCAGATCGTTGTGTCTCGAGTAATCTTATTAACCACAAAACAGAACTTAAATTAAATGACGTGTTACCTAAACAACCAGTTATCTTATGCTTTTCCTTTTCAAATTTTTTTTTTTTCAATTTTTTTTTCAATTTTTTTTGAAAAGTACCTTTTTTATTTTATATATTCCCACTGACCTTTCTCCTACTCTCTTCTCACTCATATGCCTTCAATCTGATTACAACCACTGCCACCCTCACCCTTACTCTCCGATTATCGCTATCGCGCCCCGCCCCTTCTCTGATCGTCGTTGCCACTCCTCTCTTTTTATTTCCTTCACCTTTTGTTTCAATTAATCACCACCATTAAAGCTTTCAAGTGTGAGATTTTGATGGTTAAATTTAACAATGAAAACTCTAAATTTAGAGTTTTCATGGTTAACTTTGACCAAATAAAACTATAATTTTAGTTTGTAAAAGGTAGGGCTTTTTTAGGGTGGTTTGTGGTTTTTAATTGTGGATATAGTGATGGTGATTAATGGTGAGTGGGGGTGGCGAGGTTCATGGTGTTGATAGGTTTTGGTGGATGGGGTGGTGGTATAGGCAGTAGTTCTTGTGGTTTGTAGTCCATCCATTTTGAAATCTAAAAAAGGTTAATTTCGGGGTTGAATTATGATCCGTAACCAAATTAATAAGAGTGTGGTCAGAAATGGAGAAATGTTCATATAAAACAGTGGCAGATCGAGGGGTATAAGGAATCCCATTGAGGACTAATAAACGATCTATCAAGAAGTTCATATGTAATATGGAGTTTAGTAAGCATATCCAAGAAAATTGGTTTCCCAATGGGTGAACGACAAATGCTTGAAAAAATTAAGCAAATCGATGTAGACAGAAACAACGAGCAACATTAGAGGCCTCCCCACCTTGTTTATTAGCAAGTAAAAAGTGATCATTCAAATCTACAATAATACACCAAGGGAGGGCAGAGTTAGTGCATAACTTAAAAAGCTTTGCCCAAAACAAGCCTTTTTGAGATGTTTGAGTTGGGGCATAAATAATAAATAACATAAATACATGATGCATAGATAAATCATGAATAAGAAGTGAAGCAATTCGATATTTTAATTGAACAATCGTTACATTAATTTTTGCGGAATTCCAACAGACCCACATTCCCCCACAGTGACCCTCAAGGTTAATATTATGAACAAATTCATAACCCAAAGTTTTGTTTAACATATTGCTACTAGAAGGAAGAGCCATAGTTTATATTTCTTCTTAAATGTTTATGTAGGGAATTTTTCAAACTCATCTTTGAGCCCTACTGTGGTTCATGATTTTAGACATGGCGGCGTTTCAAGGAAAAGAAGCTAGAGATAAAAGAGTCGCCAAGAAGTTTTAGGAACTTGTAAACCTTTCACGGGTGTGAAGGTTACACCCAACGTTATAAGGATCGGGATTCTACTTTGGATCGGAAAGGCCTATCAGGATAGGATCGGATCGTGGGATCGCACGATCCTACCAATTTTCAATTTTAAGACATATTACATGTATAAAATGGTTGTGGGATCATAATTTTTGTAAAAAAGACTAATAATGCAAATATTTGGTGATTTACTCATTAAAAAGGCGATACTTTATTAAAAAGCTAATTATAGCTAATATTTCGACATTTTTCTCAATAAATTTGTACATAAGAATCTTGAGAACAAGGCAATAGTTATGAGTTCAATGACAAAATAATACACATAATGACATAAAATAGTTTTAATTACAAAACACTTAGATCTTAGTTTTAATTAAAATATATTCATCAATCATCATATCCAAAACTCAAATTGCCATAATCAACATCATCACTTCTAACATCAGTTCCTCCTACACTAGCTGGCTCATTTTCAAAGTTGTTGCCATCACCAAATTCATCATCATCATTAAATTCATTTGAGCCTATATAAGTTGATGCAATCTCATCATCATTGTCGCTCAAATTTGTTACTTCATCGATTTCATCTACACAATATGTGGCAAAAATAATTAAAAAGGTGAAAGAGGAGAAGATAAGATTTTATAAGTAATGAAAATTGAATGAAATGGAAAATAAAAGATTGTGCTCAGTTGCTCACCATCATGGTCTTCATGAATTTCATCTCCATTTCTTGTAGCTTTTCTAGCAAATCTCCTAGCTGCTCTATCAAGATTAGTGAACCATGCATCATTTGTTGGAAGAATAGGTTCTTCTACCTCTGCTATCCACTCATCATCAGACGGCAACTCATCCAAAACTATTGGTTGTGTGATTGGCTTGCTTGCTCGTTTCTCATGCCTTCGCTTTGATTTCAAATTATACATCACAAAAACTAAATCGTTCATTTTTTGTTGATGCAATCGATTTCTTTTCTTTGTATGAATCTGTTTAAATTACATATAAATAAAAAATTTAGAAGACATCAAATTACCCAAAATTGTATAATATAAAGTACCAAAAAAATTCAATAGTATTTTACCATTTCAAATGCACTCCAATTTTGTTCACAGCCTGAGGAACTACAAGTGAGGCTTAAAATTCTTATGGCAAAGTTTTTAAGCTTTGGACATTCATCCCCATATGAATCCCACCAGTTAGCTTTATGAATTAAGGCACATTCAAAATAGCATGTTAGGAATAGATTTGATGTAATTAAAAATAAGATGTAATTTTATACTCAAAAATCCAAACCTGGAGTTTTTTTTGTTCTTGTCATCACAGCAGTAGGCAACCCAAAAAGCCCTCTGGCATTTTTAAAGGCATCCATTTGTAAATCAATCATCATTCTTTCGTCCGGATCAGAAACCATTCTTTGCAGACAATTATATAAGCCTATTTTAATGTCAGCATTGGCTTGAAAATCAGGCTTATATTGAAATTGTGGATTTAAAAAATAAGCTGCTGCATGGAGGGGCTTATGAAGTTGATTCTCCCAACGCTCATCAACAATATCTAAGATTGGTTTGTAGCTACATTATAAGAAATTTTTTTTTTAGTAGGGGAATGTTTGATCACAGAATTCCTCTAATTAAAGCCTGGAAGTGGTGCTGTCAACATCAGGCCTTACATATATTCTTTGAAGCAAAAGGATGTAATAGAGCAGTTGGTCCATGAAATGCTGGAAAGAGGCGTCATTCAGAATAGCTCCAGCCCTTTTGCATCTCCATTGGTATTGATGGGAAAGAAAGATGGTACCTAGAGGCTCTGTGTGGATTACAGGAAGCTAAACAAGAGAACAGTCAAGAACAAGTTCCCTATCCTTGTTTTGGAAGAGTTGTTTGATGAATTAGCAGGAGCAGTTGTGTTCAGCAAACTTGATTTAAGAGCTGGTTACCACCAATTGAGAATTCATCCCAATGATGTCTTTAAAACAACTTTTAAGACTCATGAAGGCCATTATGAGTTTTTAGCTATGTCATTTGGTTTAACTAATGCACCCTCGTCCTTCCAAAGTTGGATGAACTCAGTTTTTAAGCCTCTTTTCAGAAAATGTGTACTGGTCTTCTTTGATGACATACTAGTATACATCAAGAGTTTGGAAGAGCATTGGCAACACTTGGCTAGTGTATTGAGTTGATGGCCAAGCATTCACTTTATGCTAAGCTAAGAAAATGCTCTTTTGTGACTAGAAAAGTGGAGTACTTGAGGCATTTCATTTCTGTGAAGGGAGTTGAAACTAATCCCACCAAGATCAATGCAATTAACTCCTGGCCAAGTCCAGCTACAATGAAGAAATTGAGAAGTTTCTTGGGATTAGCTGGTTATTATAGGAGATTTGTCAAGGGATATGTTGTCATCAGCAAACCACTGACTGAATTGCTTAAAAAGGGTGCTTTTTGAGCGGACTGATACACCTTAAAAGGCTTTTGTTCAATTAAAAAAGGCTTTATCCAGTGCACCAGTATTGGCTGTTCCAGATTTCTCAAAGATGTTTGTAGTAGAGACTAATGCCTCTAAATGTGGCATTGGAGCAGTCTTAATTCAAGACAACCATCCTATAGCTTATATAAGCAGGGCACTGGGTCCAAAATGGCAGAAATTGTCAATTTATGAGAAAAAATTGTTGGCTATGGTTTTTGCTGTTCAAAGTGGGAACAATATTTGATTAGTGCTCATTTCATTATCAAAACTGATCAAAAGAGTCTCAGATGGTTGCTGCAGCAGAAAATCTCTACTCCCTTTCAACAATTTTGGTTATCCAAGTCGATGGGGTTAGATTATGAAATTCAATACAAGGCAAGGAAAGAAAATGTAGTAGCTGATGCTCTCTCAAGGATTCAAGATGCTGAGTTGTTGTTTCCAGCAATTTCAGTAGTGGATTCTAACCTAACCCAAGGAATACAGGCTAGTTATGCCTTAGATGACAATACTCTAGCTATCTTGTAGAAGCTTGGTCAAAACCAGGATGTGCCTCACTTTTCTCTGAAGGATGGGTTGCTGAGAAGGCATGGAAAGATAGTTATTAGGCCAGATGAGAACTTGAAAAAGAAATTCTTACAATGGCAACACTCATCTCTAGAAGCTGGGCATTCAAGCAGGGAGCAGACTTTAAAAAGAATGCAGGGTATTTTCTATTAGAAGGGCATGACTAGGGATGTTAGCCAATTTGTGAGAAAATGCACCATCTGTCAAGCTTCTAAGTATGATACTGCAGTAAAACCAAGCACTTTGCAGCCTTTTCCAATTCCTAAGCAAGTCTGGATAGACATCTCCATGGATTTCATTACAGGTTTACCTGTATTAATGAGCAAAAATGTCATTTTTGTGGTGGTGGGCAGACTCGGCAAATATGCTCATTTTATGTCACTTAAACATCCTTATACTGCTTTCGATCAAAGTAACTCAGTTGTAGTTGGACCATGTTTTCAAGCTACATGGCTGGCCTAGAAGTATTGTGAGTGATAGAGACTCAGTCTTTCCGAGCCAATTTTGGAAAGGTCTATTCTCTTTTGCATGGGACAAAATTCTTACTTTCTTTTGCTTACCATCAAGAAACTAATGGGCAAAGTGGTGAATAGGTGTCTTGAGTCCTACTTGAGGTGTATGTCAAGTGATTGTCCCAAGGAATGGTGTAAATACTTACCCATGGTTGAATGGTGGTATAATACACACTTTCATATTGCTGCCAAGATGACACCATTTAAGATTGTCTATAATCAATCTCTCCCTCTGCACCTCCCTTATTTGCCTGGAGAATCACATAATATGGTGGTTGACAGGTGTATGCTGAAGAGAGAAGAGATGATTCAGGTGCTGAAAAATAATCTGCTTAAGGCTCAGCAAAGAATAAAGGTTCAAGCTAACAAGAGGAGGTCTGAAAGGGTGTTTGAAGTGCAAGATTAGGTGGGCTTAAGCTGCAAAACTATAGGCAGCAATGATAGGGACATAAAAGTATATTATTTTATTTCATTAAACTCTCGATTTTATATTGATATTTAATGGTTTTAAGATATATTAAGTAATTTTCTTCCCGAGACACGTGCTACTACTATTTTATTTATTTATCTGTAGGAAGGAAAATATTAGTATCAAATTGCAAATTACAAATACTTGGGCCAAAAAGAGACAAATAATCGTGGGCCTTGAAGTACACCATTTTGTAACTTTACCAAAACAAACAAAAGGGGGCAAAGAGCTTCGATTCTCTCACTGTTCTTGCCGATAAGCCACAAAACAACTACTTTGAGCGAAATTTCTAAGATTGAATTATCAAGCAAGGAAAGATAAGGATGAAATCAGATGAGAATAGAAATTCGGGATAGAGAAAGATCCAAAAAGAAGGCTGAATTTCGTCGGAAAATAAGGAAAAACAGGCTGTATTTTAGAAGCAACCTAGGGGGATTTTGGAGGAGGAACAATCTGGATTTTAGGGCGAGATTCTTGAGCTTATCCTGAAATCTTGCTGGGCAACAGAAAATAAGTAACAAACCAGAATAAAACCAGCAGCCACGAACTCGGGAGGAGGCAACGAATTAGGTTCAGCTTGAAGACGAAGAAGTCGAGGTACGGGAACACAAAAGCTTTTCTTGTCTTTTGGGCTGGAAGAATAAAGAAATTCGTTGGAGGTTGCTATTTCATTGATTTGGTATTCTGGACTCTATTTTTAGTTTACAGTTTTGCATGTAATATCTAAATAGTCGGTGACTTGATTCAATTATGATATAAAATTTGCTAGTTTATTAATGCTTCCATTGTTTCATTCTTGTCAAGTTAAATTGTAGTTTAAGTATTATTGATTTCTTTTATGGGTGTTTACTTTTATGTTCATATTTTCTTTAAGCAATATGATTCATATGACTTTCATTGCTTTACCTTCGGATATGTCAGGCTAGATTAGTCGTGGGTACGTAGATATATTATACATTGGATTATTGTATTATGAGAATAAGAATGTGGTAATTTGACAGTATTATGTTTATTTCTTGATTGGATTGGTATTCTATTTTATTGGTATGAACTGTCATATTATATTATAGATCGGCCATCTTTAGTATAATTTGTTAGTTTAATTGCTAGAGTATTACCGTGTGATACGTAATTGTCCGGGTTAGTACTCCTTAGTAGCACTTAGGTGTTTGATAGGTGACTAAAATTTGTCCGATGCCTATGATTATCAACCCTTTAGGTTGCACGAATCCGAGCTTGTGAGATTTGTGGCTTAAGTTAGCTACTTCCTAGTTATTAATGCTGCTAATTAATCGAGTCTAGAGAGCTTGTTCTAGATTGTTAGTTAGTTAGACAATATTCCAAGAGTTTGTTTGGTTTATTTGCAATTAAGGGAAGTGTCGAATGCTTGTTTGTGTTCATCGGCTAACATTGAGATAAAAACATGATTTATATAATTCGATGATCAATCGATATTCCAATGCTATATTGTATGTCCCGATCCCTATTTCGTCATTCTTGATTTTTGATATTTATTATTACTATTAGTTTTATATCTCCGTACTTAGCTTATTTTCAAGTCCGTAGTTTTATATATTAGATCGTAATAGTCATTCTTCAAATCAGGGGTTTTTAACATTCGCAAGTAATAATTTGATAATCTAATTCTCTGTGGGATCGACCCTAGCTTACCCTACTACATTTTTAGGAGGTTTTAGTTAGGTTTATTTTTGGTAGACATGCGACAGTCGTACCAAGCAATCAGTGCAGCATAAGAGCAGTAATAAACTTGCTGCTAAGTACTTTGGGCCCTTCAAGGTGATTGCAAGAGTTAGCTAGGGAGGTGGCTTATAAGCTCCATCTTCCTAGCTATGCCAAGATATATGATGTTTTTAATGTTTCTCAACTCAAACCATTCTAGGCTTGAGCTCTCTTAGATTGCTATGATTCCACTTGAAGTTGAACAGTCTGCTGAACACACCTTGTTGCCTGCTGCTATTGTTTAGCAGAGAGGTTTCTATTACAAGATTATCTCAAACTCAGTACTTGATTCAATGGAAAAATGCTGCAGCTCATGAGGCTACTTGGATGTCTAAAATCAATTTTGAAGCTCAGTTTCCTAGGGTATTCTCTTGCCCGACTTAAGGACAAGTCTTTTCAAAGGGGGGGGGGGTATGATAAGGGAGTATTTGTAATTGTTTTTGCAAACGGTTATTTTTTGCGGGAAATTCTGTTAGCCTTTCTTTTTGTCGTTTTCTGGTTGTTACAAAAGATGCCTTTTATTGGTTTTAGTGAGAAGTTTGTTAGAGTTGTGAGCTGGTATAAAGGATGAGTGGCTGTAATAATCAAAGCATAATGATAATTACAATCTTCTCTCTCTCTCTCTCTCTCTCTCTCTCTCTCTCTATATATATATATATATCTTTCTACCTCTCTCGATTATCTCTTCTTCTCCTTCTTCCTCTAATTCTCTAATTCTCTGTACTTCTGTTCTTCTGGTTTGCTCAAATTGCTGCATTACTAAGCAGCTACCTAAACCTCCCTTATCATACTTGGTACTCATATAAGATAATTATATGGTCGTTTTGACAACACTTTACAAAAATCCTCAAAAATCTCATTACTCAAATTATATACATTTCACTTTTATTAAATAAATTATAACAAAATACTAATGACTATTTAACACACTAACTTTTCAGTTTTAATTTTTATTTTTATTTTTATTTTATTTTATTTTTTTTGTAAAGGATTTCGTTATTTAATATTCCTTCTATTCTCGAAAGAAGGTTACATTTGGTGATTTTACATGGTTAATAAGGAAAATAAAATAATGGAAAACAAAGATTAAATGTCACATATATCAGGTATTAAGACATTAAATTAACTTTGAAAGTAGGAATATCTGCATTGGGATTTTTGTAAATAAGAAAAGTTGCATTGAGAGTATGTAAATGTTTTGATGAATGGAGATAATTACATGGAAAATATGTACGTATATGAGAGAAATGTGAAAAAAAAAAATTGAAATGTAACCACTAAAGGGGAACACTCCTCTTTCAAGCAGAGGCGGAGGTAGCGGGGGACAATCAGGTTCCCCACCCCCCCCCCCCCTTTAAAAAAAATAATCAAGTTTTGATTTAAAAATAAATAAATAAATTAATAAATTTGTATTCAAACCTAATTTTTATTGTTGAGTGTTTAAGTATCAATGTTAGTGTTGTTAAGTTGTTAGCTTGTTAACTATGCTAATTTGTTTGATTTTGCATGTATGATATGTTATTGAATTATTATTAATTCATTATTTTCAACTCAATTAGAACATGTCGAATAATTCACCTAATTCAAATAAGTCCAAGACAACAACATAACCCGATCTTTTGCAATTTTTAGCCCCTTCATTTAGCTCCCCCAAACTCATGAAAATAATGTGAAAATAGGTAATTCAAGTATTAGTAAGTAGTAATGTACCACAGGAAGAGAAAGAATTGATATACGATGTTGAACTTTTCCTTATGCTTCGGAGAATAGAATGAACATAAAGAATTATCCTCCAAACCAAAGAAACTCAAGAAATCCTTGTGTATTTTTTTCATCTTTTTTTAATTGTATAATTATTTATTTGTATTTCATATTATTTGCTACTTTGGGATATTATATCTCATAGATAATACCTCAAAGTTACAAATAATATGAACGAAGGCAGTATTTTGGTTTTTTGAGTTTTAAAACTTAAACTATTAAACTATCTATGTGTTCAATTTGTTAAGTATTTTTGTCAAACTATGTAATGATTTTTAATTTTCGTGTCCTCTAGATAGAAATTCCTGGCTCCGCCACTACTTTCAAGAACAGGGGAGTACTTTATAATGTTTTCTTTCACATATAATACATCCGTGCATTAGCACGAATATAATCTAGCCTATACAATAATTACACAAATTAATTTTACTTTCATTCACAACATTCCAAAGTCTCATGTTGCAATTCTATCTCATTTATATTTTTCATTTTTTTTTTGCTTAAAAATAAATATTTTTCATTTTTTCATTTGAAACAATAATTATCCATTTTTATAGCAGTGTTTTCTTTTCATCGTTTAACCACAACTCTCCAAATTATCATCTTTGCAATTCTAACCTATGTAACCAATAGCTACCCTTTTATCTAACTAGAGTGTATTCATGCTATCACACGGAATATACGTTATGTATGTATGTTAAAAAAAAAAGTTTACTTTGAACAGAGTTCGGAAGGTTGGAATTTTTTTGGAGGTCAGTTTTAAGAAAATCAAAAAATGGAGTGCTTAAATTTTGAGAATTTTAGGTTTGAAAGCTTGTGATTATTACAAATTAAAAGTTACCATAAAAATTGTTAAAATTACCCTTATATGGATCGTCTTACAATAAAATTAACGTAGGCCTGCCTTAAACAAGACTTATTAATACATCATTGGTGATTGAAAGTTGGAAAAAAATACTGTTAAATTATTATGTAGATAAAAAAAAAAACCCGCAAAAACTACTTATTTTATTACATCATCCAATAACAAACCTTTTTTTTTTTTTAAATTCCAATATTGCTAGTAATATCTCCCGTACTAATAAGTACAGGTACATTTTAGTACGAAGTAGTTAAATTTGAGGCTATTAGAGACATATATCAAGAAAGTATCTCTTGATATCAATACTATTATCAAATCCTTTTTATCTTTGGTACAACACGATATTATGTTATGTGAATATATTTCCCTACCTTATAAAAAGAAGCAGATGACTCTTATGAACAATGCACGGACTATTATATCCTTTAAAATGTTTGTTTACCTTCTTACCCCCACTTATAATTTTTAATATTTTTCTTGCACTCTTTCTTGGTAAAAAATGTCCTCACACGTGTACTTTTCCCCGGTATAATGTTTGAGCTTTCTCTCTCTTCACCATCTCCGCTCACCATCTCCATTGTCGTTCAGCATTTTTTAGCTTTCTCTCTCTTCTCCATCTCAGTTCACCGTCTCAATTGAAGTAAAAATCCGCTCACAAAATGAAGGTAGCGCTCTGGAGATGGCTGCCAATAATATTAGTATTTGTTGAGTTATTCGGTTATGTCGTGCCTCACTCCCGTATGATACAGAGGCCGGCATCAGACTGCCAATGGTTGCCAATTATATTAATATTGCTCTGTGTTTATGGTAGTGGAAAAAAGGAGTAGTTGCACTGCCAATTTTTAATATTTTTTATTTTAAAGTATTGTATGAGTAGTTGCACTGTCGGCAAGACATAATTTTTCATCATTCATAGCAAACTGAACTTGAGTAGTATCCATATTCTTCATGAAATAAAATACATGTCAAAATATTAAGCATAAAATTAATGATGATAAAATAAATAAATCAATAATAACACCAAATAGTTCATAAATTCATAAAGCATATAAAGTCTTTATTACAATCATTAAAATTAACATAAGTAAATCACTAAATTAAGTGTAATACTTAAAGCTGACACAAATTAATATAAATTTAATTATTCCCTTTCGGGGAAGTGAGAAATCGGCAACTTCTAAATGCCTAGTACATATATCTTGATAATAACCTCACTTTAGATAAATTCATATCCTCATATATAAATCTATAACATTATAGTTCTTATTTTATTAACTTGTACCTTCTTCTGGAGGTTTTTGTATCTGAAATCTATGAATGTTAAATCGGAACACTCTTAATCATATCGATATCATCAAAATCATTGTCAAATCAAAATCGATAATATGAATTATTTGTCACTTCTAGTTCTTCTGGACTAGAATATAGTTATTCATGCGAATAAGTATTTTATTACAACTCTTTACACACTTTATATTTATTATGTGAGTTCTAATCTCTTGCAAATATATACATGATAAAAAAAATATTATGAAACAGAGTTTCTTAATATATTAATCCAACATATCTTTCTTGGATTTAACGTGTTATAAAATAATAATTGTGTATGCCCATTATGGCTTGTAACTCCCTCACTATTATGACTTTCTTTGTAGCCTCCTTGTAACCCCCATATATCTTTACTCCTTATTGTAATTCCCACATGAATGGACTCTTTATTGTCCATATAGGTTACATAATATTCATCATGTATATATATGGTATGGGCTAATGAAATAGAATAACACATTACAATCTATATCTTTCTCCAATATTTGCTCTTCCTTTATTTCTTATTTTATAACACGTTATCAGCACCATTGCTAGCCAACTGAGCAGGATTACCAAACATTTAACGAGAACCGCATATCATCATTGAAATATGTCGAACCTTGCAAAACTTGAGTTTGTGGCCCTTGATATTGTCGGGAAGAATTATTTATCATGGGCGTTAGATGCTGAAATACACCTAAATGCTAAAGGGCTTGGTGAAACAATCTAGGAGGGTAATGAAGCAACACCTCAAGATAAGGCTAAGGCCATGATATTCCTTCGCCATCACCTCCATGAAGGACTTAAAAATGAATATTTAACTGTGAAAAACCCACAAATCCTTTGGAGTAATCTGAAGGAAAGATATGACCACCAAAAAATAGTGATACTCCTTAAAGCTCATTATGGTTGGTTAAATGAGATTACAAGATTTTAAATCTGTTAGTGAATATAACTCAGCTATGTTCAAAATAACTTCTCAATTGAAATTATGTGGAGAAAATATTACTGATGCGAAATGCTTGAAAAGACATACTCCACTTTCCATGCAAATAATATTGTCCTACAAACACAATATAGAAAAAAAATGTTTTCAAAAATATTATGAATTAATATCTTGTGCACTTGTGGCTAAGCAAAATAACAAGCTGTTAATGAAAAATCATGAATCACGTCCTACTGGCCTTACTCCATTCCCTGAAAAGAATGTGACAGCCCATAACGGGACATAAATTAAAAACAGATACCATTCCAGCAGTATTGGTTGAGGTAGAGGTCGCGGTCGTGGCCAATGGCACGGTCGCGGTTGTGGGGGTAAATTTAGTGGATATGGTAGAGGTCGTGGAGGTCATTTCACAAACTCACATTTCCACCAGAAGTGGGAACGTAGGGATGATAAAGTTGAGAAAGAGAATAGTGAGACCAATATATGTTACCGTTGTGGAGTAAAAGGCCATTGGTCTTGGGTGCGTAGAACTCCAAAGCATCTTGTTGAACTCTACCAAGAATCATTGAAGAAAGGAAAGAAAGTTGAGGCAAACCTTGTTCTTGAAGATGGTGAATGTGATTTTGATTTTGGCAATGCAAATCATTTAGAAGTTGCTGATTTCTTCACTTCCCCATAAGGGAATAATTTTGATTTTGGCAATGCAACTCATTTAGAAGTTGTTGATTTCTTCACTTCCTCGGAAGGCAAAATTAAATTTATATTAATTTGTGTCAGCTTTAGGTATTAGACTATAATCTAGTGATTTACTTATGTTAATTTTAATGGTTGTAATAAAGACTTTATATGCTTTATGAATTTATGAACTATTTGGGTGTTATTATTGATTCATTTATTTTATCATCATTAATTTTATGCTTAATATTTTGACATGTATTTTATTTCATGAAGAATATTGGTACTTTTCAAGTTCAGTTTGCTATGAATGGTGAAGAATTATGTCTTGCTGACAGTGCAACTACTCATACAATACTTAAAAATAAAAAATATTTCTCTCATTTGTTGATGAAAAGAATTAATGTGAAACCAAATCGGGTAGTACAGATATCATTGAAGGCTCCGGAAGAGCCAACATAAAATTGCCTTGGGGAACTGAAATTAAATTAATTAATGCATTATACTCCCCATTGTCTCAAAGAAATTTACTTCCTCCGTTTTGTTAATTATTGCACCACTTGCCTTTTAAGGAAGTTTCACAAATATTGCACCAAATCCATTTAAGCAAACAAAATGTCTCTGTTCACACTGAAAATACCTAATATACCCTTACTTTTAACACTTGATTCTTTAGTTTATACTTACATCACATGGTTAATGTTGTACTTCTACCCTTCTCTCACTTCCTTTTTTCCACTACCAAAAAAATTGTGCCCAACTTATATGGTGCAATAATAAAAGAATGGAGGAAGTATTAAGTTTTATGGATATTCGCAACAATGGTTATCATATAAAGACAATCAATGAAGAAAATAATGAATTCCTTCAAATCACAAATATAACTCAAGGCACAAAACATGTTTTGGAGAAACTCCCTACATTCTCCACTAGTTTGTACTACATAAAAATCAATGCTATTGCAACTCATGCCATAGTTAACCAGAAGTTTACTGATAATTTAGTTGTTTGGCATCACCGGTTAGGCCATCCCGGTTGAATAATGATGCGAAAAATAATTAAGAATTCATGTGGACATTCTTTGAAGAGCCAGCAGATTCTTCATAGTAATTTTTCATGTGCTGCTTGCTCAGAAGGCAAGTTGATAGTTCGCCATCACAAGCTAAAATTAATTTTGAATCAATTAGTTTTCTCGAACGTATACAAGGAGATATTTGTGGGCCCATACATCCCCATGTGGACCATTTAGATATTTTATGGTTTTAATCGATCATCGACTAGGTGGTCACATGTATCCTTGTTATCAACTCGCAACCTGGAGTTTGCGAGATTACTTCCCCAATTGATTAAATTACGGGCACATTTTCCAAATACTCCAATTAAGACTATTCGTCTTGATAATGCTGGTGAATTTACTTCTTAAGCTTTCAATGATTATTGCATGTCCATTGGGATAAATGTTGAACATCTTGTAGCACATATTCATACACAAAACGGTTTGGCAGAGTCATTAATGAAACGTCTTCAGTTAATTGCTAGACCATTGCTTATGAAATCCAATCTCCCAATTTCTGCATGGGGACATGCTATATTACATGCAGCAACACTAATTCGCATCAGACTAACAAGTTATCACAAGTTCTCCCCTTTACAATTGGTTTATGGTTAATAACTCCACCACAATGCTCTAAGATGGGCCCTTAAAGGAGGTTGGGAATATATGTTGGATTTGAATCCCCATCAATAATTAAATACCTTGAGCCTACAGCAGGGGATTTATTTACGGCTCATTTTGCAGATTGTCATTTTAACGAGTCACTTTTCCCAATATTAGGGGGAGAAAAAAGAGAGCTAGAAAAGGAAATTAAATGGAATTAATTATCATTATTTTATCTTGATCCTCGAACTAAACAGTGTGAACTGGAAGTTCCAAAGATAATTCATTTACAAAGTCTTGCAAATCAATTGCTAAACTCGTTTGCTGACCCAAAAAGAGTGACTAAGTCACATATTCCAGCTGTAAATGCTTTATTTAAAATAGATGTCACGAAAGGACAAAATAAATTTGCTAATGAGTCTAAACCACGTAAGAAACGTGGAAGACCAATAGGTTCCAAGGATAAGAATCCTTGAAAAAGAAAAGGAGCAATGATTGAAGAAACAATTTCCGAAGGATCTCTAGAAGGGACTTTAGACATGATACAAAAATAAACTCAAGTACCTGATAATGAAGAAAATTCTACAAAGTATATCATGTCTGGAGTCAAATGGAACCGAAATCAAATCAACGTCAATGATGTTTTTGCATGCAATGTGGCATTAGATGTTATGGATAATAATAAGGATCATGAACCAAAATCAATTGAAGAATGTAGACAAAGAAATTATTGGCCACAATGGAAAGAAGCAATTGAAGAAGAATTAAAATCTCTTGGAAAAATAGAATTATTCGGACCTGTAGTCCGTACACCTGAAGGTGCATTGGGATATAAATGGGTCTTTGTGCGAAAGAGAAATGAAAAGGGTGAAGTTGTAAGATATAAGGCAGGCACGATTAGTTGCACAAGGATTCTCACAAAGACCTGGTATTGATTATGAGGAGACATACTCTCCTGTGGTGGATGCAACTACTTTTAGATTTCTAATTACTCTGGCAATAAGAGAAGGATATGACTTATGTTTGATGGATGTAGTCACATCTTACTTGTATGGCCCACTGGATGTATGGTCCACTGGATAATGACATTTATATGAAGCTCCCAGAAGGTTTTAACCTGCCAGAAGCAGCAAAGTCTAGTTCTCGAGAACATTTCTGTATCAAATTGAACAAATCTCTTTATGGATTGAAATAATCTGGTATGTGGTATAACCATCTAAGTGAGTATTTGTTAAAAGAAGGTTATAAGAATGATCCTAATGGCCCATGTATTTTTATAAAAAAAATTAGATCAGGATTTATTATAGTTGCAGTGTATGTTGATGATTTGAATATCATTGGAACTCCTGAAAAGATCTTAATGACAGTCGACTACTTAAAGAAAGAGTTTGAAATGAAAGATCTTGGAAAGACAAAATTTTTCTTGGGATTACAAATAGAGAACCTAGAAAATGGTATCCTTGTGCATCAATCAACATGCATAGGAAAAGTTCTTACAAGAATTTCTATGGATACAACACATCCATTGAGCAGCCCTATGGTTGTAAGATCCCTTAATGTAGAGAAGGATCCTTTCCGACCTCGGGAAAATGATGAAGAAATTCTTGGTCTTGAAGTACCATACCTTAGTGCAATTGGATCACTAATGTATCTTGCAAGTCATACACGACTCGAGATATCATTTTCAGTTAATTTATTAGCAAGGTTAAGTTCATGTCTAATCCGAAGGCATTGGAATGGGATTACTACTACTAGAAATAGGCTAATTTCGACGGAAAATTCCGTCGGAAACACCCTGAATTCCGTTAGAAAACCCGTTTCCGACGGATATTCCGTCGGAATTGGTTATCGGAAAATATTTTGTAGTAAAAACAACCTTTTCTGGCCCCGGAAAAGTCCGTCGGAAATTTTCGACAGACGCAATTTCGCCGGAATTTTCTGACGGAAATTCCGTCGAAAATGCTTCAATAAAAAAAAAACGCCACACCACCCCCGGCACAGCGTATCATTACCTCCAACCCCTAACTAACCCTAACCCCAACATCAGACCACCACCGCCACTACCCCCCACATAAGACCACCACTAGCCCCTAACCCTAACCCTGGCCCAGACCACCATTAGACCACCCATCTCCCCAAACTAACCCTAAGCCTAGAACTCAATTATCCCCTCCCTAACCCTAAACCCACCTAAGCCCACGACCACCACAAACCCAGCGCCACCCACCATACGCACACATCACTCACGCATACACATCTACCACACCCACCACCACCACCACCATCGAAACTCCTAACCCAAATCCGCACCCACCAAAACCCACAATGACCCATAACCCACCTTATTTCACCACCCTCATCCCTTCCACCTAAACCCAAAACCTAACCCTTCCACCACCACCGTAATTCAATCACAAACCACCATAAAAAGAAGAAAAAAAAAAACCTAAACCAAATTAAAAGAAAGAAAAAGATGACATACCTCACATTCCACCAAAAAACGTCGAATTTGGGGTTTAAAGGTCAAATTCGACCATGAAAACTCTAGATCTGGAGTTTTTATGGTCGAATTTGACATGAAAAACCTTTAGTTGATGGTGTTCGAAATGAAAACTTCGAATTTTGGCGTTCGTTAATGGTGATGTGGGCTGGTGGCTAGAAGAAAGACAAGAAAGAGGAGAGAGAGGGCGGAGAAGAGAAGAGAAAAGGAGAGAAAGTGAGAACTGAAAAGAGGAGAGAGAAAGGGCGTAGAAGAGAAGAGGAAAAGAGAGGAGAGGAGTGAGAACTGAGAAGAGGAGAGAGAAAGGGAAGAGAAGAAGAAAGAGAGAGGGGAAAATAAGGTAGTGGCGGCTAGTAGTAAAATGTAGGGTTTAGTTTTTTTTTATATTTTTTTTATAGTTTCCGACGGAAGATCTGACAGAACATCCGTCGGAAATTTTCGACGTAATTTAATTCCGTCGGAAATTCCGACTTCCGATGGAAAAAATCGGTCGGAAATTTCTGAAGGAACTAAAATCCGTCGGAAATTACTTATTCTCCGACGTATTTTAATTCCGTCGGAACATTACCGACAAAATTTTTAAATTTGTCGGAAAATTTTGACGGAATTTAAATCCATCGGAAAATTCGTAATTTCCGACGGATTTTCGTGTCCGTCGGAACTAGTCCGTCGGAATTCAAGCTATTTCTTGCAGTGTTCTTCGTTACCTTCATGGTACAAAGGATATGGGTTTATTCTTTCCTAAATTGTCCAAAGAAAATTTGATTGGTTTTGCAAATGCAGGTTATTTATCTGATCCACATAATGCTCGATCACAAACTGGGTATGTGTTCACATATGGTGGTACTACCATTTTTTGGCGTTTCATGAAACAAACTATTGCAGCTACTTCTTCCAATCATTCTGAGATTTAAGCAATTCACGAGGCTACACTACAAGAAAAGAGCTCATCTACGACTAGAAATCCTGTTGTAAAAGAGCCCAAATTGGTCGAGAAAGGGCTTTTACGACGAGAAACACGTATGGTCGTCAATCGTCGTTATAGGCTTGGTCGCAAAAACTTGACGACCGGTTTTAATAACTCGTTGTAATTAGGTTTTGCGACGAGGTATAAAACTTGTCGCCATTGTATGTATATACACGACCAGACTTCTTGTTGCAATTCTTATTTCCATCAATTTAATGGTACCTATCCATGACAAATAAATTTCTAATTACGACCAGATTTCACGTCGTTATTTTTTCATTAACGTCAAGATCATTAGCTATTTGTTGTTTTAAATGTCCACTTTTATTAAATAAATAAATAATTTACAATATTCAAATACTTAAAAGTTTGTACCAAAGCAACTTCTTAATCACTTCTTGTAACTTACTCATTGTCATTATATAAAACTCAAAACAACGCAACACACATATCTAATAGTAATGGTGTACATATATATCATTTACCATCCACAACAAAAAAAAAAAATCATACTATTGTGTTTAGAATACATCCATCAAACTAAAACTAGGAGATGTCAAAAGTATAAATCTATTGAAAAGTAGAGGATCCAATTCAATAAATTGATGTGTTGATCATTGCCAATCCTTCAAAAGTTGTTCTCTAATTGTATACTACTTGCATTTATCGAAACACAAGGATTATTAATACATGCAATTCAATAAAAATGAAATACTATGTACAAAAATGAGTATGAACTAGTAGTGAAGTAATTATTGTTCATTAAGCTTGTAATTTCATTACTAATCTAATATATATATATGTATATATATATATATATATATATATATATATATATATATATATATATATATATATATATATATATATATATATATATATATATATATATATATATATATATATATATATATATATATATATATATATATATATATATATATATATATATATATATATATATATATATATATATATATATATATATATATAAAGGGGAGATTTTTCCCGAGTTTTTAAAGAGTTATGTAGGAAAAAAAAATTCTTAACGCACCATGTAGGATAATAAATTTTAGTGATATCCAATCAAATAAGAGATTTGAAAATTCTTTTAGAATTAAATAATTCAAATGCCACGTAAGCAAAATTGGCGAATATGATTTTTAAAGTTTAAATTAATGAAATATAAAATAACAAATTTTATCACACAAATACAAAAAAATATTTGTTTTAAAAAATACAAATAAACCGTGCATCGCACGGGTTTATAATTTAGAGTAATCAAATAAATAAATACAAAAAAATAAAAAAAAAGACTCTAGGCATAATTAACTAAAGCAAATAAGCAATAAAGCAAAGAAACCGTAAATATCAGAAATTTAAGCAAATCAGCTATTGTGAAGAAAAAAAATTAAGAACTCAATTTACTCATAGACCAAAAATTAATATTGGAGAGAAGATTGAGATTTGAAAAGAGAACTAACATTAACACTGACCACGGGCCACGACACCACCAGCGAGAATCCAACATCGAACAAGGACCTTAGACATCCAAACACCACCAGTCCTACTCCTACGACTACCAGCGACTTAGGCATTCGGTGAGGACGGTGGTCAGCGGCAAACGATAGGCAGACACCTCACACCACCACTCCACCAGTGCAAAGCCGCGGATCTAGAGGTTAGGCTTCAAACAGACGGAAAATTTGGTGAAAAAATCTAAATCAGCAATTAAATCCACCAATTATGCAATCAAAACCTCCAAATCTATAATTATTATACCTCCATCGTATAATTATCACTAATTACTATCACCGCACGGTGAATTTGGTGAAGAAAAAAAATCTAAATTAGCAATCAAATCCACCAATTATGCAATCAAAACCTCTAGAACTAGAATTATTATTACTTTAAAAAGGTAAAAATAAAAAATCACTAAAAATGAGGATATTAACAATAACAACAAAAAAAAGGCAAAAGAAAAACTACAAAAAGAGATCCAACGAGAAGGAGAAAGAAAGTCCTTCTCTGATCTAAAACACTAATACAAACAAATTAATTAATAACATTACAAAAAAGAAAAGGAAAAATTGCCTAGAATAATCTCACCTTTGGGGCATCCGCTAAAAATGATCCCACGTTTGAGTTATTTTTAAATAATCCAACCTTAACACCCAATTCGCTCTAAATGTTCTTAAGTGACCGTTTACCTGATAATAGATATTTTTTTTTTTAGTTTAAAGTATACGTGTCACAACGTGATTGGTCAAAAAATAAATTTTAATTTTAATTTTTGTAAAAAAAGATTATTACTAATTAATGTTAATTAATTAGTTTAAAACTAACATGTTTAAATATAATTAAAATTTGAAAAAAAAATAATTAAAAATTAAAATAGCCACCAGCCCTTGCTCCAACCACCTCTCTGCCCCACCACCGTCCTAGACACCACCTCCGCCACGCCTAGAGCGTCGTCCCAGACTGGCCGATCGTCGTCCCTACCCCAGCCCCTTCCGTCGCCTCTAAACCACCAAACCCATTAATGAAAATCCGAAATCAAGGCATCGGAAGGAGAGTAGGGCTGAAATCGAGGCGTGGGAAGGGAAGAAGGGCCGAATTCGGGGCGAGGGGAAGGGGAGGTGGCCAGAAAAGGGACAGGGTTAGGAAAAGAGTCGGAAATGTAGCGGAGAAGGGGAGGAAGGTCGCGATCTGGACGGTAGGACGGGGAAGGGTTTTTCGAGTGTAGTTGGTGGTTCAAGGGGAGGGGGAAAAGGAGTCGGCGTTTCAAGGGGTAGGGCGGTCGACGCGACGCTCCGGCGCCGGTGGGCAAGCAGCGTGGAGGGCTGGTGGGAGTGAGCAACCATGGAGGGTGGTTGGGCTGGTGGGGGTGTTTTTAAAAAAAAAATGAAAGTGGTTTTTTTTTAATTAATTAAGGATAATTTTTTATTTATTTTTTATTTTTTAGACCAATCAGTTGCCGACACGTGTCATGTAACTTGCTATAACAAGTTAAATGACCGATTGGGACCATTTAAAGAGGATTGGGTATAAAGGTCGGATTATTTACAATAACCTAAATCTGGGATTATTTTTAGCGGACACCCCAAAGGTGGGATTATTTTGGGCAATTTTTCCAAAAAAAAAAAAGGAGATGAACAAGAAGAAAATAGGAAGACGAACCCGAAGAAGCAGCCATTTGAGAAGAAAGAGAAAGTGAATTTAGGTTTCTAATTTATAAGAGATGGATTTGGATAGAAGGATTTTATCATTTTCCCTCTCTTAAGACTTGTTTTTAAAGAAGATATTTCTTTAAATTTCAAGTGAAAAATGATTTCATTACAAACCGGGAAGAAATCCTGCTTTTGTTTTCAGCGAAAATTTTGAGATTTTATTTTTTACGACAAGATTTTATTTTTAACGATGAGCTTTATTACAGGTCGCAGATACTTTTTGTTTTTTACGACTAATTTATAAATCTGGTCGTTAGTGCTTTTTTTTTACGACCAGAAACGCGTATGGTCGTTATGGTTGGTCGTACATGTGACATTTTCTTATAGTGCTTGTCGTGAATGTGTATGGTTAAGGTCGGTAATTCAGCATATAAAAGAAGTTTGTGGTTTATCATTTGGGAAAGAAGCACCAATGACTCTATACGAGGATAATGCAGCTTGTATTGCTCAACTTAAAGAAGGATACATCAAAGGTGATAGAACAAAGCATATCTCACCCAAATTTTTTTTCACTCATGTCTTCAGAAGAATGGAGATATAAATGTTTTAATTTGCATATTCGTTCAAGTGAGAAGTTAGGAGACTTATTCACTAAGGCCCTTCCAACCGCAACATTTAAAAAGTTAGTTTATCGTATTGGATTGCATCATCTCAAAGATCTTTAGTGATATAATAATGAGGGGGAGTAATTGCGCGGTGCACTCTTCTTATCCAAGGTTTTTTCCCACAAGGTTTATCCTAGAAAGGTTTTTAATGAGGCAGCATATGAGCGCATTAAATCTCTCTTAGATAATGGACATCCAAGGGGGAGTGTTACAAAATAATAATTGTGTATGCCCATTATGGCTTGTAACTCCCTCACTATTTTGACTCTCTTTGTAACCTCCTCGTAACCCCCATATATCTTTACTCCTTATTGTAACCCCCACATGAATGGACTCTTTATTGTCCATATAGGTTACATAATATTCATCATGTATATATATGGTATGGGCTAATGAAATAGAATAACACATTACAATCTATATCTTTCTCCAATATTCTCTCCTCCTTTATTATTCCCTATTTTATAACATAATGTTAGTACCATATCGGGTAGTACAAATATCATTGAAGGCTCCGGAAAAACCAACATAAAAATGCCTTGGGGAATTGAAATTAAAATAATTGATGCATTATACTCTCCATTGTCTCAAAGAAATTTATTAAGTTTTAAGGATATTCGCAACAATGGTTATCATATTGAGACAATCAATGAAGAAAATAATGAATTCCTTTAAATCACGAATATAACTCAAGGCAACTAACATGTTTTGGAAAAACTCCCTACATTCTCCACTGGTTTGTACTACACAAAAATCAATGCTATTGAAACTCATGCTACAGTAAACTAGAGGTTTACTGATAATTTTGGTGTTTGGCATGACCGGTTAGGCCATCCCGGTTCAATAATGATGCGAAAAATAATTAAGAATTCATGTGGACATTCTTTGAAGAGCCAGCAGATTCTTCATAGTAATTTTTCATGTGCTGCTTGCTCAGAAGGCAAGTTGATAGTTCGCCATCACAAGCTAAAATTAATTTTGAATCAATTAGTTTTCTCGAACGTATACAAGGAGATATTTGTGGGCCCATACATCCCCATGTGGACCATTTAGATATTTTATGGTTTTAATCGATCATCGACTAGGTGGTCACATGTATCCTTGTTATCAACTCGCAACCTGGAGTTTGCGAGATTACTTCCCCAATTGATTAAATTACGGGCACATTTTCCAAATACTCCAATTAAGACTATTCGTCTTGATAATGCTGGTGAACATACTTCTCAAGCTTTCAATGATTATTGCATGTCCATTGGGATAAATGTTGAACATCTTGTAGCACATGTTCATACACAAAACGGTTTGGCAGAGTCATTAATGAAACGTCTTCAGTTAATTGCTAGACCATTGCTTATGAAATCCAATCTCCCAATTTCTGCATGGGGACATGCTATATTACATGCAGCAGCACTAATTCGCATTAGGCCAACAAGTTATCACAAGTTCTCCCCATTACAATTGGTTTATGGTTAGAAACCAAATATATCCCATCTAAGAATTTTTGGATGTGCGATTTATGTCCTATTAGCTCCACCACAACGCTCTAAGATGGGTCCTCAAAGGAGGTTGGGAATATATGTTGGATTTGAATCCCCATCAATAATTAAATACCTTGAGCCTACAACAGGGGATTTATTTACAGCTCATTTAGCAGATTGTCATTTTAACGAGTCACTTTTTCCAATATTAGGGGGAGAAAAAAGAGAGTTGGAAAAGGAAATTAAATGGAATGAATTATCATTTTTACCTTGATCCTCGAATTAAACAATGTGAACTGGAAGTTCAAAAGATATTTCATTTACAAAGTCTTGCAAATCAATTGCTAAACTCGTTTGCTGACCCAAAAAGAGTGACTAAGTCACATTTTCCAGCTGTAAATGCTCCATTTAAAGTAGATTTCACAAAAGGACAAAATAAATTTGCTAATGAGTCTAAACCACGTAAGAAACGTGGAAGACCAATAGGTTCCAAGGATAAAACGGAGCAATGATTGATGATGGTCAAATTGAAGAAACAATTTCCAAAGGATCTTTAGAAGAGACTTTAGACATGATACAAGAAGAAATTCAAGTACCTGATAATGAAGAAATTTCAACAAATTCTATCATGTCTGGAATTACATGGAACCGAAATTAAATTGACGTCGATGATGTTTTTGCATGCAATGTGGCATTAGGTGTTATGGATAATAATCAGGATCATGAACCAAAATCCATTGAAGAATGTAGACAAAGAAATGATTGGCCAAAATGTAAAGAAGTAATTGAAGAAGAATTAAAATCTCTTGGAAAAATAGAAGTATTCGGACCTGTAGTCCGCACACCTGAAGGTGTAAAGCCAGTGGGATATAAATGGGTTTTTGTACGAAAGAGAAATGAAAAGGGTGAAGTTGTAAGATATAAGGTATGATTAGTTGCACAAGGATTCTCACAAAGACCTGGTATTGATTATGAGGAGACATACTCTCCTGTGGTGGATGCAACTACTTTTAGATTTCTAATTAGTCTGGCAATAAGAGAAGGACTTAACTTACCTTTGATGGATGTAGTCACATCTTACTTATATGGCCCACTGGATAAACATTTATATTAAGCTCCTAGAAGGTTTTCAGATGCCAGAAGCAGCAAAGTCTAATTTCGAGAACATTTCTGTATTAAATTGAACAAATCTCTTTATGGATTGAAACAATCTAGGCATATGTGGTATAACCGTCTAAGTGAGTATTTGTTAAAGAAATTTATAAGAATGATCCTACCAGCCCATGTATTTTTATAAAGAAATTTGGATCAGGATTTATTATAATTGCAGTGTATGTTGATGATTTGAATATCATTGGAACTCCTAAAGAGATTTCAATGACTGTCAACTACTTAAAGAAAGAGTTTGAAATGAAAAATCTTGGAAAGACAAAATTTTGCTTGGGATAACAAATAGAGCACTTAGAGAATGGTATCCTTGTGCATCAATCAACATACATAGGAAAAGTTCTTAAAAGATTTTCTATGGATACAGCACATCCATTGAGCAGCCCTATGGTTGTAAGATCTGATCCCTTGATGTAGAGAAGGATCCTTTCCGACCTCGGGAAAATGATGAAGAAATTCTTGGTCCCGAAGTACCATACCTTAGTGAAATAGGAGCACTAATGTACCTTGCAAGTCATACACGACCCGACATATCATTTTCAGTTAATTTATTAGCAAGGTTTAGTTCATGTCCAACCCGAAGGCATTGGAATGAGATTAAACATATAATTCGTTACCTTCAAGGTACAAAGGATATGGGTTGATTCTTTCCTAAATTGTCCAAAGAAAATTTGATTGGTTTTGCAGATGCAGGTTATTTATCTGATCCACATAATGCTCGATCACAAACTGGACATGTGTTCACATATGGTGGTACTGCCATTCCTTGGTGTTCCATGAAACAAACCATTGCAGCTACTTCTTCCAATCATTATGAGATTTTAGCTATTCACGAGGCTAGTCGTGAATGTGTATGGTTAAGGTCGGTAATTCAGCATATAAAAGAAGTTTGTGGTTTATCATCTAGGAAAGAAGCACCAACGACTCTATATGAGGATAATGCAACTTGTATTGCTCAACTTAAATAATGATACATCAAAGTTGATAGAATAAAGTATATCTCACCCAAACTTTTCTTCACTCATGATCTTCAGAAGAATGGAGATATAAATGTTTTGCAGATTCGTTCAAGGGAGAAATTAGCAGCCTTATTCACTAAGGCTCTTCCAACTGCAACATTTTAAAAGTTAGTTTATAGTATTGGATTGCGTCGTCTCATAGATCTTTAGTGATATAATAATGAGTGGGAGTAACTGCGCTACACTCTTTTCCCCTTATCCATGGTTTTTTGCCACAGGGATTTTTCTGAAAAGGTTTTTAATGAGGCAGCATATAAGCGCATTAAATTTCTCTTAGATAATGGGCATCCAAATAAATATTGAAGTGGATGATATCATAAAGAAAATATGTGATAGCTCAAGCTCTAACGTTTCATGCAACTGTTTTCTGCATTAAATAGCTAGAGCCTAGAGGTTCAAGAAACTTTATGAATAATTGAGAACTCATTTTTATACGTGGATGAACAAAATAATAAATTCATCGTATATATTTTGTACATACTCCACAGTGAGTGGGGCACTGTTGATGAAAGGGATTCAGATCATGCTAGTAGTCTTGTATTCCCAAATATGCATATTCCTACCAGAAGTGAGATTGTAAATGATGATTTATATTCAACTAAATATACTCATTCCCAAAAGTGAATAAATAATTGTATGATGGAATGGATTACAATCATGTGCGTGTGATGTATTCTTGATTACAATTCGTGTAAAGATTCACAAGCAATTCATATATATAAGATTAAAGATTACTTATTTGAGCAGGGTTAAATGTTTTATGAGTTTAAGAAACTGACTATGAGCTAGTCCATATATGGATTTATAGCAAATTAACTTGATTAATTAATCTATTTGTTATACCTATGCTTATAAGTTATAAGTGATTGTGATTTAATGATTATATTGATACAATTGAGCATGAGGAACATGATTAAGAGTTTATTTGAATTGTTATATATATAAGCATGCATATTTATGTATACACCTTATTATAATAAGTTTTAAAATATTTGTATATGAATACTTTGCTTGATACATGAAATTATCAAGATACTACAAGCAATAAAATGGTGTTGATAATGTGTTGTAAAATATAGGAAAATGAAGAGCAAAGAAGAAGTTGTATGTATGTAGAGAGTAATCTCAGTTGTCATTCTCTATTAAAAAAATGCATATTATATATACATGATAATATAGTAACTCTCCAAAGGCAATTCAATGAAGAGTCACAATAATAATGTAAGAGTTACAAAGGTATATAATAAGGCAAGGAGAGTTACAAGGGGTTACTAAGGAATGTAATAATGCTAAGGGGGTTACAAAGGTATGCATAATGGACATTCATAACAATATTTCATAACACTCCCCCTTGGATGTCCATTATTGACGATTATGCCTCGTTAAACCTTATTAGGAAAAACCCTATGGGATAAAAACCTAGTGAAGGAAAAAGAGTACATCATTCTACATTATACGCTTGAGATGCTATCTCAATAAAAACCTTACCAGGAAAACCCAGTGGGACAAAACCATGGCTAAGGGAAAAGAGTGTAGCGCGTATTTTCTCCCCTTGATTTTTACATCACTTTAGATCTTCAATGCAATGGGTCAAATACTGACACAAGCAACTTCTCCTGTGTAGCACCAAAATCTTCATTGATAATTGTTTTTCCAAAGTTTAACTTGAGTCTTCAAATCTTCACTTGAATCGTTAAATTATCTTCTTCTCTTCTGACTTATGAAAATAAAACACACATAGAATGTTATGATGTATATATCTCTTATTCTCTTTCTTATGTACCAATGTTTTTCTCAAAAATGTCAAATACATTTATCTTGATAATAACCTCATTTTAGATAAACACGTTTAATTTCCTCATATAAAGATTATCGTTCTTTTCCATATATATGACTTGCTTGTACCTTCATCTGGAGGTCATTAATAAATAGTTGAAATTTATCAATATTTGATCAAACATTCGTAAAACATATCATCATTGTCAAATTATTTATATCGATAATATGAATAATTTCAATGTGTTGCTTCTGGTTCATCCGGATCAAAATAAAATTATTAACACGAATAAGTATTTTATGATTGCAATTCTTTATAGATTTTATACATTTAATTTGAAAGTTCTCTTAAGAATACAAATAATAAAACATTACAACTCTCACATCCTCAAACTTCGGGTTGAGATGTCATGAATTTAGTCCAAAATAATCTTGTAAAGTTTTGGATATATAATATCTCATCAATGTTGCAATATTCAAAAGTAAAATTTTTAAAGATAGACATATAAATAAACAATGTCTAACTTCTTAGATACTCTTCTTAATTTCGTTCATGGTTCATAACATACTGTTAGTACATTATATGCTTCTAAAACCATTAGTCAATTCGAGTTTGAATCTCTTCTTATATGCTTTCATAAAACATGCAAATTATTCTTACAATGCTTGGTATGCATATTCATTTATATATTAAAGCTATAATTTGGAAGCAATGATAATAATTTTAAATGCAATATGAAAAGTAAAAATATATGAGTAAAGCAAAATATCATACAATGATGAATTATAGATGATATATGTATATGACAAATGATGCATATCTTCTTCCTATACATGGACATGAATGTAAGGCTCAAAAATGCAAAACATTGTACAATGTGGATTTTAGGATCTATATTTTGTTGGATTTCAGGTCCATGAGCTCTTTAATTTTTCATAAGCATAATTATGTAGACATCAAAATGGACGTATAATTTAGATTCCCTCTTCACAAGTCCATTACTTAATGCATATGCATATTTGTTGGTTCCATTGTATACTAGTGTTTCATGTATGTAACATTTGCATGCTAATCAACATCGTTTCTGAATACATTTTCATTGGTACTATCATACTTTGGCCATCTAATATAATTCGAATATCTATTCCACTTTTGGGATATTTCATACAATATTATTATATCGATGTTTTATACTCTTCAAAAATATGATCAACTGCACTTTCTTGCCACGTATCATATCTTTATTTTGGAACCGATCATATAATCTACACTTTATGTGTACTTAGAGATTCAATTAATAAATATGGCAAGATTTTTCTCAATGTATGCACATAATTTCACTATGACCAAAATGTATCTTATACGCCTTTAGATGGGTCATAACTGATTACAAATCAAATCATAGAGTAATGCACAACATATCTTGATAATATATAGATAACTATTGGCCTTACATATATACATTTCACATGACCGATTATGGGGATCAAGTAATAATTCCTTTTTTTTTTTCTTTTTTTTTTGCCAACTTATTCCAGTTCTTCTCCCCCCAAGTTGGTAAAATATTTCAAATATAGGAGCGTCAAATTCTTAACCAACTTAGAATATAACTTCATGTGCAACAAATTTTATCCTTTAAGAGAACCATAATCAACACATTTTTCTCTCTTCTAGGGAATAATGTAATTTTAAAATGTAATCATGATAAATATTTCATAATTTGGTTCTCTTCTTGATAAATATTTTGAATTGTGCAGTTGTTTCTTTCTTATTTTATTTCTTATGTGCTGACAGATGATAGCCCCAATCTCTTGATTTTTTTTTTTCAAATCAAACTATAAAAAAAATTTAAAAAAAAATAAAATCACATGATTCAAATAGTGTTCAACCACAATGTCATATCTTGCCTTTTAGTCCATTTTATACATGTGACATGAAATAAAGTCAGCACAGTATTTCTTTATATCAAATAAACATTCAAGTTTTCATAATGGGTACTTTAAACCCGGATGGCCTAACTTATCACATCCAATAAATTTTCCAAATCTAACTTCTCATTATTCAAACAACATTAGTGATCACTTTATACAAATTGATCATGCATGGCCATATATATGATGTGATATAAGAATGTCAACATGCGTTTTTCAGTATGACATACAATCGATTAATTATACTTTATTTGATGATAACTTATTCAAACATCAATTACAATCTTGATACATGTCAAATTTATTGATAAAACATATTTTACTCTTCTAGAGCATCCTACATATAATCAAGGCATATACCAATTTTTACTTGATATAACTATTCTCAACAATGCCTTATTAATATAGACAATGATATTTGATCATATCCATCTTCAGGATGGTGTCATGGTAAATATTTAATAATTATATTCCTTGACAATTAAGCTAATGTATATACCAAAAAAACCATTAATATTACATAATATTGGTTATGTGCAATGATTACATAAAATAAGCTCCCCCTAAACCTTACATACGGGGAACAAAAATTCAACAACCTTTATAATCCCTTGCACCTTTTAAGCCATAAATTCTTTTGGCAATGTATTTGCCACAACGCAAAACAGTGCCCCACTCACTATGGACTATATACAAAAATATATAGGATGAATTTATTATTTTGTTCATCCACGTATAAAAATAAGTTCTCACTTATTCATAAAGTTTCTTGAACCTCTAGGCTCTAGCTATTTAATACACAAAACAATTGCATGAAAGGTTGGTGTTTCAGTGTTTGAAACGTAACCACAACGCTCTACGATGGGTCCTCAAAGGAGGTTGGGAATATATGTTAGATTTGAATCCCCATCAATAATTAAATATCTTGAGCCTACAACAGGGGATTTATTTACAGCTCATTTTGCAGATTGTCATTTTAACGAGTCACTCTTCCCGATATTAGGGGAGAAAAAAAAAGAGCTGGTTAAATGGAATGAATTATCATTATCTAATCTTGATCCTCGAACTAAACAATGTGAACTGGAAGTTCAAAAGATAATTCATTTACAAAGTTTAGCAAATCATTTGCCAAACTCATTTGTTGACCTAAAAAGAGTGACTAAGTCACATTTTCCAGCTGTAAATGCTCCATTTAAAATAAATGTCCCGAAAGGACAAAATAAATTTGCTAATGAGTCTAAACCACGTAAGAAACGTGGAAGACCAATAGGTTCCAAGGATAAGAATCCTTGGAAAAGAAAAGGAGCAATGATTGATGATGGTCAAATTAAAGAAACAATATCTGAAGCAGTGGCGGATCTTGAATGTTATTTTACGTCTATAACAAGAATACAATTTCTGAAGTAGTGGCAGATTCGTTCAAGTGAGAACTTACCAGACTTATTCACTAAGGCTCTTCGAACCGCAACATTAAAAAGTTAGTTTATCGTATTGTATTGCATCGTCTCAAAGATCTTTAGTGATATAATAATGAGGGGGAGTAATTGCGCGCTGCACTCTTTTTTCCTTTCCATGGTTTTTTCTCACGTGGTTTTTCCTGAAAAGGTTTTTAATGAGGCAGCATATAAGCGTATTAAATCTCTCTTAGATAATGGGCATCCAAGGGGGAGTGTTACAAAATAACAATTGTGTATGCCCATTATGGCTTGTAACTCCCTCACTATTATGACTCTCTTTGTAACCTTCTTGTACCCTCATATATCTTTACTGTACTCCTTATTGTAACCCTTACATGAATGGACTCTTTATTGTCCATATAGGTTACATAATATTTATCATGTATATATGTGGTATGGGCTAATGAAATCGAATAACACATTAAAATCTATATCTTTCTCCAATATCTTTATTCCTTTATTCCTTATCTTATACATTTACATTATTTTATTTTTTTTTCTTTTTCAAAAGAACGAAAAAAAACAATTCTTATTCCTCACATATTACATCTCAAAAGAAAAAATAAATAAAAAAAAAATCTAACAATCCACGCACATATATTTCTTCAACTTTATGGTGTCCCGTGATCTCATTAGCTCATTGTCATCACTAATATCCATCAAGCGGCCACTCAACCCATTTCTCAAGATTGTATTTTCCCTTTGGCAGTCCATTTTGCGGAGGCATATTTGAGATATCAAGAAAATACGATATTATGTTATGTGAATATATTTGATATTATATTATTTGATTCTTCTGTAGGGATGACAATTCATTTCGAGTTCGATTCGAATCCGACCCGATCCGAAAGAAAAAGTTCGATACGAATTTGTTAAAAAATTGCCCGAATCAGACTAAATAGATCCGAATCCGAATAACGGTGGATCGAACTTGGACCTTGCGCAAAGTCCGACTCCGGATTTGAATCCGACCAATATGATGTAAGAAATAAAATTTCCTAAGTATTAGAGAAAATACAAGCAATTATTAGTATATCACACAAATCGAGCGGATTTTATTAGATGTTAGAATAAACGGACCGTATTTGGATACTAAAATTATGAGTCGAACCGGACTCGGACTCGTATCAAGCGGATTCGGATCCAAGTCTATGATCCAATTATCAAGTGGCCTGGAGCGAGTTCGAATTTAGCCCCATCCGATCCGTTGCCATTCCCATTCTCGTGAATCATAGAGATTGTATTATGATTATTCTCTTGTAATACTATAAATAATTATAATTTTTCATCAATATAATCAAGCTTTCTCATAACTCTATCAAAAGTTGCCCTAGTTTTTCAACATGATGTTCCTCTAATAGCAAAAATTATATGTAAAACTACAATTATCACAATTTTATAGTATTTTTTATGCTTACTCACTAGAAGGCATCTAATGTTTTTTTTTTCCCCGATAACTTCTTCATCCTTCCTTTTTCCTCCCTTCTTCCTTTTCCCTTTATCAACTATAATGGTGGATTCGGTTAAACAACACAACACACATTATCCCAACGCCACCTACACCATTACAAACCCTAACCTCAACACCAACATTTCCAAATTTAACAAAAAAACCTTTATTAAAAAAATTAAAGAAAAATCCCTAAACGTATATATATAAAATTAAGAGCATATATGGTTATAACCCCCAAATAGTAGGTAATTGCCCTCCTCTGTTAATTTCCACGACCTCCAATGTTTAAGAATTCTCAACTCCATTGTTGAGTAAAGAGAGATCAGTGAGTTAATTACCTTCAAATGTGCGTTTAAAGTCCTCCATCTCCAAAAGTATATAAATGCCGATTTTATCCCACATGAATTTTGTGAAAAGATTTAAAAGCCCTCTTGAGAAACATATTTCATTTCTTATATTGAGAGACTTGTATTTTTTCGATAATTTTGTTGTAAATTATGTGTGTTCATTATCCCTTTGGTGTGTATATATATGTATATATATATATATATATATACATATATATATATATATACATATATATATATATATATATTTCTCATTGATAGGATGTTTATGATGATACATTTATTTTATGCATTTCTACAGTACATCTTACATTTTTTTTTGCTCTCCTTTCTCTTTATTTTCCATACAACGTTATTAGAACCATTGTTTGAAAACATAATTATTGTCATAAATAGAAGATGAATCACAAGGAAACTGTAAAAAAAAAAGAGAAAACAAAGAAAGAGAATTAAAAATATTTTGGTGATTTTATAAAGATATGGTCGGTTTAGTGCAAGAGTGTCAGTTTTGGGTCTGATTAAGTATTTTGATCATATCTTTTCGTTATAAGTCGGAATTGAGCTTATAATGTACCGTTGGAAAACTATTTGAAAGATCTATCAGCTAGAATCGGCCTTGCATGAAAGGGTTTGGTTATTTTTTTGTGATGCGGGAGAATCCTTGAAACATATGGATTATATGGCTATATGATCCGTTTAGTGGCATTTATAGCTCAATCAATTTTTTGGATGAATTCTCTATGTTATGATGTGGTTTGAGTGAATAAGAGCAATCCTTGTGTCTTGATTTTACAATTGATGGTTAAAGATGTAAGCATGGAGACAAGGAAGAGAAAGAAAGACTTGTACTTGATAAAAAATGGACTACTCAACTTCAAATAACTATATCTTCTTTATTACAAAGAATTTTTTGGTGATTCAAATCGGAGATGAAAGTAGAGTCCAAGAGCTTTCCAACGACAGGTCACATTCCCAATTTGAGCAAGAAATGAAGAAGTTATGAGTGTTTGAAATCGAGCTGTCCAGGCAGAATCGCTAGGGCGACCGTTCCGACCATTGGAGCGACCGCTCCACGTTTTAGAGAGACCACTCCATCCAGAATTGAGATTTTTGGCAGAAGCTTTGGAGCGACCGCTCTGTTCGAGCGGAGCGACCACTCTAGAGCCCCTGTTTCGTAGCGGTTTTTGTTATTTCCTTGGATGTTTTTTTTTGTTGCTTTTAATCTTGGCCTTTTAATTGTAATCCAAAGGGTGTAATTTTAATAACTCTAGGGTTATTTTGTAAAACCTATAAACACTAGTAGAATAAACCAATTTAGAAGCGGTTCAAACCCCCTAATTGGAAGCGGTTTTGAACCGCTCCGGTTTGGGGGGCTTGCCATTGTCAGTGACAATTAGAAGCGGTTCAAACCGCTTCCAAATAGGGGGAAATTGGAAGCGGTTTGGCGCCAAACCGCTTCCAAATCCCATTTTCATAAAAAAAAAACCCCTACATTTGGAAGCGGTTTAGGCGCCAAACCGCTTCCAATTGTATTTTTTTTATTTTAAATTAATTACTAATAATATTATATATTAGACATTAGTGACCTTTCACAATAATTTCAATATTAGTATTAAAATAATTTTGTTAATCGATAGAATTTTTTTATTATTAATTAATAATAAAATTAATATTATTAATTAATAATAATATTAATATTAGCTACAAAATAATACAACACGAAATAATTACATACATAAAAAGAAACACCATTAATATATTTAATGAATAACAATATTTAATTACACTATCATTTCTAATTACATAATATTACATACTTAATTAAAATAAAGTTGATAATAATATGTAATTAATAATGAAAAGTAAAGATAACAAACCAATATAACCGCTAATATATACGGCGATTCTAGATGCCATCAAATGTGACAAAAAAAGCCCACAAGTCGCGAACTTCATTGATTTCCTTCCTTGTTAACGGGCCTTCCTTTTGAACCATGCAAAACTTTAGAGACAAAAAAAAAAAAAAAAAAAAAACCAACAAACATTATCACGAGTATGACAACACTGAAAAGCACGCACTAATATCACCGAAATTCACTAAAAATCACCAAATTGACCGGAATGCACAAAAATCACATGCATGATGTGCTGGGCTACTGCTTGGCTGCCTTGGCTGCTGCAGTGGCCTGGTGTGGCCTGTCTCGGCTACTGCAGTGGCCTGGAAGCCTGCCATGGCTGTTGTAGTGGCCTGGCAGCCTGCCATGGCTGGTGCAGTGGCCTGGCATGGCCTGCCTTGGCTGCTGCAGTGCCCTGGCATGGCCTGCCTTGGCTGGTGCAGTGGCCTGGCATGGCCTGCCTTGGCTGCTGCAGTGGCCTGGCATGGCCTGCCTTGGCTGGTGCAGTGGCCTGGCATGGCCTGCCTTGGCTGCTGCAGTGGCCTGGCATGGCCTACCTTGGCTGCTACAGTGGCCTGGCAGCCTGCCTTGGCTGCTGCGGTGGCCTGGCAGCCTGCCTTGGTTGTTGCACACAGCATGGTAGCGTGCCTTTGCATATGCAGTGATGCTTGTGTTTTGTTCGGTTCAAGTTATGCGTGTGTTTTGTTCAGTGCAAATATCGAAACAATTATTAGGTTGAAGATAGTAAAAGCATACCTCATCTAGTTGTTGTGCTTCCTTGCAACTATTGACTATGTCAAGCATAAACTTCATTACGTATAAGGCACAGTCAACTCCGTTGTCTTGTTGCGCACACTGACATGGCACAAAGGATATCAAATCATGCATAGCGATAACCGAAGCCAAGTATATTAAGCAAATCACTAACTCAAGGGATTACCTTTGCATATTCCCATGTAGGACCCGCAACAGAACGACGATTTCGCTTCTTCATAACACTTTAGGAAAGTACGTTCAAAGTTAGAAACATATATACTCAATGATTTTGGTGAGGTAAAACAACTGTAGGAAGCAATATCTACCTATTCAATATATTATTCACTAACAACCTACGTGGTGGATTCTGACGAAGTGAATCAAAGTGGTAGATTGTGTATTTGGAAACACAAATCACCAAAAGGGTCCAATGAGAACTGCATATATTGAAAAACCGTCAACAACTATACGCCGCAGTTCGTTAAAAAAAGAATAACTGAATTTATGACATTTGTAGACATACTCCTCAAAACACGGGGCTAATATGAACTTATCTCCCGCAAGCGTTGATTCCTTGATACTCCGTTCAAGGTAATCTTCAACATCACGAGGGCTGCATAAGCATCTGGTAAGCGAGGTCTGCTCGGGGCAAAGCCAGCCAACTGCAGCCATAGAATCGCCACTGGTTCTAAGGTGCTCTTGTAGTGCCCTTCATGACAATATTGTTGGGAATTATCATTAAAAGCTTTCATTACATTTGAAAATGCAATAGAATGATGGAAATGTTAAGCATGGCACCGGATAGAAATTCCTTCACATCCTCTTTTGCAATTGGTGCGATCCCATCCTCATCATAGTGGAACAAAGCCTTAGGTAAAATCACTTCAATAGATCTACCCCTAGGCAACTCACTCACTCGGTTGTGAAGAAAAGTACAAGCTCTAGATAGCGAATTCAGGATGCCGGCTTCTACTAGTGGAGTACAACTCGTGGCAAAACTTCTCGAACTCTTCTTCAACCCTTGTCCTTGTTCCATGTTCTTTGTAGGTTGGACGTTCTTAGATTTTGGCTTCTCCACCTTGTTCCTATTAGATGACTGATTTTCATTTGTAACAAAAAAAACACATGGTTATATTATAAGCTATTTGGGACATGTTTTAAACACAAAGCTAAGTAGTGTACACTTACCCCTTGTATCAACCTCACCCGATCATGTGGCCATTGCACAAAGCTACCTTTTGCATCAAGCAGCGTGATGAAGTCATATTCCTCTCTAGGCACCGGTAATGGCAAATCCTCAAACCCTGGTACAATGGAATTGATCCCGACCGAGATATAGTGGGTACTAGTATTAGACTTAAAATGGCAACTGTCAAACGGTTGTGCGCTACCATACCCCACCAACTCTCCATCCACGTTTTTGTCGGGGTGAAGAAGCTCACAAGGTGTCTCTTCCTACACAGTTCATCGGGACAAGTTATGAACTACTTAACCAGCGTAAGCTAATTTGTAGACATTTCATTAAGACTTGAAGTTTACCTGAACATTTGGAAAAGGATCAGGTGTCTGGTTTGCAATCCCCCTTGATTCTGCATGCTGAGTAGGAATCTGCAATAGTAAAATAAATATGGAACATAAGGACTCGTTTGATGATATGAAGTTCATGTTCTCAACTGTAATTCAATTACCTCGATATCATGTGGATTGTCCCCGGCATCTTCTGGGTGACTACATGAGTCCACTGGGGTTATCGAGGACAAAGAAATGGTTGGCAAGTTCATGTGCTTCAAAATGGCATTGAATTGACTTTGCAATTGTTCTTGCACCTCTCTACGTATCTCCACCTTAATTGACTCCATTTCCTTGGCATTTATATGGTGGGGCGAATTAACACTAGATCTAGTTCTTCCTGATCTAGTGTATTCTGAACCCATAACCTTTTCCCACCCTAGTTGTTTCCCTCCTGCACCAATGACTCGCCCAGGGTGGTATGGTTTTCCCAACGCCAGGGTAAAAGGATCGTTCTCTACGCTTGGAGTGAGCTTGCCTTCAACCACTTCCGACGTATGCTCGAGTTGCAACAACACAAAAAATTTCCAGTTCTAAGTTAGTTGTAGTTTCTACGGTAATATTTTACGATAATTGTGGAATATTACCACAAATGTCAAAGGGTCCTTACTAGTGCATCTGCTACTGGCCTTGTATCCGGGTGCATGACGTACTTCCCGGTGTTCTTGTCGATCCCATGCATAGCACACCACCAATCATTTGCACGACTTACTAAACTGGTGACCGTGGAGGGAAGCGGTTTATCAAATGACGATATTTTGGATGCGGGGTATAGACCCTCTTTGATCCACTTTTGTACTTCCCGGTTTCTTATGGATCCATCTTGTTCTCAACGAACTTTTGAAGTTTTTGAACCTCTCTTGTACGAAACCTTCAAACGATCTTCTCTTTTCTGGATCATCAGGAATATTAAACACACTCTGTAATATTAGCAAACATACATGTTAGTCAACGGCAAAACAAAGAAAAAAAAAAACAAATTGCATAGCCACCCTAGGCAGCTGCACAGCCACCATGGGCAGGCTGCACACCCACCCTAGGCTGCTGCACAGCCACCATGGGCAGGCTGCACAGCCACCCTAGGCAGCTGCACAGCAGCCCTGGCAGGCTGCACAGCCAGCCCTGGCAGCTGCACAGCCACCCTGGGCAGCTGCACAGCCACCCTGGGCAGCTGCACAGCCACCCTGGCAGGCTGCACAGCCAGCCCTGGCAGGCTGCACAGCCAGCCCTGGCAGGCTGCACAGCCAGCCCTGGCAGGCTGCACAGCCAGCCCTGGCAGGCTGCACAGCCAGCCTAGGCAGCTGCACAGCCAGCCCTGGCAGCTGCACAGCCACCATGGGCAGCTGCACAGCAGCCCTGGCAGGCTGCACAGCCGCCCTGGCAGGCTGCACAGCCGCCCTGGCAGGCTGCACAGCAGCCCTGGCAGGCTGCACAGCCAGCCCTGGCAGGCTGCACAGCCACCCTGGGCGGCTGCACAGCCACCATGGGCAGCTGCACAGCCACCATGGGCAGCTGCACAGCAGCCCTGGCAGGCTGCACAACCACCATGGGCAGCTGCACAGCCACCATGGGCAGCTGCACAGCAGCCCTGGCAAGCTGCCAACCACCCTGGGCAGCTGCACAACCACCATGGCAGGCTGCACAGCCACCATGGGCAGGCTGCACAGCCACCATGGGCAGGCTGCACAGCCACCATGGGCAGGCTGCACAGCAGCCCTGGAAGGCTGCACAGCCACCCTGGAAGGCTGCACAGCCAGCCCTGGCAGCTGCACAGCCACCCTGGGTAGGCTGCACAGCCACCATGGGCAGCTGCACAGCAGCCCTAGCAGGTTGCACAGCCACCCTGGGCAGGCTGCACAGCCAGGCTAGGCAGCTACACAGCACCCGAGGCAGAATCTTCATGATTTTGGTGAATGCACGTTAATTTCGGTGAATGCACGTTAATTTCGGTGAATGCACATTGATTTTGGTAAATGCACGTTAATTTCGGTGAATGCACATTGATTTTGGTTAATTACGGTCAATGGACATTGATTTGGTTTAATTAGGTTAGTTAATTTCGGTGAATGCAAAACACTTACCATTGTATCATCCCAAAACAGTTGAAGCAACCCCTTCGGTATCTCTGCCCAGTCAAGTGTGATGGGTATTTACGAGTCAATATCCCAATGTGTGTGGAATATTTGCTGCGCCATTCCCCGGTAGGTTGACCCAACTCGTCAAACTCAAGAATCATGGGCTCCCCGGGTTTCTTAAAGGCTTTTGTTGCACCCCTAACCTTTCTCTTCCCCGGTGCCTTTCCACCACCACTGTTTTTCACTCCACGTTGCATTTGTCCTTGTGAATCTTGTACAAACTCGGAGACAATATTATCCGTAATAGGGGGGGCACGGTCAGCTGTCATCTCATAAGCATCAAGCCTACGCTGCAAGTCATCATGAGCTTGGTCTTCTGGTTCACCCAAATCTTGCTCCTTGTTGACATCATACAACTCGTCACCAGATTCTGAACTACCAATGTCTTCATCATCCATATGCTCTTCGATGTGAAGATATTCATCACCTCCCATTTTATTCAGACACCTACCACCACAAGAAACGCAAATAATTAGTAATTAGTAACATGTTTACAGGTTGAAAATGCTTACAATTAATTGATTTCATACTAACGCAAGGTTGTATGAGCGAAATAAGTTCAAAATGGCAAAAATGAGCTACTAACTTTCCCAACTTCTTTGTTTTCATTCCTAAATCACATATAATCCTTCTAATAACTCATATTTGGTATACACAACATGTTTAAAGGCTAATATGCTTACAATTAATTGATTTCATACTAATGCAAGGTTATATGAGCAAAATAAGTTCAAAATGGCAAAAATGAGCTACTAACTCATATTTGGCTGCACAACATGTTTACAGGTTGAAAATGCTTAAAACATTGTACCTCATTCGAGTATTCCCTCATTGTGGTCTGATCGAATATAATTTGTATCCTTTTCTACATCATTTGTTACATCAAGTGTAGGGGCGGTGAAAGGGGGCGAGTCATCAAACGCATCATATTCGTCCTCATCTTCAACATCTCCAACCCCTAAAATTCTTCTTTTGCTAGCAAGGACGATGGACCATCTTGGATCGGCTGGGTCGGTTACATAGAACACCTGCTTAGCTTGAGATGCAAGGATGAATGGTTCCAAACTATCCCGCAAGTGGCCAAGGTCTACAAGAGTGAAGTCATCATGTTTGACGTTGCGCCTAATGTTATCGACCCATTTACACTTAAATAGGCCTACCTTGAACTCACGGTAATCTAGTTCCCATATTTCCTGAATTCGTCCGTAGTAGGATAATTGTGCGTCAACCGGTGATGTATCCCTTGCACTTGCAAACTCTCTTGATGATGCCACAAGAGTGACACCACTATTTTGAGTTGATGATGATTTCTGATCACGATGCTCAGTCCAGAATGTATACCCATTTATGTCATATCCCTCAAAAGAATAAACATCTTCCTTTGGACCATAAGCTAGCCACTTTATAGTATCAGAGACACTCTCATCCAATTGACGCATAACTCGATCATGGAACCACATCACAAACATCTTATTATGCAATTGCATTAGTGCCCTTTCCCCTTTTGATGGAAATTCCGCACGCAAACTATCCATGTGCTCTTCTAAATATGGGTGAACCTCCGCAACATGATGAAGCACAAATAGGTGATCTTGCAAGAACTGATCATGAGTAGGTGAGATCCGTTTCTGCCCGAGTGTGCCATGACCATCAAGTCTCCCTTCATGTCGGGAAGTGGGAAGCCCAATTGGTTCAGCAACAGCAACATACTCCGCCACGAAATTACCAATCTCCTCTGCCACAATCCCTTGAATCATACTACCTTCTGGATGGGCAGGATTCCTGACTTTATGTTGCAATGTGCCCATGTGTCTTTCAAAAGGATAGCACCACCTCATAAAGACTGGACCGCACATCTTGATCTCACAAACCAGATGAAGAACCAGATGCACCATTATGTCAAAAAAAGACGGTGGGAAATACATCTCAAATTTGCACAAAGTTACAACTACATTCGCCTGGAGAGCATCAAGAGTAAAAGGATCTAGCACTTTGCTGCAAATGGTATTGAAAAACGAACAAAGGCTTGTAATAGCTTCTCTCACATGCTTCGGTAGAATACCACGAATTGCAATCGGTAAGAATACTTGCATCATCATGTGACAATCATGTGATTTCATACTAGTCAACTTCATTTCCCCATTTAAAGAGACGAATCTTTTCATGTTTGACGAGAAACCAGATGGAACCTTAATGTTATACAAACAAGCACAAAACTTTCGTTTTTCTTCCTTTGACAATGTGTAACAAGCTGGAGGTAAATAAACCTTTTCATTCTTGCCTTTTCCAGCATCTTTGTTATTTGATACACTGGTGCCCTTTCCTTTGCGCTCCCCTGTACGCCTTTTTCCACCATATTCGTTTTCATTTTCCATTACCTTAGCCTTCACTACCTTCGGTTGGACCCACAATTCTGGACGAACCCCCCATGCTTCCAAATCTAATCGCGCGCTCTTTCCATCCTTTGTTTTACCATGAATACCCATAATTGTCCCAACAACTGCATCACAAACATTCTTCTCTATATGCATCACATCGAGACAATGTCTAACATCATGTTCTTTCCAGTACTCAAGCTTCCAAAAGATCGACTCCTTTTTAAAGAGAGCATGTGGGTCTAAAGGTTTCGATGTTTTACCAAAAACAGTTGATATACCCTTCACTCGACTATACACCTCATGTCCACTCAATGGCTTAGGAGCAGCCCCCTCTTCTACTTTCCCATTGAAGGCCTTTTTCTGCCGACGATATGGGTGATCGCGCCTAAGCAATCTTCGGGTCCTCACGTACACATCTTTGCCGTAGTGTTCAAGGTACACGTTTGGTGTGTCATCGATACAAATAGGACATGCTTTATGCCCTTTGTTCTTATACCCAGACAGGTTGCCATATGCGGGAAAATCATTAATGGTCCACATAAGGACTGCACGCAAGAGGAACATCTCGTTCTTATGGGCATCAAAAACAGAAACTCCTTCGTCCCACATCTTTCTCAAATCATCAACAAGGGGCTCTAGGTAAACATCTATGTCGTTTCCAGGTTGCCTTGGACCCGTTATCAATAGTGACAGCATCACATATTTTCGTTTCATGCACAACCACGGAGGCAAGTTGTAGATCACTAAAAGTACCGGCCATGTGCTATGTTGGGTACTAAGAGTGCCAAATGGATTCATACCGTCGGTGCACAACCCGAGCCTTAAATTTCTGACTTCATCACCAAATGCCCTAAACTTCATATCGATGTTCTTCCAATCCGGAGAGTCAGCCGGATGCTTCAGCAAACCGTTTTTCTTTCTTCCCTCTGCATGCCACCTCAAGTTCTTAACATCTTTTGATATTGAAAATAGACGCTTGAACCTTGGAATGATGGGAAGATACCATAAAACCTTGGCAGGAGGTCCCTTCATTCCAGCATTGCAGCTCTTTCGCTTGTAACGCGACTTACCACAACGTGGACACTCCTCCAACTCTTCGTATTCATTTCGATAAAGAACACAATCATTAGGACATGCATGTATCTTCTTATACTCCAAACCAAATGGACACATGAGTTTCTTTGCATAATAGTAGGACTTAGGAAGTTCATTCCCATCAGGCAACATGTCACATAACACAGTCAACAAAGAAGTAAAACTAGTGTCACTCCAGTTATACTTTGACTTAATGTTAAAAAGTGTTAGCACAGCTAAGAGTTTGGTGTATTTTTTGGACCCAGGATACAATGGCTTTTTGGCAGCCTCTGATAATGACTCAAATACATCACATCGGTCACCAAATTCACCTTCAACATTATGCATCATCTCATCCAAGTGATCACCACCACCGTCCTCGATCTCATCCCCTTCTCCACCATCATCATCCCCATCTCCACCATAATCAAAACCATATTCATCTTCCGCACGAATCTCGGCACTGTTATCGTGCGTATCATTCCCAACAACATTCTCCCTATACGATCCCTTTTCACCGTGCCAAACCCACACATGATATTGAGGCCTAAACCCATGACATACCACATGATCCCTTATTGTATCAACACTGTCGACCATTGTCACATTATTACAATTGACACAAGGACAATAAAGGTCATTCACACCCGTTCTGATCTGATATTGTGAAGCACTCTCGCAAAACTCTTGGACCCCATTAAAGAATTCTAACGTATCACGTCTACCATACATCCAACCGCGATCCATCAACGCTTTAAATTGCCTTTATACATACCAACACATTATAAATAATGTATAAATGCAACATATAATCAAAGTACATAGTATGTATTTATATCGTTCATGCATATAGTGTACAAAATGAATGCGCCCAAAAGGTCCTTATCACTCCAACCTAACCCATCCTTGAACGTCTAATCTCACTAGTGAATGTATGCCAACTTTCCAATTTTAAGGAAAATTCGGCAGCATTTCGCCCCAGTTCTCCAAGTACACAATGTAGGTAAATAATTACCTACATATGCACCCGGAGAACATGGATACGAAATGCTAAACCGAGATATTCCTTAAATTCGAAAAACAGACATACATTCACTACCTAAGTGAGATTACACGTCCAAGAACAGTCCCAACCGGGGACTATTCAAGACTTCCTCCTAATGAGAAAGACTCGAACGAGTATCTAGGCAAATGAAGATGCAAGCATTCAATAATTTGCATTTGTTTGACATTTAACAAAACACAAGTTCAATCATTCATATAATGCTAATTGGACTACCTACAAGCAAACTAAGCTTACTTACAATCCATTCATTAATTCATCACTTTTTAGCTACTAAATTCAAACAACTTATAACATTATACAATTAAGGTAACAATGAACATTTTGTATACAAATAATTAATAAAATAATTAACATAAATTTGATTAACTAAAATTGAAACCCTAAAATTTGGGAAATTGTTGACAATATATAGATAATGAAGTAAAATTAAGCATGAACTAACCCTAAAAGAAGGAATGTGGGGTGAGAGGGAGAGATGTGGTGGCCTGGTGGTGCGTGTGAAGGTGAGAGGGGCAGCACCTACGCAGAGGATCGCAGCAATGGAGGCAGCAGGGGCAGCACGCAGAGGGACGCAGCAGCACGACGGAGGGCGACTGTGGTGGAGGCGGCGACGATGCTGCAGCAGCACCCTATCGTGGTTGTGGTGGTCGGAGCAGGAGCACCCTATTCCTAACAACAAAAAACCGTGAAGCACGACAATTGTGCAAGCACTCAATGAACAAATTGAAGGTTGTTGTTGTGGTGGGTATTAGAAGCACGACAATGGTGGTTGTGGGCTGCTGTGTGACGGTGTGTGAAAGTGAAAGAGGAAGCGAATTGAAGGAGGGAATGGAAGCAGCAGGAGGGAATTGAAGAAGGAGGGAATGAAGGAAATGACGAGGGAAGGGTTCAAGTTTAAAAGCCGGTTTTTTTTTTAAAAACAAATAGGAAGCGGTTTGAACCGCGTCTCTTTACTTTTTAGAAGCGGTTCAACCCAAACCGCTTCCAATTCCCCTCTTGTTTTTTTTTTTTTTTTTAATTTCCCGGGATTTTGTATGGAAAAGGAAGCGGATTCCAATAACCGCTTCTAAATACTGGCTTCCCATTACCTATTTTCTACTAGTGAAATAGGGATAACTTTGCTTTTGGTGTCAATCTTTGCTTAATTTTGAAATCAATGAGATTTTCTCTCTCTACCCATAATTTTTGTGATTATTGAAATCTATATGTGATTTCTCCTCTAATCTTTTCCCTACTTTGTGTTAGGCTTTGATTAATCTCTTATTGCATCAAACTTGGTGATTGATGTGATAAGAATTTATCTTATTATTTGTTCTCTATCAAATTACATCTTGAATATTGAAGTTTGGATTGAAAATTGGTTTTTGTTGGTTATTTCATATTAGTTTAGCTCAATTTTCTACAATGTAAGGTTTGTTTGACCTAAGCACTACATTCAACGTGTTTGAGTCCGTAATTAATCAAGATTAAAGTGTTGGCATATTTTAAACCTAATTAATAAGAGGATCGGGCTTTAAAATGATTTGGTCTCAAAAATGAGTTTTAGATTACTTCAAACATTACATTCCGTAGTCCATAAACACTTCAACTTTAATCTAGCCTGAAAAATGGGTTTTTGTATCATTATCACACTCCCTGTCGGAACTGGAGGCCAAAATTAGGTGTTTGCAGTTCTACACTAACAAGCTCACAAAATTGACACTTTAAAAACTAATTTTATTAATGAATCAATGGTGATCCATATATAAGCTAATACCTGAACCAACCCAACTTTTAAATAGCCCAACTCAATATGAACTAAACTCAATATAACCAGGCTAAACTTCTATACTTCCTGATCGTGTCAACCAAGACCGAATATGACTTGACCCAATTACAAACTCGATTAAAAATTAATCAAATTGAACCGTTTTGATAGGTTATTATTATTATTATTATTATTATTATTATTATTATTATTATTATTATTATTATTATTATTATTATTATTATTATTATTATTATTATTATCTCAAAAAAGACAAAGTCATACAACCTACAACAAATTAGTGGGAAGCCGAGATACAATCTGGGCCCCCACTCCTCTAGCTATAGAAAATCCTATTCTAGTGAATATATGAGCAACAACACGTGCCCCAATGTCTTGAGTCTTCGAGAACTTTTGGATCCGCTTGAGCAATGCAACCGCCTCCTTCTCTAATTCCCCAAGTGTAGAGAAAAAGCAAGAAAGGGAACCATATAGAGCTGTCAATTTGGGTAAACAGGTCGGGTTTGGGTCGGGTAAGTGTGGGTCGGGTCAACTTGGGTCGGGTCATTTCGGGTTAATGTCGTAACCTATACGGGTCGGGTTGGGTCATGCTTGAGTCGGGTAACGTCGGGTCATACATCTTATCGGGGTTTGGGTCGGGTTAATAACAGGTCGGGTTACATTCGGGTTGGGTGAATAATAGGTCGAGTTTGATTCGGGTTTTCACGGGTTAAAACGGGTTAGGGTTATTCTCGGGTTCAAGTCAGGTTCAATTCAAGTCAATAATTTGCGGGTTATAATCAGGTCGGGTCATTCTCGGGTTTAAGTCGGGTTCGGTTCAAGTCAATAATTTGCGGGTTATAATCAAGTCGGGTCATTTCCAAGTCGGGTCATTCTCGGGTTCAAGTCGGTTTCGGTTGAAGTCAATTATTTGCGGGTTACAATTAGGTCGGGTCATGTTCGGGTTCAAGTCGGGTTTGGTTCAAGTAAAAAAATTGCAGGTTATAATCAGGTCGGATCATTTCCAAGTCAGGTCATGTTCGGGTTCGGGTCTCAAATTGGGTTAATCTGGGTATCAGGTTGATTTCAAGTCGGTCATATCAGGTTCGGGTACATTTTTTGGGTCGGTTTGTTAACAGTTCATGTAATGACATTCACGTTTAATCATTATCAATTACTTCATTTATTGTAAGAGAAAAAATTTCAGATAAGTTTAAATTCGAGGTAATAAGTTCTAATATTTAGATAAGATCTACATAATAAGTTCATATTAATTCCAATAAGATAGGTTTAGTTTAGATTTTTAGAAGATAAGTTCAAACCCTATTCTAATCTATTCACATGATTCCACTCATTTTGGGGATAACATTTTCAGATAAGTTCATATCCGAGATGACATGTTTAGATAAAATACAATAAGTTCATATAAATTCGGATAAAATAGGTTTAGTTTAGATAAGTTAAAATACAATAATTTTTTTTTCTAAACTTATTTTATTTGAAATTATCTAAACTTGTTTATTTTTTATAAGTTCATATCCGAGTTCACGTTTTTTTTAATGGCATTTTTTTTAACATTTAAATGGCATTATTCAAAACATTTAATAAGATTAAATTGGCAAATGAATAATAAAATTAGAAAAATAAAAGACCAATAAAAGCCTGTTAACAGCTCTAGTTCGGGTCACCACTTTCTCGAGTCCAGACAAGTCAAGTCATGATCGGGTACATGTAAATTATTTGGGTCAGCTTATCATCGGGTCATTGTCATATACTCGTGCTCGCATTCAATCATTATCACGTTCAATTCAATCATTATCCGAAATTATTATTGTTTTTAACTTTTTTTTTATTTGAATTTTTTTTTTTAATAAAATTTAAGATAAAACAAACAAGCCTAAGGTCAAATAGTATTTGTAAACCGTAATTGACTACATTAATGCACATGCACCTACAAAGTAGTAGTATTCGTAAACCATAATTGCTTAATTGAAATATAGAATGAACTTACACCTAAAAAGTAAAAGTATTCGTAAATCGTATTACTAAATTTAAATAAAGAATGCACATGCATCCAAAAAGTAGTGGTATTAATAAATTTTTATAGGTTTTTTTGAGACATATAAATTGTAATACATTTGATAATAGAGAATTTTATTGAAAATATTTGAATAAGCTTAAATAGGAAAATAACTCATAGAATTAGGGGAAAAAAAATATGACGTAATCCTAGATTGCTAGTTAATTTCGGGTCAGTAACAAGTCGGGTTGATTTCGGGTCGGGTTAGTGACATATCGGGTTAAATTCGGGTCGGGTTAGTAATAGGTCGGGTTAAATTCGGGTCGGGTTAGGAATATGTCGGGTTAAATTCGGGTTTTGACGGGTTAAAACGGGTTTTGGGTCAATTTCGGTTCAGGTCGGCTTCGGTTCAAGTCAATATTTTACGGGTTATATTCGGGTTAGGTCATCTCCAGGTCGGTTCATGTTCGAGTTCGGGTCTCAAATACTCGGGTTAACTCGGATCTAAGGTTGGTTTCAGGCCGGGTCATATCGGGTTCGGGTCATCATTTTTTCGGGTTTAGACGGGTCGGTTAATAATCGGGTTCGGGTAGGTATTTCGGGTCGGGTCAGCTTTTGACAGCTCTAAAACCATATCCAATTGCCCGACAACTGGATTCGTACTTGACCCATTTTCGATGAGCTGCATCAGCCACAACCCTTCCGAGAACAAAGTTAGATAACCTAGATTGTGTCAAAGGAGAAGACCCTGTCAAGTCAACACAGACATCGCGACCACGATCCCAAGAATAAAGTAACACATCTGCAGGTCTGAGGGCCTCGTCGTTCCCTCCAGACAACCCAATGTCAACCTCCTTTCTAGCTGAAATCCCAGATCGATAACAAACATCAACAAGGGTATCCCGCACAACATTATGCCGATGTTTAATACCCACTATACCAGCACACAACACTGCGTGATCACCAAAAAATCCCCAGTAAAAACCCTTGAACAAGCAGAGCACGGCGTCGAGACAGAGAACAATGGAACACCCAAGCGGTAGCATAACACACATCAGTAAGTCTTTGCGTTCATCGTCTGACCCAACCCTGAAATAGGAACCGCCCGAAGCCAAGCAGAGGTGTGATCTCCCTGCTGCGATTTCCACAATGCTAATTGACGAGGAGATAAAGAGAAGGTGGATTTTGCAGAATCGGTAACCTTTGTGAAATATATATCTACCAATTTGTTCATGAGTTTAGGGGCAGCGACCTCACTAGAATTACTTAAAATGTCAAACTCCACCGCTCTATTGAACAAGCTCAACGCATCCTCAAAGGCTCGGTCAAGGCCAACAACGCATCCTCATTATTATTATTATTATTGTTATTATTATTATTGTTCTTATTATTATTATTGTTATTATTATTATTGTTATTATTATTATTTTTATTGTTATTATTATTATTATTATTATTATTATTATTATTGTTGTTGTTGTTGTTGTTGTTGTTATTGTTATTATTGTTATTATTGTTATTGTTGTTATTGTTATTATTATTATTATTGTTATTATTGTTATTATTATTATTATTATTATTATTATTGTTATTATTGTTGTTATTGTTGTTATTGTTATTATTATTGTTATTGTTATTATTGTTATTATTATTATTGTTATAATTATTATTATTATTATTAATTATTATTATTATTATTAATTTTTTTATTTAATTTTTTATTTAATTTATTTTATTTTTAATAACTTTAACTAACCCTCTAAGCCAAATGGACCTATTTTTGTAGTGTAACCCATTATGTCTCACTATTTGTGTAAGACCCGATCTGACTCGATATAAACTTGAACCAACTCGGCTAAAATTACTTCCAACCCACAATGTTTCAACACAACAAACTTGGAGCATAAAGTGATAATAAGGTGATACCCAAACGACCCTAAAGCATACTTGATATATATACAAAACTCATTATAATCTAGCTAATGACTTGATCCAGTTACAGACTTGACATAAGAATAAGCAAGTTGTAGCTTTTTTTTTTTTTTTTCCAACTCAAACTAACTCACCTGCCATGTGATCCCGTTTTAGCATTTAGCCTGACCCATGTTAGCCTACGACTATCTCAACCCATCTAAGACCCGATCCTACCATAATCAAGCTCGATATGAAGCCAAACCCCTTTAACTCAACTAAAATCATTTCCATTATCTCGACTCGTTTTGCCTCAACCCAATCCGATTACAACCTAAACAATTTATGACCCAACCTAAATTAAAACCATACAAAAATTAACTAAATCAAACCGACCCTCTAATTCACAAGAATCGACCCAAAACCAACCCGACAACCAAATGAATCCATTATCAACAACCAAAATCGAACCATCAACTTGCCCAAATGTTCCATAGTTTATTCCAAAAATTCTCATACACAACGATAAGACAGCCCCCCTAATTTGTGTTTCAGCACAATCCCCTCATTTTTCTCTCTCCTCCTCCTCGTTTCTCCCCCCTTCTCCATCAATGGCGGCGTCTTCTTCCTCCCTCTTCAACCCTGCAACTTCCTCTCTCTTCCAAAACCCTAATCCCAAACTCACCCACCACCATCTTCCTCTTCGCCACCACCCCAAAACCACCCCCATTTTCACCCTCCCACCAATCACCGCAACCTCCTCTTCCTCCTCCTCCACCTCCACCCACCGCGCCGCCCACGAAAACATCCGCGAAGAAGCACGCCGTTATGCCAAATCCCACAATTTCTCCGCCAAGTACGTCCCCTTTAACGCGCCACCTGACTCCACCGAGTCCTACTCCCTCGATGAGATCGTTTATCGCTCTCGCTCCGGCGGCTTATTGGACGTTCAACATGATATGGAAGCTCTGAAGCAATTTGATGGACATTACTGGAAATCCCTTTTCGATTCTCGTGTTGGGAAGACTAATTGGCCTTATGGGTCTGGTGTTTGGTCGAAGAAAGAATGGGTTCTTCCGGAGATTGATGGGGACGATATCGTTTCGGCTTTCGAAGGTAACTCTAATTTGTTTTGGGCTGAAAGATTTGGGAAACAGTTTCTGGGTATGTCTGATTTGTGGGTTAAACATTGTGGGATTAGTCATACTGGTAGTTTTAAGGATTTGGGTATGACTGTTTTGGTTAGTCAGGTTAATAGATTGAGGAAGATGAAGCGCCCCGTTGTCGGTGTCGGGTGCGCTTCAACTGGTGATACTTCTGCTGCTTTGTCTGCTTATTGTGCTTCTGCTGGGATTCCTTCTATTGTGTTTTTGCCTGCTGATAAGATTTCTATGGCTCAGTTGGTTCAGCCCATTGCTAATGGGGCTTTTGTGTTGAGTATCGATACCGATTTCGATGGTTGTATGCAGTTGATTAGGGAAGTAACTGCGGAATTGCCGATTTATTTGGCTAATTCTTTGAATAGCTTGAGGCTTGAGGGGCAGAAGACTGCTGCAATTGAGATTCTGCAGCAGTTTGATTGGGAGGTGCCGGATTGGATTATTGTTCCTGGTGGGAATTTGGGGAATATTTATGCCTTTTATAAGGGTTTTAAAATGTGCCATGAATTAGGGCTAGTTGATAAAATGCCGAGATTGGTGTGTGCTCAAGCGGCTAATGCTAATCCATTGTACGTGCATTACAAGTCCGGGTGGAAGGATTTTCAGCCTGTGAAAGCAAATACTACATTTGCTTCAGCCATTCAGATTGGTGATCCTGTATCTATTGACAGGGCTGTTTTTGCCTTGCAAAATTGTAATGGTATTGTTGAGGAGGCGACCGAGGAAGAACTAATGGATGCCATGGCTCAAGCTGATTCCACCGGGATGTTTATCTGCCCGCATACTGGTGTTGCTTTGACTGCATTGATAAAGTTGAGGAATAGTGGTGTCATAGGACCAAATGATAGGACGGTTGTTGTCAGCACTGCTCATGGGCTGAAATTCACACAGTCAAAGGTTGATTATCATTCAAAGAATATCCCTGATATGTCTTGCAAGTTTGCGAATCCACCCGTGCAAGTGAAGGCAGATTTTGGGGCAGTAATGGATGTTCTTAAAGGATATTTGAATAAGACCCCAAAAGTTTAGGTGAGTTAGTATTCAATGTCGTTCTCCATTTATGTATTAGTAGTTTGATCTTGTACCTCTTTTTTTGAATGTTGCTTCATATCGTCTTGAAGCTTATTTGACTGTTTGTGTACTCCTATCATTTAATTATTGTGCTGAAATTCTGCCATTATGTGTTAACCTTTAAGTACTGGAAGGAATGTGCCTCTAACAAACTAATATTGTCTTGAAGCACTTCAAACAATTTGAAGATTTTACATGTTTGGACGGAGTATCTTTTTTCGGAGTAATCAGTGTTTGTAGACCACTAGCCTAATTCTTTGTTTTCCTAAATCTGTGTAGCTGTGCAATGGTTCACTAGTCACGTGTTTCCCTTCTTTCTTGTGTTTAGCTCTTCATCTTTCCTTGAGAGCTTATTGCCTTTCATTTTATTTTATCAATTTCCATCTTACATGTAACTCTGCTATTTTTATTAAAGTTATTTAGCATAGTTATACATTGTGTAGTCAGAGAAAAACCTATTGAATAGGATAAGTAGAGTTCAGTTGTTTATAGCAATCAAATACATTAGTTGACATGATAATATTTATTTGTATGCGTAATTTACTTCTGGATGGGTTTCAGTTTGCAAATCCATAAGTTGTGCTACTTTTTACAACATAGAACTAGACAAGGAGTTTGTAATTAGGAAGTCCTAGCAAGTCTACAATGAAGATTTTAATGATCTCTGAAATAGGATTTTCAAAGGAAATAATAGTCTGGTAAAGCTAGGATGATGAGTGTGTCAATAGCCTTGCACAAAACCACATGCTTTCTACTTGTCCTGTGCCTTTGTGTGTTATTATGACAATTATGGTCTGTAAAGCTGTGTTAGGAATTCAGATTTTCTAAATACCAACTCATTCCTGATTTATGGTTCAGCTTTTCATCAGAGTTATAAAGGTGATTCTGTTTGAAAAAATTGCCAGTGATTGAGATGTGGTTTTCAACTGTCCAGGCTCTTTATAGTTTCTTAGCGCGCTTGTTTTATAACATGCAATAACCGTTAATGTGGTTTCGCAAGTTGCAATAGCTAGTTTGGAGTTTTTTCTGCTTATTACTACCTCTTTTTCTGAAAGTTCTGAACACCACAACATTTGATGCTGTTGACAAATTCCACATTGACCATTGTTTGTTATTAGTTAATTACATAAAGAAATTTATATTCAAGTGGGGTCTTTTTAGATTAGTATCATTATTTATATTTGGAATGTCAACTTGTATTAGAGATAGTAATTATCAAAGTTTTACCCTAGTAAGCTGAAGAAATAAAGTGCTAAGAACTTATGATAATGGAGGTAATATAGATTATTGTGGGGTAGGGAGGGTATTTGAGAGCATAAGTGGATAGAGAGAAAAGAAAAGTAAGAGAAAATGTAGTGATGGAAAGAGAAAGAGGGGTAATGTTAAAATGAATACTCCCTCTACCCCTATATATTTACCCTAGTTTTTGTTTTAATCTGTCTCTTGTGTTTGCCCCATACTATTGTTGGTATGTTGTTCCCACTTGTCTCTTAACTATACTCTATTAATTATTGTATAAAAAAAGAAAAAAGCATTGCCTCGTGCGCAACCTTTGCCCAACTCTTTAAAAAGTGAAGTGTTTGCTATGGGGCAGACATAAAGGTACGGTGGGAGTATGTGATAGTCTTGTAAATTTGCTGCTTGTAGCATGAAAATTGGAGTGCGTTTAATATTTTGTTTCTTTTGATCCCAGTTGATGATTCTTGTTTTTCAAAGTCAAAATTTTATTCAACCAAAGTATGATCTGGCAATGAATTTAGAAAAAGTATTATTTGTTTCCAACATAATTTTTGCCCTTAACTGCTGCAAATATGTACTGTGCATGTGTAGTTGTGTGAGTGGAACTTAGGATGTGAACCTTTATCTAATAAGATGCAATGCACAAGTGTTAGTGTAGTTAGACACAAATCGGTCATGTTTCCTTTGATTTACATATGTTCCTGTTATTGATATGTTGCTGCTAGATGAGATGTATGTGTCTTGATTTATGGCAGATGTACTGTGATGCTGGATGTAGCTTGGATGAGAGCTAATTTTTTATTTAAAAGTGCTGCTTGAATATGTACTTTGTCCGTTCTCTTTTAATCGCAACATTGGACACTTTCCACTATCCACGCACACTCCTTTGACCATCTTTTTTGTTATATACGTTAGGAAAAGGGACCTTGTGAGATTTGTCTCGATATATAGTTTCAAATTTTAATAAAATTAAAGGTTTTAAAGGTATAAGACGTGCATAGGCAAGCGTGAGATGCCCAATGTTGCAATTAAAAGAGAACGGGGGAAGTTTTACATGGTGTCAAGATGTTTTTGATTTAGTTAGCCTCCTTCCCATGTTTGTGCTTGTTGGTCGTTACTGATTTTCTAGCTTTTTAATGAGCCTAGTTAAATTGATTAGTATGTGGTCTTAATTATTCTGTACTTGCAACAGATACAATATATTTATTGATTTACATCCTCCAATGAGGCCATGCTTTCCATAATTGAAACAAATGCCTTCTATAGTTAAATTAGCTCTCCCTTTTTTATCTCTTCAATTCATCAAAAAGTTTGTCTTGTTTTCTCTGCTTTAGTAAGAGAGAAGGTAGCAATTTTTGGTGACAAGCTGGCATAATTTCTTGTGATGGGGCCCATTATCTGGAGTTGGTTAGCGCCAGAACAGTCTGATAATGTTATGTTTATTGGTAGTTTTGTGATCAAAGGCAACTTAGGAATATATCGAAGTTCATATAATCTCGAGTTGCTGGTCTGAGTTTTGAGCTAGTATGTAGCTCTTCTGATTGCTAGCCATTTGGAAGGCAAATCATTTTCTTTATTTTTATTTTTATAGGTGTATGTATGCTCTTGGAGTTATTGAAGTGCTTGTGTTGTTCCTTTGCCTCTGTGTAATTGGCTAGAGATGTTTCTGCTGATGTGCGGTCTCTATTACTGATGATGCTTTCACATTTATATGATACTTTTTAGAAAAGATGCTTTTTAGACTCTCAAGTAGTATCGTTGTCGTCAAGGCTATTATCTAATATTGTAGCTTGAAGCTGCAGGTCAGTAAAACAGCGAAGAAGTGAAACGCTGCTGTGGATATGGCTGTGATGATTAAGCAAATTTACGAAGAGAAATTTGCTGTCGACTTTGTGGACCTTTGGTCTGTGATTTTGTAGCGGAATTTGTGCTGAGAAATGGGATACCTTGCTCTTAAAAGACAGTTAGAGAAGCTCCAATTTGGTGCTTCTCCTTTCCTAGAATCTAATATTGGCATCTTTGTAAACTATTTTTCTATTGCTAGAGAAACTATGTTCAGCCTAAGAAGTTTTTCTCAAGTTGAGAATTACATCCAAAAGTTTGGCTAAACAGCTCCCAAATTATAATTAAATTGTTTTACTTTTTATGAGCTACAAATTTCGGCTGCTGCGAATAATAGTTGCTTTGTACTTGTACTATGTAACATCTGAGAATCTGAGATACTACTCATTTGGCTATCTACTGCGAGTAATTAATTTTTTGTATTTTACTAGATTAGGTTTCGTGCCGTGCACGGTAATTTCACTATAATTAATCGATAAAAGGAAAAAAAAAAAAAACTCTTTATAAAAAATAACATAGATAAAATACAAGTATAACATATTTATTATCTTCGTATTTTGCATATATAATAAAATGAAACATGAAATATAATGAAAGAGTTGATTAGACAAATGAGTATATTAAAACTACATATTACACCATATGAATGTTTTGAATATATAATAATATATGAAAGTATTGGGATACAAATTGAAAAAGAATGAAATTTTAATCAATCAATTTTCTTGCATGATTACATGCATAGATAAAGTGTTTATGTATTAAGCTATGTTGTTATACTTCCTTTTCGTTATGTTCCTCATGTTAGAATTAGGAGAGAAACCAATTAAAGCATTCAAAAAAACAATATACACATTTTACAATACACTTTATGATAGTAGAATATAATAAATAATACATAAATAGCTGAAAATTAAAAGATAAAATAATGTTATTTTTGTCTAAAAAATATGCAATAGATAGGAAGATTATTCTTTATTATAATAGGAATATTTTGAAATTTCTTAATGAAAAATACTATAGAACAAAATAAGCAAATGAAATAATAATAATAATAAAGATAAAAGGTACTTATAAAAGATTTGCAATAATATTATGACAGTAATATTATACTAAAATTCTCAAAGTAGTTTTTGCAAAAAGGGAAGAAGTGGTTTGGAGGGAAAATAACAGCACCAAAAAATGACACATGTTATTTTCGGTGTCTGTTTTAGTATTATGTTATTATTGACTAGTAATCTTCATTTCATAATCAATGGACGCTGTTCGTAAAATGGCTATAATAACTTGACTTTGGTCAGTGTTTTTGTCGTTTGATTAGACATGGAAGTTGGGAGTAAACATCCATTCACATAGAATAAAATTTCCAGTTCATCTATTATTTCTACTATGTTTAAAGACAATTTACACATATTGTTTTAGTAAAAGCATGTTTAGGCTTTAAATTCTATTTTAAACTTCAAATCATTATATTGAAGGCTTTAAATTCTATTTTATACTTATCAACCACAACTCACAAGTGGAGCAAGGAGAATTGTAAATGGTTGTATAGTCTTAAACCTATTTTGTTGTGGTTTGTACCGGTGTTCTCTTTGGTAGTATAACGGTTAAAAAATGACCAGGAAGGAGGGCAAATGCTTGATTTCTTTACCGAGCTAATCAGATCTTTTGGTTATCACAAACTTTCATATGGCTGGCCACACCAAGTGGCTAACTATTATCGAAGTTATAGGGGTTACTTGAGGGTTACTTCGTTAGTGTTATAGGGGTTAGTCGGTCAGTTTTGTAAGGATTACTCGATCTGTGTTATAGGAATTATTTTGTTTTATTATAAGTGGCCACATAATGTAGCCAACCACACACAAAACGCGCTGGTTAGTTAAATTGCCTCTTGTTCTTATCTTCTTGGTCCAATTTTCTTATGGTTGAAAATTAAACACAGGAAAATCCTCTTGGCTCAATTTTCTCAAGGTTGAAAAATTAAACACAGAAAAATCTTTTTGGTTCAAATTCTTATGGTTGAAAATTCAACAAAGAATAATCGATCTTCTGAAGGAGTGTCCTCGATCAAGTACAACGATTACTAAATATAATATAGGATTAATTAAGGAGATTATTATAATCGGTTATTTTAGGTAATCATAATGTTTTGCTAGAAACCAACTATGATTTGTGAACTAATGCGATTAGTTTACGAATAATAATAATCCGGTCCTATGAGGTCACACATATGAGTGTATGATTGAATTAAGATGCATGAAATGACATTAAAGCCCAAGAGATTTGATTATGTGAAGAATTGCAATAGTTTATTATAAATATGACTAAGTGACATAAATGAAATAACACATCTTTTAATAATCACAAAAACTTCTCTTATACATAACCACCCGGTAAAAGCAATAGGGAATTGCTCCTTATTCCGTACTAGCATACATGGAGATTTTGATTATTTTGTTATATGAGGTTTTTTAATCAGACTAAACCGCGTTTCAAGGATCACCGATTAATTTTACAAAAGTTGTAAAATTAATTAACTCAAAAAAAATTAAAAGCAAGGTTTTGAGTGGGAGCAGCCACGGCTGGGTGGCAGAATCATCTTTAATGGGCCACGGTTGCTGCTCCGGTGGTCGAAAGTAAACTCCGGCCACGAATTTCAGAAATTCGGTGGTCAAAAAAATTAAACTCCGGCCACGAATTTCAGAAATTCGGTGGTCAAAGAGTAAACTCCGGCTACGAAGGAACGATTTCCGGCCATTCTCGTGGGCTGTCGTTGGCTGGAACTGTTCCGATTGACGGTTTCTTCACGGTTGCTTCATGTCTCTTCATGGCTGCCGTTTCATGGTGGCGCTTCATGGCTGTTCATGACGTTTTCTGGTTTCTTCATGGCTGACGGTTTTTTTTTTTTGGTTAATAAACTGATGTTTACGAAAAGAAGGTGGCCTTCTGTGATTTGTGGAGTGGGATGTATGTTTAATTGTTCTTGGATGTATGAGCCATCACGTGATATTGTTCATGATTTTTCCACTATTAATTTTGGTTGGCCTATAAATTTGAAAACTTGAATATTATATTAAGGTGCTGTCACGTAGACTTGAAAATTCTCGTATTGTTCATGAATTTTCCAATTTAAAAACAAAAAAAAAAAACCCGTGTAACTTGATCCAATATTGGATATTTGACAAATATTAAAATATGTGATATTTTATTATGTGACAATTTTATATAAATATATATGATATTATTATTATTATTATTATTATTATTATTGCCGGTGACTAGTAGGGCCCAAATTAGGATAGAAAATACGGTCTGCGTATCGTTAGTATTTCTTGTAAAGACGGTCTGCGCACAGTTTGTATTTTTGTAATTTATTTATTGTTTATTTAAATTAGAATACAAAACAAGAGTTATCCGACAACGATCCACGATGAATCATGGATGGAGATTCGCGACTAATTATGGATGGAGCCTATGAAGATAGAATTTTTCATAGAATTAGGGGCCATACTAGGATCACAATATTAAATTTTATTATTCTTATTTAAATTTACGTATGTTGCTCTTATTTATGATACAGGTTCTCTAATAAATAAACCAACATAGTAAATTAGGTCCCTAAAAGCAATATTGAGATATGTTTTTCCCAAACAGACACCTATAAAGCCTTTGATCATAAGTAATCATGGGCGGAGCTAGAAGGGGACATGTGGGGACACTTGTCCCCCCATTTTCAAAAAAAAAAAATTTAAAAAAAAAAAAAAAATTTTAAAAAAATAAAATAAAATAAAAAAATGCAATTACAGATTTACATGCTCTGTTGCGTTGCGACATTTGCCAGCCAGCCAAACCCTAAGTTTTTCAATTTTCAATTTCTCTCTCTTCGATTCGCCCTCGCCTGTCGCCTAGCCGGCTCGCCGTGACGCCGTCCACCGTTCGCCGGCAGTTCGCAGCAGTGACGAGGTTCAACAGCCGCCCTTGAGCCTTCGTCCTTCGTGACTTCGTGTCTTCGTGACTTCGTCTGTTCGTCAATCGCCTAGCCGGCTCGCCGTGACGCCGTCCACCGTTCGCCGGCAGTTCGCAGCAGTGACGAGGTTCAACAGCCGCCCTTCAGCCCTTGAGCCTTCGTCCTTCGTGAATCGTGACTTCGTGTCTTCGTGACAGCGTGACTTCGACACTTCGTCTGTTCGTCATATGCATTTCAATGGAGGTATGAATCAATGAATGTATGATTAATTGAATAATTGATTACTTGTTTTGTTGTTTAAATGTTTAATTGTTTAAATTTACAGTAAATCTGAAATTCTGAATTTCATATTTTTATTACTTGTTTAAATGTTTAATTGTTTATATTTTTATTGTGAATTTGTCATTTGTGGCCTTGTGGGTATTGATTATTGAATAATTTGAATTGATAAATGATTATTGATTATTGATTTATATTTGTTTGATTGTTTCCCCTGTTAGAGTTTTTGGTTGTTTTTGTGAAATGTGAATTTAAATTTATTAATTATTGTAAATTATTGAAATGTGTAGTTGAATTAGAAATTTAAAATCTTAGCCTCTTAGGTTTTGTTATTATGTAATGATGTGGATTGTGGTCTTGTGGAAATTGATATATAATTTTCGATTTAATTAGGAAATGTCAAACGATTCACCAAATTCAAACAAATCAAAGGCAACTAAACAACCCGATCTTCGACAATTCTTGTTTAAAAGAACGAAACTCAATGAAAATGAGTCCAATGAAAATGAGTCCAATAACTCACCTTCATTTAGCTCCCCTCAAAGTCAAGAAAATAGTATGGAAATGGGTGGTTCAAGTAATAGTAATGTACCATTAGAGGAAGATTTGGTGTATGATGTTGAACTTCTTCCTCATGATCCGGGAAAAAGAATAAACATTATGGATTACCCCGCAAATGAACGAAATGCTGTTAGGAGGGGTTATATTCTTAAAAAACCTTGCCAACCAAAAACTCATGTCTTCCCTACAAGACAAGTGTCTGGTTTGCGTCGCTTTAGTGTTCATTGGTTCAACAAATGGGATTGGCTTGAATATAGTATTGAAAAAGATGCTGCATTTTGTTTTGTATGTTACTTGTTCAAGAATGAAGTTGGTATTAAACCGGGGGGTGATGCATTTGTTGATGGAGGGTTTAGGGCATGGAATAAACCGGAAAGATTTGAGAAGCATGTTGGTGGAATTAAAAGTGCTCATAATCTTGCTTATGAGAAATATGTGAATTTAAGAGATGAAAAAAAGAAATCAATCTTGAATGTGATTGACAATGCAAGTGATGTGATTAAAAGTGAATATTTTATCCGCTTGAAAGCATCTTTATCTTGTTTAAGATTTCTTTTGGGGCAAGGTTTGGCATTTCGTGGACATGATGAAAGTGGGGAGTCATATAATAGGGGTAATTTCCTTGAGCTTTTGAAATGGTTAGGAGAAAAGGTTGAGGAAGTAAGGATACATACTCTTGAAAATGCACCTAAAAATTGTCAAATGACTTCCCCTCCTATTCAAAAGGACATTATTAACTGTTGTGCCAAAGAAACAACTAGGTGCATAATAGAAGAAGTTGGTGATGATTACTTTGCTATATTGGCCGATGAGTCAAGTGATGTGTCCCAAAAAGAACAACTAGCTCTTGTTTTGCGTTTTGTTGATAGAGATAGTGGAAAGGTAATGGAGCGATTTTTAGGCATTGTTCATGTTGCTAATACTACCGCTTTAACTCTTAAAGATGCAATCATGTCTTTACTTGTTGAACATTCATTGAGCCCATCTATGATAAGAGGGCAAGGGTATGATGGAGCTAGCAACATGAAGGGTGAAATAAATGGCCTTAAGACTTTGATTATGAATGATACTCCAAGTGCCTACTATATACATTGTTTTGCTCATCAACTTCAACTAACATTAGTTGCCGTTGCTAAAAAGAATGATAGTTGTGGTTGGCTTTTCGAGATACTTGGAAATTTGTTGAATGTGGTTGGAGTTTCTTGCAAGAGAAGAGAAATGATTCGTCAAGATCAAGCTCAAGAAGTTGCTCGAGCCTTGGATGTTGGGGATATTGTGAGTGGATCGGGTTTAAATCAAGAACTTGGTTTGAGTAGGCCCGGGGATACTCGTTGGAGTTCTCATTACAAGTCACTTTTAAATGCCATCCTCTTATTTCCTACAATTATTAAGGTGCTTGTACAAATTGGGAAGCATGGTGCATCGGAAGATAAGTTCAAAGCTCAAATTGTTTTAGGACAATTAGAGTCATTTGACTTTATTTTTGTTGCTCACTTGATGTTGACTATTTTTGGATACACTAATGATTTGTGTGTTGCTTTGCAAAGAAAGGAGCAAGATATTGTAAATGCCATGGAACTTGTCACTTATACAAAAACGGTGTTGCAAAAAATGAGGGAGCGAGGATGGGATACTCTCTTAAACAAGGTAACTTCATTTTGCACTAAACATGGTGTTGTTATTCCCACTATGGATTCTCTTTATGTTCCTCATGGAAGATCAAGACGTTTTGTTGAAGAAGCAACAAATGAACATCATTTTCGGGTTGGAATTTTCTTAAGACTAATTGATTTGCATCTTCAAGAACTTGATGAACGATTTAATGAGAGGAATATGGAGTTACTATTATGTATGGCTTGTTTAAGTCCTAAAGATAACTTCTCATCCTTTGATAAAGATAAGGTACTTAAACTTGCCTCTTTTTATCCCGAAGAATTTTCAAGCTTTGATTTGATGGCTCTTGAATATCAACTTGATGTATTCATGGAGAATATGCTAAATGATGAAAGATTTCAAGGTTTAAATGACCTTAATTCTCTTTCTATGATGCTTGTTAAAACCAATAAGCATAAGACTTTTCCTCTTATTCATTTGCTTATCAAGTTGATGTTGATTCTTCCCGTTGCCACGGCAAGTGTTGAAAGAGTGTTTTCTGCAATGACATGTGTCAAAAACAAGTTGCGAAATAGCATGGGTGATCAACTTATGAATGATTGTTTGGTCACTTTTATTGAGAAGGATGTCTTCTTACGAGTTTCCGACGAAAAGATTATTGATCGATTTCAAAGTATGAAGACTCGAAGAATGAACTTGTAATTTTAATGTAATGTTTATGTAATTTTTTTCATCATTTTGAATTGTATGACTAAGTATATATTTGTATTTTGAAATTTTAATATTAAGTATTAACCAATTTGTGTGTGAGTTTTTTTTTTGTTTTTATTTTTTGTTAAGCTTTTCGTAAGTTAAGCATTTTGTCCCCCCAAGTTGAAAATCCTGGCTCCGCCACTGTAAGTAATAGGTTCCGCCAAAGCGGGGTGTTACATATAATCTCGGGAAAATAGGGTAATATTTATGAAATTTACATGGCACTGTTTGGTTTTGCTCAACAAGATTATCAAAAGACAAAGTTTTGGGTCTTGAAACATAGAGATGGAAACAAAAGTTGTTATCTACCGACCAAGAATTATATGAGATATAATTAATAAAGGTTGTTTACTTACCAATAAAACATTAGATTTTATACATAAGGCCAAAGTCCGCTAAAATTTATTGTATTAAAGGATCTTGGTATTCACATTAATTATACGTGACAATTTTAAAATGTGATAAGTAGCTTTGAATTGTTCAAATATTGTATGCTGCTATGATAAACATATAATTAAACTTTGCTATATTTATTGTAGATATCATGTCTAGTAACAACAACAACAACAGTCCTAACTTACGTTCATACCTTGAGAAGGATAAACTGAACAACACTAACTTCCTTGATCGATTAGGAAAGGAACCTAAGAATTGTTCTTAGGGCCGAAGGAAGAGAGGATGTCCTTGACACCTCTATCCCAGTTTCGACAGCCACAGCATCAAATGCTGAAAAAGCCACTCAAAAGGTTGTTAAAGATAAATCAGTGTTTGTCACATGTCTCATGCTAGCTTCCATGGAACCAAACCTTCAAAAGAAGTTTGATGGTATGGATGCTCATAGCATTATCCAACAACTGAAAAAGATGTTTCAGAAGCAAGCAAGGATAGAGAGATACGAGACTCATAAAGAATTGCTCCGATATGTGCAAAAGGTTGATGAACTAGTGGGAGAACATGTTTTCAAAATGATGGAATTGTTCCAGAAAATTTCTAAACTGGGAATGACCTATACCACTGAAATGGCCACTGACATAATCATGATGTCATTGCATGATGGATTTCAGCAATTCAGGAAAAACTTTAACATGCACAATAAAGTGCAAACCTTAGAAGAACTACACGGAATGCTTGTCACTGCTGAGATGGACATTCCAAAACCAAAGAAAGAAGTTCTTATGGTACAAAAGGGTAAGGGGTTCAAGAGAAAAGGGAAGGGCAAAAAGATTGTCAAAGGAAAGCGCAAGCAAGTTGCTCAGACTAAGACATCCAATAAGCCCAAGGGCGATCCAAAAGCGGATGCCAAGTGTTTCTATTGTGATGGAATAGGCCATTGGAAGAGAAACTGCCCAAAGTATTTAGAAGATAAGAAGACAGGCTCTTCAGGTATCTATGTTATAGAAGTTAATTTAACAACTTCTACTTCTTGGGTATTTGATACCGGTTGTGGTACTCACATTGTTTCGGATGTGCAGGGCCTAAAAAGAAGTAGAAAGCTGGCTAAAGGAGAGGTAGAACTGCGTGTTGGAAATGGAGCAAGAGTTGCTGCTTTGGCAGTTGGAACATATAGTCTACCTTTACCTTCTGGATTAGTTTTAGAATAAGTAATTGTTATTTTGTTCCTTCTATTACTAAAACATCATTTCAGTTTCTGTGTTAGACATTGAAGGTTTTACTTTTGAAATAAAGAACAATAAGTTGTTTGGTTTATTTTAAAGAGATGTTTTATGCCAGTGCTAAATTAATAAATGGTTTGTATGTATTAGATTTTGACAAACAAATCTATAACGTAGACTGCAAGAAAAACAAATCAAGTGATTCGAACCCTACTTATTTATGGCATTGTCGTTTAGGACACATCAACCTAAAACGTATTCAGAAATTGCAAAAAGATGGCATTCTGACATCGTTTGAGTATGAATCATACGATATATATGAAGGGTGTTTGATGGGTAAAATTACTAAGTCACCTTTTACAGGAAAAGGTGAAAGAGCAAGTGATCTTTTGGGACTCATACATACAGATGTCTGTGGACCAATGAGCACTATGGCCAGGGGAGGGTTTAGTTACTTTATAACTTTTACTGATGATTTAAGTAGATATAGATATATTTACTTAATAAAGCATAAGTCTGAATCATTTGAAAAGTTCAAGCAATTTCAGAATGAAGTGCAGAATCAACTTGGAAAAACAATAAAAGCACTACGATCAGATCGTGGTGGAGAATATTTAAGCCAAGAATTTGATGATCATCTAAAGGGTTGTGGAATACTTTCCCAACTAACTCCACCAGGAACACCTCAATTAAATGGGTGTATCCGAAAGGAGGAATCGCACCTTACTTGATATGGTTCGATCAATGATGAGTCTTGCAGATCTTCCAATATCCTTTTGGGGACATGCCTTCGAAACCGCTGTTTTTACACTAAACAGGTCTCCGTCAAAGGCAGTAGAAAAGACACCATATGAGTTATGGACAGGAAGAGTTCCAAAATTATCTTTTCTACGAATTTGGGGTTGTGAAGCTTATGTAAAACGTTTACTCTCAGATAAGCTGTCTCCCAAATCTGACAAATGTTTCTTCATAGGTTATCCTAAAGAAACAAAGGGCTACTACTTTTACAACCAAAATGCGAACAAAGTGTTTGTTGCTCGAGATGGTGTCTTTTTAGAAAAGGATTTTATTTCCAAAAAGACAAGTGGGAGTAGTATCTATCTCGATCGAAGAAATTTGAGAGGAGCAACAAATGGATGTGGATAAAACCACGTCAGAGATGCAATCACAAGGCTATTTCTTACCGATTAGGCCATTAGTAAATGAGGAAGAGCTAGTGCTTGAAACGCACGATCCTCTCCTCACTACTAACAATGTGATGGAGGAATTGCATTCAACGTAAGAACCTCCTATCGTCCCACTCGAATCAAATTCGTGCGAAAATTCTCAAATAGTTGAGAAGAACATTTCTCCTGTAGCTCAGCCCGTACGTAGATCTAGTAGACCAACAAGACCACCCAAGAGGTTTGTTTAACTTCTGTTAACGGAAAACTCTGAAATTATGATTTTGGACCAGGAAGAACCTACTAGTTATAAACAAGCCTTGACGAGTCCAAACTCCGAAAAATGGCTTGGAGCCATGAAATCCGAAATGGATACCATGTCAGAGAACCAAGTATGGAATTTGGTTGATTTGCCAAATGGGATAACACCTATTGGATGCAAATGGGTTTTCAAATTGAAAACTGATAAGGATGGAAATGTAACTGTTTTCAAAGCTCGACTGGTCGCTAAAGGTTTCAAGCAAATCTATGGTATTGACTATGATGAAACTTTTTCACCGGTAGCGATGCTTAAATCCGTTCGGATACTTTTAGCGATTGCTGCATTTTATGACTATGAAATTTGGCAGATGGATGTGAAAACCACCTTCTTGAATGGTTTCTTGGAGAAGGATGTGTACATGACACAACCAGAAGGTTTTGTAGATCCAGAAAATCCTACAAAGATATGCAAGCTTAAGAAGTCTATTTATGGGCTAAAGCAAGCATCTAGGAGTTGGAATCTTCGATTTGATAAGGCAATCAAAAAGTTTGATTTTCTCAGAAGCGAAGAAGAATCTTGTGTTCACAAGAAAGAAAGTGGGAACAACATAGTCTTCTTGGTATTGTATGTGGATGACATACTTCTCATAGGAAATAACATATCAATGCTTGAATCTGTCAAGGAGTGGTTGAAAAGTTGTTTCTCTATGAAAGACCTAGGAGAGGCCGAATACATTTTGGGTATCAAAATCCATAGAGATAGGTCTCGAAGGTTGATTGGACTAAGTCAAGAAACTTATATAGATAAGGTTCTTACAAAGTTCAATATGGAAAACTCTAAAAGAGTATTCATTCCCATGCAACATGGCATATCGCTAAACAAGACTCAGTGTCCAAAGACATCTGATGAGACTAAGCGAATGAAAAATGTTCCTTATGCATTTGCTATAGGATCAATTATGTATGCTATGATTTGTACAAGGTCAGATATCTCATATGCCTTGAACGTTTGTAGCAGATTCCAATCAAATCCGAGCGATGCGCATTGGAGTGCAGCTAAGAACATCCTTAAGTACTTAAGAAGGACTAAGGATAGTTTCCTAGTGTATGGAGGTGAGAGTGACTTAGTTGTTAAAGGTTACACAGATGCAAGTTTCCAAATCAACAAAGATGACTACCGATCACAATCTGATTTCATTTTTTGTCTAAATGGAGGTGCAGTCAGTTGGAAAAGTTCAAAGCAGAGCACTGTAGCAGATTCTACAACAGAAGCTGAATATTTGGCAGCAGTTGAAGCGGCCAAAGAAGCCGTTTGGATTAAGAAATTCCCCATTGAGTTGGGAGTTGTGCCTACCATTGTGAATGGAATTGATTTGTACTGTGATAATAATGGTGCAATTGCTCAGGCAAAAGAACCAAGATCACATCACAAATCTAAGCATGTGGAAAGGAAATTCCATTTAATCCGAGAAATTGTTGCTAGGAAAGATGTCAGAGTTTGCAAAGTTTATACGAATGAGAATGTCGCTGATCCATTGACTAAACCCCTACCACAGCCAAAGCATGAAAGTCACTTGATTTTCATAATTGTAAAGACATTGAATCATGTAATATTTATGTTTACAATAAATTATTCTTGTTTAATTGTGGTTTAGAATTAAATAAAATGTTCAAAGTAATTGTAATTTTATAGGTTGTCAAATGCGTGATTTGACAAATGAAACCCTATTAGGAGAACATAAATTATAAATTACTAGTGTTCCTAGTCTGAGACATTAATGAACATAAATGGCTCAATCAAAAGACTATTATGTGGATCGATTGATAGCTCAGTTTCATGAGATATAGGGACATAGAGATGTTTAGTCGACTACATAGATATGCATTGTGATGTGTATAGAACAGACCAAAATTGAAATAAGATTTCAAACTTATATTTAGTGGATTCCTCAGACATGAGAACAACATTCTTCCATGAGATAATTAGTATATCCTTGATGATGTCAAACGCCGTGCCGTAAAAGGAGGTAATAAAAGCAACAATCAGGAATGCTAAAAGTTTAGTGGGAGTATTGGTTGGACAAGAATGGATAAGTCCTCCTATTTTATATGGGATTGGTGTCTTGGCCTCTTGAAGAGTTAGAAACTGAAAATGCATGGCCGTGCTCAAGTGGATTAAAGGTTTAATCACTTGTTTCTACAGTTCTTAACTCAAATTTCAAGAAATAATTTGAATTTTAATATGGATGACATAAGATGTTGTCATATTATCAGATTGGACATTAAGAGACTTAAGAGAATTCAAGATTGCTCCACTTGTTCTCGGACAAGTGGGAGATTGAAGGAGTGTCCTCGATCAAGTACAACAATTACTAAATATAATATAGGATTAATTAAGGAGATTATTATAATCGGTTATTTTAGGTAATCATAATGTTTTGCTAGAAACCAACTATGATTTGTGAACTAATGCGATTAGTTTACTACTAATAATAATTCGGTCCTATGAGGTCACAGATATGAGTGTATGATTGAATTAAGATGCATGAAAAGGCATTAAAGCCCAAGAGATGCGATTATGTGAAAAGTTGCAATAGTTTATTATAAATATGACTAAGTGACATAAATGAAATAACACATCTTTCATTAATCACAAAAACTTCTCTTACACATAACCACCAGTAAAAGCAATAAGGAATTGTTCCTTATTCCGTACTAGCATACGTGGAGATTCTATCATTGCTCGTGGACCAATATTAGAGGAACAACAATTGACGTTCTAAAGATCTCTAATTGAAGAAAGAAGTGCCCTCTTGCATTGTGGAAATCACGCGTCGAGGGTAAGATATTCTAATCTTATAATTCATATTATTATATGCATGAGGTCCTGTTTTAGGTGCTAAGAAATTGTTTCTTGAAATTCCGATAAGTGCATCTGTTTCGGGGTTTTTTGTTGGATTGTTGGGTTGTTCGTCCCTTTGCAAATGAGGATGGTTCCTCTATTATAGAGAAGGAGTTCAATCCCTTTCTAGGGTTTGGTGACACGTGTCAGTAGAGGGTTGGTTCCCTTTGGGCCTCTCTAAGGGTGACACGTGTCAGCAGGCTATTGGGACACATGTTGCGTTAACAGTGGTCCGATTGTTAGGGGTTTTTTACCCTCAAACAGCATCTATAATCCTACATCTTCTTGGTCCAACTTTCTTATGGTTGAAAGCTCCAAAGATTAGGACAGTGAACACTTAAGATGTATTTTGCTTTGCGTATTACCTGCTTAACTATACAGGTGACTATTTTGTTTTGCGTATTACTTAACTATATAGGTGACTCTATTACATCATATTAAAAGTAGTTCTCATCTTTTTTGCTGCTTGTCAAAAACTAGTCCTTCACAAAATTATAAACAAATATCAAACCATGGGTTTTCGATGGTTTACTACATTCATGTTAGTCTTCTGTTTTTCAATACTCGTTTTCAATTTCTTCGTGCTTGCTAATTCTAACCTGCCTTCCTTGCAGCAATCGAAACCACTATGCCATGATCAAGAGAAGATTGCGTTGCTTAAATTTAAGCAAAGCTTTCTTCTTGATTGCTCTGCATCACCTTCCACCACAGTTGAATCATGGCAAAATGAATCAGATTATAATGTGTCAAATAATGCAACTGAAAGTAGGGACTGTTGTAGGTGGGATGGTGTCAAGTGTGACAAGGAGACGGGTCATGTGATTGGCCTCGACCTTAGTAGCAGCTGCCTTTACGGGACCTTCCCTCACAACAGCACCCTCTTTAGCCTTAATCATCTCCGAGTGCTCAATCTTTCATATAACAACTTCAAATATTCTCAAATCCCTTCTGACATTGGTCGTCTATACAAGCTCACACATCTCGATCTCTCATTTTCAGCTTTCAGTGGTCAAATTCCATCCGAAATTTCAACACTGTCCAATCTCTCTGTTCTTGATCTATCCGGTAGTGGAGATCCTTCAGGTGTCAATCAAAATTTTAATTTGAAACTTAGTGATTTGAGTCTAGAGAAGTTGGTTTATGAATTATCTTATCTAACCGTACTTAGCCTATCACAGGTTGATTTATCATCTACCGTGCCCCTACTCTTAAGCAACCGAACTTCTTTAAAAGCTATCTCCCTCAATGACTGCAATCTATTTGGTGATTTCCCACCAAGTATATTCCAACTACCAAATTTACAATTTGTTTCAGTGTACATGAATCTCGACTTAAGAGGTTATCTCCCTGAATTTCATTCGAGTAGCCGTCTTAATTATTTATCTGTTGCTGAAACAAAATTTTCAGGAGAGTTGCCAGCTTCTCTTGGAAATCTTGGTTCTTTGACTACTATTCTGGATCTCGAAGAATGCAAATTTTCTGGACAAATTCCATCTTCAATAGGTAACTTGACAAACTTCACTAATATGAATCTCGAAAGCAATAATTTTAGTGGTCCTCTCCCTAACTCTATCATGAACCAAACTCGCCTTTATTCTCTGGGTCTTTCAAACATGATGAATATTGACTCTGAAGTATTGAAATCTTGGTTGCCTAAAATAAACTCACTCGGTTCCTTAGGCCTTGGCCTTGTGAAGATTTAGGCAACGATATCCTGCCAGCATTGTCAAACCTTACTAGGCTCCAAGTCTTAGATCTTAGTCAAAACAAATTAACAGGCCAACTGCCAAAATGGTTAATAAATATGACTCAATTAATAGGCTTAGAGCTATCTGGTAATCAGTTGCAAGGTCCAATCCCACCCTGGTTTTCGATAACTTATTAACCTTATCTCATTAAAATTGTCTTTGAGTGGCTCGGTTTCCATGTTTGATACATGTTTGGATCTCCCACAATTGCGTCAATTACATATGTCTGTTGTTAGCTTAACATTCCCACCAAGTCTAAGCACCAATTCATCTCTTTTGAAGTTACATGTTTTGGTTCTTGAATCACGTAACTTGACTAAGTTCCCTGAATTCTTGCGTTATCAAGACAAGCTACAAATACTATCCCTCGCAGAGAACAGCATCACTGGAGCTCTTCCACAATGGTTTGTGAACGTAACTAGAAATAGTCTCTTTTTATTAGACATTTCTAACAATCTTCTAACAAAATTTGAACATCCTCAAGTTTTTTCTGCCATGGAATAACTTGAAAAGCTTAAGTCTCAATAATAACAAACTGCAAGGGACACTTCCGCCCCCCCCCCCTCCCCCCCCACCCCACACCCGAGTTCCATGCAAGTTTATAAAGTGTCAAATAATCGAATCAATGGAGTTATCCCTACACAAATTTGCCATGTGCCTTCTTTGATCTATCTTGATGTATCCAAAAACAATCTTACAGGCCAGATTCCAAGGTGCATTGGTCATCAACTTAGTGGTTCTTTGCAAGTTCTGAATGTAAAAGGCAATAAATTTAGTGGCGTCATTCCTCAAACGTTCTCAAGATCATGTAAACTTAACATGATTAATTTAAGCCAAAATCAATTTAAGGGCAAGCTTCCAAAGTCAACTGTATGTTTCTCGAGGTACTTGATGTCGGAAGTAATCATATTAACGACACTTTTCCATCATGGTTAGGAAGTCTTCCCAACTTACAAGTTCTGGTCCTAAGGCATAACAACTTCCATGGGAGGATTTCAAGCCCATTTGCCCAATTATGATTTCCATAATTTGCGTATAATTGATCTATCTAATAATTTTCACATCGGTGATTTACCATCAAGATATGTTCAGAGTTGGCTTGCAATGGAAACTTCAACAGAATCCATGTCTAGTGCATACAACTCTAATTTTAGAATAGGTGTTGTTTTACCCGAAGGCATCAATATTGTTGAAGAGAAATACGATTATAGTATCACCATAACAAATAAGGGGAGCGAAACACAATATACAAGGATATTGACTGTATTGCGAGTAGTTGATTTTTCGAGCAACAAGTTCACTGGTACAATCCCTAAAATCATTGGGAATCTTAAAGGACTTCAAGCGCTTAATTTGTCCAACAACAATCTTGTTGGTGGAATCCCATCTTCTTTGGCCAACATCACAGACCTTGAGTCCTTAGACCTTTCTCAAAACATGCTTTCAGGAGTGATTCCTCAAGAGTTGTCAAGGCTAACCTTTCTTGGGGTATTTAATGTTTCTCACAATCATCTTGTTGGACCAATTCCTAGTGGAGAACAATTCAATACTTTTGACAACAACTCATATACTGGAAACTTGGCATTATGCAGGGCTCCATTGTCTGAGAAATGTGAGAAAGACTCCACGCCATCATTACCACCACAACAGTTAACAAATGATGAGGCGATTGAAGAGGATACTGAGCTGATTGATTGGATCATCAGATCATTAGGGTGTATAAGTGGGATGATAATAGGTTATGTCATTGGCAAAATCTACGTAGTTGATCGTCATCATAATTGGTTTATGGAGACTTTAGGGTGCATAAGAGGGAGATCAAAGACGAGTGAAGAGATCACCACCACTAAGGCTCAGGAGAAACTAAAGAATCTGCACTTGTAACACTGTTATCTCTCACACAGTGTTATCTTATTAATGTATCTCAAATATTTTAGGAAAGTTTGCCAGAAATCACCTTATATTGTTTGGTAGTTTACCAATGCCAAACTTGTTGCTGTCTCACAGTGATGCTGTTGCTTCTGCATTTTTTTTCCTATCGGTAGTTTGGTACCATTTCAAAATCACCCCTGTTTGGCCCTTTGTGCATTGAACTCGTGGAGTGTATTTATCACTAGCAGGAATAAAATTCTTAAACCAAGAAACTTGGAAGTGGGATAAATTTCTGTTGAAACGTGGATTTTCTGGGGATATTTGCGCGTTGGAGACAATGCCTGCAGGCAAACGTTAAGCAAGATTGTTAGATTAGACACTCTTCATCTAAAAAACAGAAGTTAGCTAGAACTTAAAGTAGAAGATAGCCAAATCGATGGGGGTGGGGGTATGGGGGAGCTACTTATGCTAATGTTGTACATCATGGAGTTGAAAAGAACAGCAACAGTGTAGAAACCAGGTTAATGATAACTACAACAACAATAGAACCCATCCGGAAACGATATCCAAGACGATGTTGCAATGAGAAAAGGGGCTTGAATATTTAAAATTACATTTCTAAGGCCGCGATAAGATATAGACTGTATCTTATTCACTAGGTTACTGCCAGTACAGTAAAAATCACTGAAATCTGGTCATTATCATTCTCCATGAAGCTGTCTTCCCCTTCAATCAACATTTCCCTACATAGAATGACCAATATTCTGCATTAATATCTCTTTTTTCATCTAACGAGGTATAAATACCCATCAATCCCATAACAGTATGACAGTGATGCAGTTCTGAATTTTGACACTATATAATGGTCATGATATCATGTTACTCTCCCATATCTTTTGCTACTACACCACAAATTCATAGATTGTGTTACAATATGTCATCAAATCTATAGTTTGTTGAAAAGGGATGAATCATTACCTAGGCTTCTTTGGAGACTATTTTAATGTTAAATGGCCAATCAACAGTGACAATGCAGAAGACTAACCTACTGACAAAGTTCAGCAGCAATCTTACGCAATATGCAGTGTTTTCAGTTTCACTAGTTCATTGAAAATTGGTTAACTCAATTAACCTGCAAGAAAGAAGGGATATCTACCATTTCAAGAGAATATATTACTAGGACAGCAGAAGTATTCTCTAATTAAGTAGCAAGCCAGGAGTAATTTCATATATCTCAGAGGAATAAAATCATATTGGAAGATGCTCTTGAATAATGTAAGTATAATAAAAGTGACAGGACAATGGCAGTATAATGTACAGCTTCCCTAACTCTGGCATCCAAATCTATTGTTGCCACGAATCAGTAGAAAAGTTCTCCATCAATCATGGAAAGGTAAAGGCTACAATTAAACTAGGAGTAAGCTCCTGAAAAAAATTAAAAATGATAAGCAACAATGTTGTTTGGTTACGAGCGGTGCTAATCCTCTGACAACATTAAATCTCATTGAGTAAGGATCTAGAAGACGGTCAGTGCATATGATTGTTACCACTCGAGGTATATACTGCAAGCAGAATATTGGATGAAGCACTTGTCATATAGACTCAAGAACATTAAAATAAGTCTAGCAAGGAGCAGATGACTTACTTCAAAGCGTGGGAAATGGATATCGACTCAAAGCTTTTGAAATAGGTTCAGCAGCAAGCATGCTGGCTGACTTGAACTACTCTTGCACATCTCTACTCAGTAGTTATCCTTATTTAGGCCCTGTTCACTTCACCTTAAAAAAATAATATTCAGTAAAAATAATTTCAGTTCAGTAAAAATAATTTCAGTTCAGCAAAAATAAGTTCAGTTCAATATAAATAAGTTCAGTTCAGTAAAAATAATTTCAGTTCAGTAAAAATCAGTAACTTTTAAAGAAGAAATATAACAGAAAATCAATAAAAATAATTTCAGTTCAGCAAAAATAAGGTGAAGTGAACAGAGCCTTAAGGGTTAGTTTCATAATATGCTAAAATATGGATCAACAAGTCTCACTTGCCTTTTCCATCAATAGCTAGCGCCTGAAGTGGTTTTAATCAGCAACATTATTGTATGCACATTTGAACTTTTTCAAGATTGACCAGAGGGATCGAGTAAGGGATGCTTGAAGGTTATAAACGCCTCAGGTGTCCAAGACATATCTACTCTGTCTTGAGAAAACCTTTTTCACTCTTTAAAGTCCGGCTTGTTGTATGTGGGTAGTGGACCTTTAATCTAGGAGGTGCGCATTGTTTATGCTAAATTTCGTCAAGTGGGATTGAATAACAAAATCTTGGTTACGAATTAACTAGATAAAACTTTAAACGAAAGCAATAGGAAAATAAAAAAACGACACGAGGAATTGGTGACGTGGAAAACCCAAGGAAGGTAAAAACCGCGGGTAGAATGAGGATCTACCAAACTTTCACTCTGTAAAATATCGAACGAAAAGAGGATTACAGGATATGATCAATGTATTGTAATAGCTAGGTTATCCTGTGTCCATTGTCGTTGGTATCCTCCCTTTATATAGATGATTTTTTGGGTTGAAAGTAGCCGTTGCAAGGTGATAGGATGAACTCCTCATTTTCCGGCAACTACCACTTGATTCATGGTGTTGAGCTTATCCCCATAATGGGTTGATTCTGCTGGAGGGTAGACTTAGTTTTGGCGCTTATCACTTCCTAGAGAATAGGGAGGTTGTTATCCCTGCTCCGTCCGTCGAGTCTTGTACTGTAATCATTGATTCTTACTCTTCGTCGCTGACCCCTGTTGACTAGCATTGACTTTGACTCACTAAAATTTACCCATAACAATTTGCCCCTAACTGCTTAATATGGGCAGCTATGTACATGTTCAGCAATTACAACTATAAAAACAAGAAAACATAAATCAAAAATTTAAAATTGATGGACTTAAAAAACTGATTACTTAAGGGCATAAGTGTCCTTCCACCTGGTGCACTAACTCGAGAAGTTGCTTCAACTTCCCACTTCTCTAATTTAACCGTCATTTCAAGCCTTTATTACTGCGCGCTGCACATTTTCCTGCTTCACCAAATTTACTGCACTCTTTCTCTCTCTTCTTTCTCTTTCTTTTCAGCAATTACAACTAAAGCGGCGAGTGGCAGTGATTCTTCGATTCAAGCTTTCAACAACTTCAATTGATAGGTAATTACTTCGATTTTCTGTTTAGTTAGTTATTTTGGGCGAATGTCGAGTAGTATTCCTAAAGTTAGATCTAGGTTTTCACTTCGCATTGTTGAAAAGAGAGGAACGGTTGTTTCACAGAGGAAAGCGATGACTAGGGCGGAATCGCTGATGGCGCTTGACATGATGGAGGGCTTTATAATGATGGTAGGGTTTCTTGAGACTGCCTTTGCCCACGTTCCGGGCAAAGGCAAGAAAGTAGAGAATTGCCCCAAGGGTTTCGTCGTATTCTTCAAGTACCCGTTCTTGGAGACAGGGGCTAAATTTCCATTTAAGCCCTTAACTAAATCTTTTTTCGAGGTGCTGGGGTTGAGCCCTAGGCAATTGATGCCGTCTGGCTCGAGGATTTTGTCGGTGTTGGAGGAGGTTACCAAAAATTGGGATGATCCTTTTACTTTGGAGGATTTAACTGAGGCGTATGAGATAAGGATGAGGAAGGATGGTTTTGTAAGTTTGCATAAGAAGGGGGAACAGTTGGTTTTGAATACCGACTGTAATGACAGGGGTTAGGTTAGTTGGTTTGTTTCGTCAAAAAGATATCACTGGTTCCGGAGGAAATTGGTTGACGGAGGGATGGCCAACGAAGGGTAAGTATCTTTTTCTCGTATTTGATTTCTTGGACTAAGGTTTTCTAAATGTTTGATCTTGGTTCTGACTATGCAGGCCTGAATTTCGACTTTCTCGAGCCGACGGAGGCGTCAGCGTTGCAGGTAAAGCGGATTCTTGAGGTGAAACACATGGAAAGAACTTTCGAAAGGACGAGGTACATTCTTGGTGAATTGTCGGGCTAAAAGCAAAAAGGATTACCAAGTACCTCGATGTCTACTCGTAAGTTGTTCGCTACTTTGTTCATTTTCGATCTGTCAATGTCGTTGTACGTTGTTTATGTGTTTGTTTTCGTTAGAATCTGCAGCACAAGGTAGTCGTCTAGGACGAAGCCTATCTCAGGCGGAGCAAAATGCACGGATGAGGAGGAAACGGGAGTTGCCACCTCAAGAGGCGTCGCCATTGTCGGTGGTAGACAGGACGGAGCAGCTGAATGCTTCGTCGCGACAGAAGGTTAGCGATGTAGCCACACTGGTTTATGCGTCGTCGTCCCCTCCTCATAAACAGCAAAAGATGGACGACACTCCAGCACTTCCAGGCGCATTTTCCTGCTGGCTACCTTAGTCTTAGTAAGGATACTCGTCGGTCTTTGTTTCCGCAGTTGAATCAACTGTTGTTCCCCGGTTCTCGAGAAGGGTTGGCTGGGACTTCGATCTTGGATATTGCGTCGGAGGCTGCTTCCGTTCATCTCTACGTAAGTTTCTTTCCTTTGTTTATTTGGTCGGTGATGTGTATTTGGTTTGTAATTTGGGATTTGACGGATTGGCAGTGTTTGCAGAATTCCTTGGCTTTAAGGGAAAGGGTGATCGGGTTGGCTAAGGAGATGAAGAGGTTGGATGATGTTGCTAAAAACAGTGAGGCTAAGAATAGGACTGCGACGAGACAATTTCAAACTGTGAAAAAGAAGTTCGACGAAGCAGTCAAGAAGGTGGACGAACTGGAAAGTCGTCTAGAGGCTCAGGCCAAGAAGATGGACGAGCAGTCAAAGAAGGTGGAGGAGCAAACCCAACAGCTATAGGACCAAGCCAAGCAACTGAAGTAGCAAGCCCAGTAACTGGAAGACAAAGGTGTAATCATACGGGACAGAGGTGAAGCTTTGTCGAAGGTGCAGGATGAGTTGTTGATAGTCGAAAAGGAGCTGGATGACGCTCTAAATAAGGGTGCAGAGTTGGAGATCAAACTTAGGGCTCGATTGATGAAGGAGTACCTGGACGAGAAGGCTTCGGAATGGCGACCTCAGGAGGACATTAATCGCTTTTTGACTAATGGAGGGACTCTTGCTGAGCTAGGGGAAGATGCTGCGGTAGTTTCGACTGCAGATTCGGGACCTCATCCGTCAAACGTTGTTCCTCCATCCATTGACGATGCTAAAGCGCAACCATCAGTTGGTGAAGGCGTTGGAGACAATGCTCATGTCGACGAAATCATAAAGATGTCGTCGAGGAGCTGAACACTGATGACAATGCTGCTGGAGGTGCTGATATTTGAAGGCCATCGCTTGTGATGGTTTCACTTCCTTTTGTTATGTACTTCTGTTTCTGTTTCGTACTTTGACGTTTTTACTTTTTGTTTGGATATTTTCCTGTTGTTGCTTTTGAATTCCCTTGTTTTAGATTTCGTTGCTTTATGTTTCACTTGGTGGCAAGTGGTTCTTTTGAACACTGTCGTGATGTCGTCATAACTTTTGTTATGGTATTTTTCCTTTGTTTCGTCTGTTGTCTTTTTCTTTTGATCTGCGTATAGCAAGCAATGTAAGGTAAAAACTTTTTTTATTTTTTTTTACTTTTTTTTATAGGTTAGGGAAAAACAGTTAAGTTAAAACCAAAGCAAAAAGGATTTTTAGTTGGGTGAAAGGAGTTAAGCGAATATTAAAATACGGAAAAGAGTTATCATTTAGTAAAGTATTTACTGGGTTGTTTGAAATAAATTAGACCATGTAATAAACAAAAGATGTAAAACTTGATAAAAAAAAAACATTTTTTATTTGCTGACTTGTCAATGTACAATGTATTCGTCGAAGACTATGTATACTCGAGTTTAGGCCTTCGCTGTTTGCCAATGCCCCTTGCGTCCCAGCGTCGACGCTGAACACTGAAGACTAAGTTCGTAGTTCAGGTGTCGGGTGTTTGGCGTCACACGTTAAGGTCAGATTTGCCCAGGCTTCATCTTGTTTCAATGTTTTCATTTGAACGGCGGCTTTCCTCATCCTTTTGAAGGATGTCACTGTAGCCGACGTCGATTGCCTTTGTATCGTTTTGTTGTGATTTTGGGTCGTGACCTGAGTTATTTGTTTCGTCGCCGTATGTTTTGTCGATCGATGTTCTGCAAAACCAACATGGTTAGAGTACCATTGGCCGTTGGCCGATGCTTAAGTCAGAATACGTAGTAAAAATAAGTAGTCAAATGTAAATAAATCAAATGTAAGATCGGGGATGTTACCTTATCGTCGACGAATACTCTTTTGACACTTTAGAAGTAGTAATTTCTGAGATGAGTTGCGTTCCAACTTCTTGGAACGGGTTTACCTTGCTAGTCGCACAGTTGATAGGCGCCGTTGCCGATGACTTGGGTGATCTCGTATGGGCCTTCCCATGGGGGGGCTAGCTTGCCGTCGGCAGGATCTTTTGTGTTATGGAACGCTTTTCTTAGTACCCAGTCACCTAGATGGAACGTTTTTGCCTTGACATTTTTGTTAAGGCTTCTTGCAACTATTTGCTGCTGCGCTGCCATTCTGATTAAGGCTGTTTCTCGTAGTTCTTCGACTGCGTCCAAGTTGTCCTCCATTCCTTTTTGGTTCATGTCTACCGTCATCAAGCCGAATTGAGACGTCGAAAGGTCGACTTCTAATGGGAGGACGGCTTCGCAGCCATAGACAAGGGAGAAAGGAGTCTGTCTCGTCACAGACCTTGGCGTCGTTCGGTTGGCCCATAGAACGGCTGTGAACTCATCGGCCCGTCTGCCTTTTGCTGCTTTTAACCTCTTTTTGATGGCGTTCATGACGACTTTATTGCTGGATTCTGCTTGTCCATTAGCTCGAGGATATCTTAGTGTTGATGTCTTTAGTTCTATTCTGAATTTCCTGCTAAATGAACGAGTTTTGTCGCTAATAAACTGCGACCCGCTGTCACAGACTATCACTAACGGAATGTCAAACCTGCAGATAATGTTAGTCCATAAGAACGAAATGACTTCTTTGTCTGTCACCTGCTTCAAGGCAATTGCCTTGATCCATTTAAAGAAATAATCTGTTAGTGCTAGCATGTAGACTCTTTGTCCTGGTGCAGCAGGTAGCTTTCCGACGATGTCCATTCCCCATCTCATGAAAGGCCATGGAGACAAGGTTTGATGCAAAGATTCCGAGGGTTTGTGGACTGTATTGGCGAATCGTTGGCAGCTATCACACTTGGCGACGTAGTGGACGGCGTCTTCATGGAGTGTTGACCAAAAGTACCCTCGTCTTTTTGCCAGTGTGGCTACTCCTCTGCCCCCGACGTGACTGCTGCATATGCCGTCGTGCAAGTGGCTGAGGATAGACTATTGCTCATGACTTCGAATACATCTTTGCGATAATCCCGACGTTGATTTATGGAACAAGACTCCGTTAGTGACATGGTATCTGAAGGCTTTGTATCTCAGTTCTCGGGCTTCTGTTTTGTCGTCGGGAAGGGTGTTGTTGGTGAGGTAATGTATAAGTGGCTTGGTCCAGTCGTTGTCGTCGTCGACGTCGTTGACGGGGAGGATTGCTTTTGTGGATACGGAAGGTTTTTGTAGGTGGACTAGGGGTATCGACGTAAAGGTGGTCTTTTTTAGTGCAGAGGCTAAGTTTGCAAGTGCGTCGGCTTATGAGTTTTGGTCTCTCGGAATATGTTGGATTGCGAAAGGGTTTGGCTTTCTCTTTGGCTACTTCGAGGTAGGCTGTCATTTTGGAGTCTTTTGTTGTAAAGTCTCTTGTCATGTGGCTGACGATGAGGAGGGAGTCACTGTATACATCTAGAGCTGTTGCCCCTAAGTCTTTGACGACCATCATTCCTGCAATTAGTGCTTCATATTCTGCTTCATTATTTGTTGCCTTGAAATCACAAGATATAGATCGCACTATCATGTCCCCTTGTGGCGACTTTAGCACCATTCCCAGCCAGCTCCTCGTTGATTGGGCGATCCGTCGACGAACAAAATCCATTTGCTTTCTTTGTCGACGCTGTTTATTTCTTCCACTTCTTTGTCAGCTATGGCCTGTAGGTCGGGACAGAAGTCAGCCACAAAATCAGTCATGACTTAATTGCTCTCCGGGGTTGAAACTCAATGTCGAGTGTAATTAATGAAATGCTCCATTTGCCCATACGTCCTTTCAACTCCGGTTTTCTCAAAACAGACTTGCTAAGGTAATTAGTCATCACCACTACGTGGTGGGTGGGTTTCAAAATAACGCCTTAGCTTTTTAACAGCGGTAATCAAAGCAAGAACGAGTTTTTCAAGAGATGAATACCTTACCTCGGCTGGGAGTAGGGTTTTACTTACATAACAAACTAGTAACTGCCAGCGTCGTCGTCTTCTCTCAGAACTGACGGCGACGATACTGACGACAATGTACAATTGCAAAGGCTCGTTAGCTTTTGGTTTCGACAGGAGGGGTAGCGTCATTGAATATTTTTTCAAGTCCTGTAATGCTTTCTCATGATCGTCGGTCCATTCAAAGCCTTTATTTTTTCGTAAGATGTTATAAAAAAGATGGCATTTGTCCGACAATTGAGAAATAAAGCGGTTTAACGCTGCCACTCGTCCTGTCAATTCCTGGGTTTCCTTAACGTTTCAGGGGGATTGAATGTTTATTAAGGCCCTGACTTGGTCGGGACTAGCTTCAATACCCCTTTGCGTTACGACATAACCAAGAAATTTTCCAAATACTCCAAAAGAACATTTAGTAGGGTTAAGTTTCATACCATACTTTCGCAAAACCTCAAACGTTTGACGAAGGTGGTCGACGTGGTCCTCTAACTTTTTGGATTTTACTAGCAAATCATCGATATACACCTCCATCATGTCACCTAACTGGTCTTTGAACATTTTGTTGACGAGTCTCTGGTACGTTGAACCTACATTTTTTAGTCCAAAAGGCATAATTTTATAACAATATACACCTCTATTTGTCTTGAAGGTCGTTTTTTCCTAATCGTCGGGATGCATGAGAATTTGATTGTATCCAGGCGTTCATGAACGTCAAGAGCTCGTGACCTGCTGTTGCATCTACCATGGCGTCGATGTGCGGCAACGGAAATGGATCTTTGGGGCATGCTTTATTGAGATCAATGAAGTCGATGCATACTCTCCATTTGCCATTCTTCTTGCTTACGACGATTTGCAAGCCAATCCGAATATTTCACTTCTCTTATTTTCCCTGTATCGATCAACTGCTGCACTTCATCATTGATGATCTTGTTTCGTTCTGGGGCGAACTTTTGACGCTTCTGCTTCACGGGCTTGTGATTTGGATCGACATTTAACTTGTGCGAGATGACGCTTGGATATATTCCCGTCATATCTTCATGCGACCAGGCGAAACAGTTTTTATTCTCTCGAAGAAAGGTTAGGATGGCGTTTTTGAGTTCAGGTGCCAACACGGACGGTTTGATTTGGTTTTTCAGGGTCCAGAGGTATTTCGTGGATTTCTAGGTCGTTGGGATTGTCTGGTGTTGGGCCTTGCTGTAATTGCTAGGTGGATTTCATTCATGGTTTCAAGGTTGTTTTGTAGCAGTTTTTGGCTTCACGGGGTTCTCCTTTAATCTCTTAGATTCCCCAGGGAGATGGAAATTTGAGAGTTTGATGGTAGATGGAAAGGATGACTTTTAGTTTATGGATCCATGGTCTACCCATGATGGCATTATAGGCTCAAGGACAGTCTACAACGTTGAATTTGGTTTGGGGGTTTAAGCCGCCAGCGTAGGTAGGTAAGGTTATGTCTCCGAGTTGACATCGTCTCGCCACTGAAACCGACCAACACTATTGACCTTCTGACGACGTCACTATCTTTCATCCCCATTTCTTCCATGGTTTTCCGGAACAGGACATTTGCGGAGCTTCCCCCATCGACTAACTCCCTTTTAAGCAGACAATTCCCAACCATCAATGATATGACCAGGAAGTCTTCATGTTCTTTGCTGATGTTGTTGATGTCATCGTCGTCGAAAGTGATGGCCATTGCTTTGAGCTTTTTCTCTAAAGGGTCTCTTGCTTCTTCTGAATGGCAGGGTCGTTTGACGACGTCCTTGCAATTCTTTTAGCTACAGAATAGGTTAATCCACAAATATCTAAACCACCAGAAATAACATTAATTACTACCGTAGGCGCAGGTGGCTTAGGTAGCCTGCTTATTGAATCGGCTTTGGCGTCACTGGTCGCACTGCCTTTCTTCTTGCCCAATAGGTGCTTGAGGTTGGCTCTCTTTAGCTGGAAGTCCACTTCTCTTCGCAATGCATATCAGTCGTCCGTCTTGTGCCCATGATCGTTGTGGAGCTCGCACCATTTGCTCATATCTTTCTCTAAATCGGGGTTTCAGCATCCATTTCGTTGCCACTAGTCTCTGTATCTGTATCATGCGGGGAGTCCAACACTTCTAACAGACGCATACGCGGTATGATACCCAGCCGCCTTGGGTGTCGACGACGGTTGCTCTGGGCGGACTCTAGTTGCTGTCAGAGGGTAGCTGCATCGAACGCTGCTGCTTCTTCTCTTTGCTGAGACGCTCATTGGACTCTTGGGCTGCCAGGAGATCGGCCTTGGTGTTCTCATAGGCCTTTCTCATCTGCTCGAGGGTCATATCATTAGAAGCCATTTTTGAAGTTGGGTTAGGGTATTGGGGTTTTACCTAGTTGTGTCCCCACAGACGGCGCCAAATTGTTTATGCTAAATTTCGTCAAGTGGGATTGAATAACAAAATCTAGGTTACGAATCAACTAGATAAAACTTTAAACGAAAGTAATAGGAAAATAAAGAAACGACACGAGGAATTGGTGACGCGGAAAACCCAAGGAAGGTAAAAACCGCGGGTAGAATGAGGATCTACCAAACTTTCACTCTGTAAAATATTGAACGAAAAGAGGATAACAGGATATGATCAATGTATTTTAATAGCTAGGTTGTCCTGTGTCCATTGTCGTTGGTATCCTCCCTTTATATAGATGATTTTTTGGGTTGAAAGTAGCCGTTGCAAGGTGATAGGATGAGCTCCTTATTTTCCGGCAACTACCTCTTGATTAACGGTGTTGAGCTTATCCCCATAACGGGTTGATTCTGCTGGAGGGTAGACTTAGTCTTGGCGCTTATCACTTCCTAGAATAGGGAGGTTGTTATCCCTGCTTCATCCGTCGAGTCTTGTGCTTTAATCATTGATTCTTACTCTTTGTCGCTGACCCCTGCTGACTTGCTTGACTTTGACTCACTAAAATTTACCCATAACACGCATCAAATTAGAAGATACCAAACCAAAAAAAAAAAAAAAAAAAAACGAGCTTAAAACACCTATATAATTTGCTAAACAACAAATCTCAAATCATGAAGAAAGATCATGCCTGCAATGTCTTACAATGATCATTGTCCCAGTGACCTTTTTCATGTTTCTTAGAAGCATTAATGCATACATTAAGATTTAAAATTCTATTTAAATGTTAGACTACTCTTTACTTGTAAGGAATCCAATAACAAGCCTTAGAATATACTATAAAGGAGTATAAACAACAGTAACTACATAAGCAAATCTGCAGGATTCAGGAGAGGAGGTCAAAATGTATGCAATCTTACCTTTAACAATGCAGGACTTAGCAGAGAAACCTTTTTGATAAATCCTCATTATGGATAGGTAATAGCACATCCCACATCCCACATTCAACTTTTATCAGACTGATAATCATTTTTGTGCAATCTTTATACCAAACAGTAGGTTTTCAGTGATATATTAAATGGGAGGATGGGATATGTTTCCAGATAGAACATCAGGATGCCTGCCATGCTGATTTAGCCAGCTCGATCCTTCTTGTTTTGCAATTTTTCTTCTTTTCATCTGTGATCTTACTCTTGAGACGTCATTCCATCTTCCAGCTGAAGCATAAAGATTTGATAATAAAGTGTAAGCTGCACTGCAATGTGGGTCTAGATCAAGTATGTACTTTGACACTCTTTCAGCTATTTCAATATCAGAGTGTGTTCTACATGCGTTAAGTAGATTTAACAGAACCAGAGAATTTGGTATAATTGGCATATTCTTGATAAAGTCTTCTGCTTTATCTAGTTCACCAGATCGGCACATGATATCCACCATGCAAGCATAATGCTGAACATTCATTTTTATCAAAGTATACTTGGTGAAAAACTGGAAAAACCGCTTCCCTTTCAGGAACACTCCAGAATGACTAGCAGCATTCAGCAATCCAGTAAAAGTGATTTCATCAGGTTCAACCCCTGCACGCAGAATCTGTGCAAACAATGTAAACACCCAATTAGCACACCCATGCTGCGCACTCCCAACAATGATCGAGTTCCAGGATACAAGATTTTTTACTTCTATTCCTTCAAATGCTTTTATTCCATCTAGAATGCCCCCACATTTAGAATACAATGTAACAAGTGAATTCCCCACAAATGCAGAAGCCTCAAATCCCAGCTTAATAGCTTCTGCGTGAACAACTTGTCCTCTATCAAGAGACATGAGTGCACAGCAAGAATTCAACGCACTAGTGAAAGAAGACTCGTTAGGTAAAATCCCCAACTTGATCATGTCAGTAAATACTGTCAATGAATCGTTATGCATTGAATTCAAATTATATCCCGTTAAGAGCGAAGTCCACACAACCACACTATCATGCACATATTCCCTAAAGATCTTGTTAGAATTTTCTGGTTGCTTGTAATTCGCGTAAAAGGTTATAAAAGAAGAGGTTATATACTCTTCATCCACGCACCCCAGCTTCACAATGCGCGCATGAATCTGTGTACCAAGCTCAATAGCCCTTGAATTGGCACAAGCTGTTATCAGACAAGGAAATATACTTGCTGATGCTGAGGGCTCGATCCCATCACCGACCATACGCTTAAATACTCTCAAGGCGTCAACACTTCTCCCAATTTGATCAAGCCCACTAATCATCGAAGTCCATGAAATAACATTCCTACAAGGCATCTCTTCAAACACCTTAACAGCCTCACTAACTCTACCATTGCTAAAATAACCATAAACCATAGAATTCCAAACAGCAACATCCTTAAAAGGCATTTCTTTGAACAATCTTTCAGCCAACTCTACATACCCAAATCGCATATATCCACTAATCATCGTCGTCCAAGAAATAACATTTCTCTCAGGCATTTCATCGAATAGCTTCCGAGCAATGCTCAAATTACCACAATCTAAACACCCTTTAACAATTGAATTCCAAGCAATGGTATCTCTAACAGGCATTTGATCAAACAGGTGGAGTGCATCATTTAGCCTACCACATTTAGAATGACTAGTGATCATCTTTGTACACATAGTTACATTCGAATATGAAATCGTCCCGAAAAACCGAGGAACCCTGTGTAATCTTTGGTATGTTCTGTGATCAGGAATAATCCAGCAGAAAGTATTCGTCTTAGATAGCCAAAAACTCATCTTCCCCAAGAAAACCCAAGTTTTTATCTGACCCATAACAGAGATGTACATGAATTTGATTTTATGCTCAAATTGGGATTAAGTACATGAATTTGAATTTATGCACAATTTGGTGGGAAAATGTTTGCATAATTTGATTGAGGTGATTTGCTAAGCAGGAGTATGAACTAAGGGAGTGTTTAGTGGTAGGGTGCTCGCGGTTCGGTTTAATTTGGTGCACTTTGGAAAGTAATTAAAACTAACCCATGAAATTCCGGTTTGACTTTTTTCAAACCTAAAACTAAACCACAACATATGTAACACTTTTTATATATGCCCGCGTGCAGGTAGGTGCATCTAGGGGTGAAAGTATATGGATTTAAACCGAAAATCGAATCAAATCAAATCAAACACTTCGGTTTGGATTCTTTTTAATTTGGATTAGTTTGAATTGAATTTTTTTTTAAAATATAGATTACGGTTTGGATTCGGTTTTGGGTTTTAAAAAACCAAACCAAATAAGAAATTGAATTTGGGCCCATAATACTTATATGGCTTATGCTACTAATGCTGTTAATTGTAATTTGCAAATTTATTGAATATTTGCACATTTGTTTCATTGTTTGACTACTGTACTTTAATTATTGAATTATTTTGCTAAGCTTTTGTTTATTGCAATAAGTAATATATGTTCATGCCCAAAAATTAGACCCAAAAACACATGCCCAAAAATTTCGGTTCGGTTTGGATTCATTTTTGAAAAACCGAATTAATACCGGATTGGATTGGATTAGACTAAATCCAAATTCGGTTTCAAAAATCCAAAATCGAATTAATTCGGTTTGGATTCGATTTGGCCTATAATCCAAACCGCAATCCGAACTTTCGCTCCTAGGTGCATCGAATAGAGGAAGTAGTAGTGGAGGTCAACAATTATTTTAAAATAGTGAAGGTGAAGAGAAAGATAGGAATAGAGGAAGTAGTAGTGGAGGTCAACAATTATTTTTAGACGTGTAAAAGGGACAAAAAAAAAAAATGGAGACCACTATCATTGAGAGTGTACTTTAGTACTGGAGTATTTTATATCTTTAAAATTCTAGTAGAGTTTTTTTAAAGTATCGCTGAAAGTGTATTTTGTACCACTAAGAATGATTTTGTACTAATGAAACTCAAGTGGTATTATTTGACAGACAAATCAGATGTCTTTAAAAGTGTAGCGAAATAACTTTTTTACTCAAGTGAGGCATACCAAAAGCTACTCACGGTAAGCCGTTTGAAACGCCTCCAACCAATGTTTTTTTTCTTTCTTTCTTTCTTTCTTTCTTTCTTTCTTTTTCGTCTAATATAAATTTTTTTCTCATTAATTGGAGCAAAAATTATTAATTGAGTTGAAAATACCCTTGGGTGCAACTTGCTCTTTGGTGTATATAATTTTTTTTTTACCTCACATGCCAAACCCAAACTAAACAACATGATAGCTCAAGTGGTTAGAGCTCCCTCCCGGTTTCAGGTGATCTTGGACTCGATTCTTATAACCCGTCCTTGTGGCTCTCTAAACACCACAAAAAAAAAAAAAAAAAAAAGCATTATATTGCAATTTGATATCGTTTTTGTAAACACCCTTTGCATCCTAAAATGTTGTTTCCATATTTTTTTTTCTTTCTTTATTTAGTCTACTTAAAATGACTGGAACACCCCCACTATTTAAAATTCTCACAAATTACCCTTACCTTTTTCCTTGTTTTTGCCCTCGATAAATATTTTTTAAAAAGAAACAAAAGCTAGCGTTAATTACGGGATAAATTATCCATGAGTACATATGGAGCAATATCGTGGGGGCAATGATTTTCCCAAACTTGCTCGACTCCAAAAAGAACTAGCTTGGCAAGATGATGAGCTACATAATTACCGTTTCTCATAACATGGGACCAAACGACAGAATCAAAATGAGTACATAACGAAAAAATATCTCCTAGAAGTGTATCCAGATCATTAAAGTATATCGAGCCTTTCGAAAGACGACTAATGAGCAATTGACAATTCGACTCTAAGATCACATTCTCCAAGCCATACCTGTTACCTAGACGCAAAGCCAAGGCAATTGCCTGAGCTTCAGCCACCTCAGGGGGCCAATAAGCCTTAACTCTCCTAGTTGCTGCAAACAAAACCAAGCCATTGTGATCTCGAGCAACTGCACCAAGTCCAATCCAACCATCATCTCGCAACGAAGCATCAGCATTAATCTTAATGCTGCCAGCAGGAGGGGTGCACCAGATTTTTGGGCTTCCTGCTGGGCGAGGCAGAGTGCTCTTGTATATTCGATGAGCATACTGCCCATATTCATCCACAAGACGATGCACACGACTAATCAAGACATTACTTGGAGTAGAACGATCCTCTAAGACTTTCAGATTACGTTCACCCCAAATGCACCAAGCTAAAATCATACTTCGTTGTCGTGTCATTTATCCACTGACCTCCAGCTAGACACAAGGTCTCGCATTGACCCTGGTGCTTCCCAGTTCACCATAGCAGTGCAGCAGCTTTCCTGCCATAGATCTTGCACCCAACTACAGCTAACTATAGCATGCCCCGTTGTTTCCTCATCAGACCCGCACCATGGGCAAGTTGCAGCTTCAATTAAATGTCATCTCTTCAGCAGCGAGCGAGTAGGGAGTGCTTCAGTGCATAAGCGCCAGAAAAAGTGCCTAACTTTCGGACTCACATCCATCCCCCAAATCTCCACCCATGCTTGATGAAAGCTATCCAAATTGCACCCCTTACCCAAAAGATAGGAAATCTTGATAGAGTAGTTTCCATCCTTTGAGAAGGCCCAGGTGAGCTCATCTCTTTACCCCCATGAACTGATGCATTTAAAAAAAAAAAAAAAACATGACAACTGATGCATTTAAAATAAATTAAAAAACAAAAGAAGTATTTGTTAAATTCGAATATCCTTTGTACTTCGTAGATGTTATATAAATTTTTGCTAATGAATTGTATTATAAAATAGACGAGAATTGATTGATTTAAGTAACATGTTTGTTATGTGCGGAACATAAACAAGAATATATAAAACGTAAATTTGAAAAATAAATTAGGAAATAGATGAGATAAACACACATATATACGTGGTTCGGTCAAATTAGATCTACGTCGACAGGGTAAGAGATTGTATTTTCTTATTAAATTTCATGGAAGATACATAAGAGATTACAAGGGAGATACAACACACTCCATCTCACAAATCTCTTAAGTGGAGTTACATATAAGGTTGAATTGGCTAGGCTTATTAATATGAATACTTAATAATTGTCCACCTAATGGTTCCTTATACTTCCTCCGATCTATTCCCCTAATATTGCAACATGGGTGGGGATACAAATTTTAGGAAGAGAAGAGAGATAGAGAAGAATAAAGATAGAGACTTATGTGATGTGGAGAGAGAAAGAGAGAGAGAAAAAAAAGTGCAAATAGAGAAATTTTTATAATATTTGTAAAACTTTCTAAAAATGGTAATTGTTGCAATATTTGTGGAACAGAGGAAATATAACGTAAGAAACCCTAAATTATTCCCCAAGGAATAGCATTAGTAGCCGTCATAGGCATACCCCATATATAGGAAACAAAACACGCCTTGGATGATCCTCAATGAAGCACGGACGTGCTACTTTATGACACGGACGTGCTGCTGGGCGCGTGTCAAGAAATTCCCACTTCGACAGTCTTTAGTAAAATGAACATAATTTTCTCGTTTTTTATCGTAATTATGCATATGACCTATCGTTGAAAAACTCTTGAAACAAACTATCACCTCCAACTTGAATAACCTCAAGATCACCTTTGAATTGAGAGATATATGCGTTTGAAGTCAGTCCTTCGATATTGCACTAGATTTCAAGTCACAATTAACAAATTAGTTTTACTATTTATTAAAAAAAAAAAAAAAAATTAAAAATCCAACCTTTGCACTTTCTTCCCTTAAAAATCCAACATTTTGATTATCCCACAAAATTCAACTTTTACCCCCTATCTTCACCAACAGATCCATTACTTGTTAGTGACCACTTTTTGTAAGTTATATGCCACGTGTTAGCATTTAATAGGTTTATTATTTTTTTAATTATTAAAAAAAAAATAGTTAAAAGAAAGGGAAAAAAAAAAAAAGCCCCCACCCCTAAAATTTAGTGAACTGTTAAACATCGCCCGCAAATTCCTACATAAAGCCCACAAAATAAGAGTGAAATGACACTTTTGCCCTCATACTAAAAAACACACAATTTCTCTCTCTACTCTCTACTTCCACTTTCTCTCTCTAAATTATTTCCAAAGCTATGTCGAGGCGGCCCGGCAAGGAAGTGGCGGCACCGGCGGTGGGCGGAAGGCGGTTTGCCGGCCAGAAGGTAAATTTTTTAATTTTTGTAATTTTTTTTTAAAAAAAAAACCTCCGGCGACGGTGGGGCGCCAAGGCGAGACGCCACCACCACGGCGGAGGCGCCTAGGCAAGGCGCCCGTACGGTGGTGGCGGCGCCTAGCCCAGACGCCACTACCATGGCGGCGGCGCAGAGGCTACGCGCCACGGCCGTGGTAATGGCGTCTGGGCTAGGCGCCGACACCACCGTACAGGCGCCTTGCCTAGGCGCCTCGTTCTTTTTTTTTTTTTTAAATTTTTTTTTTGTTTTTTTTTAATTTTAAATTTTATTTTCGATTTTTTTTTTTTTTTTTTATAAAATTTGTTTTTCTTTTTTTTAAATTGTATGTTCCCTTTTTTTTTTATCTTTTTTTTTTAAAATTTTGTTTTTTTATTTGTTTTAATTTTATATTTTTTATGTTTATAATTTTATTTCCGTGACTTGTTTATTTGCTTTTGTGTTTATTTTCGACTTTTTTTAATTTGTTTTCGTTATTATGTTTCGTTATTTACTTGGAGTTAGGCATCGCAATTTAGACCTGGTGCGGGGAAGAGTATTGACGTCGTGAGGAGTACGATCTACTCAATGGAGAGCTCGGGGCCCAGACACGTTAGATCCCGTGGTATTTCGGCCTCGGCCCGCAGAGAACGGGTGCACTGTTCTGCGGACGATCAAGATGATGATGATGATGATGAGGAGGAGGAGGAGGAGGTCGAGGAGGAGGAGGTCGAGGACGAGGATGATGCAGATGAGGATGTCGACGATCAGAGTGGACCATATGATGATTACGGTCCATTCAGTCAGAGACTTGATGATACGTATGAGACGCATAGGGTAGATGTGCGTAAGGGTCGAGATGGTAGGTTTGTTAGTAGATCTGGCACATCATCTGCGTCCACTGTGTCTGCGGGTAGCAGAAAACGGTCGAGGGCCGTTAATGATTCTTGGATGGTGAGGGGTGAGGTGGCCGGGGGACCTATAGACGGGAGTGTGATTCCTAGCTTTTTAGGACACATCGCTACCCGTATTTGGGAGGACCAGGAGAGGGCTTTGGATACAGGCATTTTGAAATGCCAAACCCGGGAAAAGACTTGTAGGTTTTTGTGTAGCTGGGCTGATGCTTGGCCGGAGGAGAGCGAGATGGTCGGGCGATTGAGGGCCACTAGAGTGAGTCACCTTCCTGCCACCATGCACGATAGGATTGACTGGACGCTGATCACGGCTTTCGTTGAGCGATGGCAGCCGGATACGAACTCGTTCCACCTTCCGTTCGGTGAGATGACGATCATGTTGCATGACGTCGAGGCCATCCTTGGGATTCCCGTGGAGGGAAACCGAGCGTCTGTCGTCACTGATGCGGATCAGGCAGATTTACTAGCGGAGCTGTTGGCGGTGGATAGGGCTGCGCTGTACACATCGGCACTTGGTGTGTGGGATCACGGCGGCGTTAAGATCGCAGCCGTCTTGCAGCGATGTTTGCACCCTACGGCACGTAGGACGCAGGACACACAGCTGGCTGCATATGTTTTTCTTCTTCTCGGGTGTACCTTGTTTCCGGATAAGAGCGGGAACAAGCTCAGGCCACGCGACATAGTTGACGCGTGTGAGCCCGACAGAGTAGGCCAGTTTTCTTGGGGTCGGCTACGCTGGCGTATCTGTATCGCCAGTTAGGATTCTCGAGCCGGGCTGATGCAGCAGGTATCACTGGATGTCTGACGTTGTTACAGACCTGGATATACGAGTATTTTCCTGCGTTTCGACCACACCGCGACCCGGTTCCCATTGGTGATGGCCAGCCACGTGCCTGTGCGTGGAGTCCGCGTGTCGAGAAGAAGTCCGTTGACCGCCTGCGCTCCATACGGTTATCGCTTGACAGGATGTCCCCCTTAGAGGTACAGTGATTAAATTATTTCTACTTTTACAATCTGATGCTTTATTTTATGACTGTTACTGATTTTAAATAATGTGCAGGTGAACTGGATGCCTTTCGGCCAGAACCCTAGTAATAGGGTACCCAGGACCCTCTACACTGGACTGATTCAGTATCGCGAGATCGTAGAGGCGTACATGCCGCAGCGCTGTCTTCGCCAGCTTGGATTTGTCCAAGTTGTCCCACCTCCACCGGCATGGCCCAGTAAGGCGGTACGATCTGCGTCGTCGAAGGAGTACGTCGTCCAATGGCCGTCAAACATGATATCCATGTGGGAGCAGTTTCCGATGGTTGCCCGCCTATGGACGGCGGAGCTGCAGCGGCCGCCAAGTGGGGTGACTGCCATGTGTGACCAGCACTACATGGAATGGTACATCCGGCACTCGCACCCGAGGTTGATCAAAGACATCGACGACGCAGATGATGACGATGTGCCACCTGCCACTGCCTCTTATGCGGTACGTCTCATCTTTTATTTGTTGTTCTCTTATTTTAATATATATATATGTATAATACGTCGTTTCATGTTTTTTGTTTTGTGTAGTGGATGGGCAAGATTATGCAGTTGGGACACCGACTTTTTGAGGAAAGGGACTGCATGACGAGTGCATCAGGCAGAGCTGTTATTGACGATCTGGAACGGACCCTTGAGCAGTGGCAGTGGGCGTCACAGAGGGATTACTGATATTTGAAATTAGACATTATCTTTTTAGTTTGTAATATTTGACATTATTGTTCTTAGTTTTTAAAATTCAATATTATCATTTTAGTTTGTAATATTTGAAATTATTGTTGTTAGTTTTTAAAATGAAACATTATCTTTTAAAAATGAACACATAGAAATGACATAGTATTGACAATACAAGGCCTCATAGTAAAAGGTAGGTGTACATCAACAAAAACTACATGGCAATTAAATTGTTCCACTGTTGCACGCGAGCATGGTACAAAGCATCCCAACCCTCCACGCTTGCTCTACGAATTTCATACCACTTCGGTATGATATTTGGGACCGGAAAATCGGGTGACATGTCTAATCGGATAAAATGTCTGTATGACGGCCCAAGAAATCCAATAGCAACGTCCCTTACCGGTCTGGTGACGGTCTCGCGCGAACACCAGGGCAGAACCGTTGTACATGGATAATAGGCTCGACTATGTAAACCAAGGCCGAAATGCATGACTGCACACTTGTAGATGTTTGCAACGGCAAAGAGATCAAGTGGCGCATCGAACCAATGATTTTGACCGCAAGGTCCCCCTCCCCACCGGATACGCTGCAGAGACCTATCCAAGTCCTCGCCGTACACATGGCCATACACATCTCGGTTTGATGCGATTTCACTGTACATCAACTGCCGCACTAAACCGTAGTTGTCTTCACCCATTTGAAACACATCCGCCACAACCCGAAATCCGCAGTTACCATCTGCAATGACATCATTCCACCCGTCCAAGAATGGCATCATGATATTAGGGATCCTGTCCTTATATGGAAAATGTTCAATGTCCATTCTCCCTGTTACACACATCAATAAACACAATAAACAAGTCAACAGTAAACTAATCAAATAGTCAACAAAAGAAATTGAAGTCGAATGTCTTACCGGTGCCGGGCATATTCACCGACGACGATGATTGGCTGCCACTTGATGAGGATGTACGACCACGGCCACGGCCACGGCCACGACCGCGAATGTACTCAAACGCACTCTTGTTCCGCCGTGGTTGTCGACCCCTAGGTCGCTCGACCCCTTCCGGTTCCTCGGTATCCAAACACGATGTATTGAACATGTCATGAAGTATGTGTGTAGCACTACGAATGATCGAAGGGTGACTGGAGGACACTTGGTCAAACATCATCTGAAACTGCTCCAACTCCTCTTGTTCACGGTGAACCGTATGCGGAACAGCATGCTCTCCGATAACGAGCGTCCGCCAGAATGGATGAACCTGATCGACATGTAACGACGCCCTGTCTTGCGTAATTACGCGGTGAATGGTGCATGCACAAGGTAATCCATGAGTCATTGATATAGCACATCCGCACCGAATAGCCACTTCATCGCCCAACTCCCTCATCCTGGTATACTCGCTCAGAATCAACCCCAAACAGTGGTGTGACACACGACCGTGGAGAATCTTAAATATGAAATGGCCATACAACATGCCATGTCGTCGTCTGGAGTCCTCGAGATAGTTCTTGATGCCGTTCCTCTGAGTATCAATAGCCTTGTTTATTCTCTCGAACAGTGTATCCAGAGCAGCCGTGGAAGAATCAATCCAGTCCTTCAAAGCTCTATGAGCGCTCTCGACTCTGCATGTCGTAGTGTTCCCAAAATGAAGAACTTGGTTCGTCCAATATTTGACAAACTTTTCCCTCTGAGGTACCCACTGATGCATCACATAGTCTACGATTGGCGGGCACCACTTGTACGCATCCTTTAAGTTTTCCAAGGCTCGATCGTACTCTGCCTCCGTGGTAGCTTGCAGGATCTTCCGCCACTTACCATTTACCAATCTCTCTGCTGAATCTAAGTTCTTGTTGAAAAGGTTGTAGGCTTTGACTTTCACGCAGTTGTTGATGTGCCATGTGCACAGTAAATGGCTCGACTCCGGAAACAGCTCCGCTATAGGGGCAAAAAGACCTCCCTCACAATCACTTACGATGGCCGATGGCTGTACATTTGGGCCGATGTAGTTTCTCAACTTTTCCAACACCCAACGGTAACTCGCAGCCGTCTCATCCTTCATGACTGCATAACCAATCAGAAAGTTCTGGTTCGTTGGAGCCATCCCAACCATCTCAACCAGTGGGAACTTGTACTTGTTTGTCTTGTACGTTGAATCGATCAAAATCACAGATGGCCAAGACGAAATCATATCAGCACAATCAGGATGGACAAGGAACAAATGAGTTACCTCCGATGTGTCTTCGTCAGATTCAAACCAGTAAAGGTAACCACGTGCTTGTGCCTGGTGCAGAAGCTGCTGTATAGGGTTCCTTCCCTCTGACCGTTCAAACCTCAATTTCTGTCTGACGTTGTAGATGTGTCTTCGGTTTGGCTGGTCTTCGGGGAATTTCTCTAACACAGACGCTAATATTTTAGCGGGCTTCACTTGAGCATCACTCATTTCTTTTACAACTAGTTTCGCAGCTGGACTTAGGCCGCTTAACTGCCGATGCCCCACTTTGTATGCTATCAGCTCATGGTTGTGATATCCCCATTTGTCGTAACCCTTCACTTCCCAACCGTCACGCCTTTGATGTTGTCGAACCTTAACTCGGAACTGACACCCACAACCTTTCCGCTTTGAGTCAAACCGAATCGCTTTACTGAAATCTCGTTCTTCTCTTTTGCGATAACGGTCGCATCTCAAAATGCGATCCATTCTACCATCCCGTTGAGATTTATGAGTTGCTACTACTAAACAAAAGCCTGATCTAATTGCAACCTGTTTTGCCCAATCAATCGCTTGTTGAGCATCTTCGAACAGGCCATCATGTACAAAAATCCCACTGTAATCATTTCCGTCTCCACCATAATCCTGTAACAATAACATATAACGTATAAATATAATTACATTAAGATTAAATTAACAAAAACAAACAAAAAAAAAAAAAGGGGATTAAATTAAAAAATAAAATAAAAAAAAAAAAAAAAAAAAAATATTCCCCTACTGGCGCCTGGCCAGGACGCCGGAGCCACGGCCGGGGCGCCTGGTCAGGACGCCGCCGCCATGGTGGCGGCGTGGTGGCCAGGCGCCTTGGCCGTGGCTGCGGCGTCCTGGCCACGCGCCGCTACTATGGTCGAGGCTTCTCCACCAGGCGCCGTGACCACGGTGGCGGCGTCCTGGCTAGGCGCCACAACCACGGCATGGCCTTTTGGCTAGGCGCCAGCCACCATTTCGTCCTTACGATGCGTTACGAACCTCGTTTTCCGATGACGACGGCGATTCTCCGGTGATCCTCGGCGATCCGGTGCTGCTCCACATTTTTTTAGTGCGAAAAATTTATCTTCCGTTAAAATTATAAAAAGGGCAAATTTGTCAAAAAATTATAAAATGTGGGCTTTATGTAGAGATTTGCGGGCGATGAATAACAAGTCCCAAAATTTAAGCACAACCCCCTGCCACCTACTCAAACACCTGACCACCAGCCCACCGACAACACCGCAACCAACAAGCACCGCACATCTCCTCCAACACTAGCCCACCGACAACATACAACGTGTTAAAAAGTCCTCTGTTCTCTGTCTCACAAGTGAGGGCAGTAACTACCCTTGTCATTTCCCGGCAATTCCTCTTTCACATGGCGATGCTCATCTTAGGTGGGTCGCTTTTCTTTCCTTTATTGCTGACTTTTTTATGCTGCTCTAGTAAATAAATAAATTAAAAATGGTGATTTTATGGTGACTCAGCCTAGATGATTTTGTAGGCGTCGTTGAGGTACGTGAATATTGTGTTTTTTATTAAATTAATACGATCTGTAATTATAAAATTTTATTCTACTCTGTATATAAAATGTACAAGTATATTAAAAAATTTACCGTGATCTGAGTTTACGTACATGAGTTCATCAATGTTGAAATTTACTTCGTAGATTGGAGTTACTATGCAAGTGCTAGCTGCCGCAGCCGCAGCCGCAGCCGCAAGGGTAGTTTACGTACATGAGTTCATCAATGTTGAAATTAATTGCGTAGATTGGAGTTATTATGCAAGTGCTATCTAGCTGCCGCAGCCGCAAGAGTAGGTGAGAGAAAACAAATCTTGCTTACTCGTCAAAATTCCATTTAATACTGCTATACTATGCGGAGAACGTAGAAAATTTTCTATTGCTTTTCTACTCATTTTCAATTAATCACAAAGTGAGTTTCCTCACCAACTCACTTTGTGATTTTGAGATCACAAGTTCGAGCCCCACCAACTGATCAATATTATTGATGTAAATGATTTTAAATATTGAATCAATAATTATGTAATTGACTTTAGTAGTTCACTTGATCACTCCACGTAATTGTAGAAATAATTTTTAGATCTAATCATTAAAGGAAATATTATAATATAATGTGCCTATTTTTATGCCTCGTTTGGTTGTATATGCGAATTAAATATTGTAGGAAGTTATAATTTCTTGGAAACATTTAGATCATGTTTGTTTGACAAGATTTGTATTTTCTATGAATTAAATTTCTATGTTTTGTTTGATTAGCTTTATGTAAATCTCATGTATTATAACAGCTTTAACTACAACTTTCCCAAACTTTGGAGGGCAATAATATAATTTCAGCAAAAAATAAATATGGGAACTTTGAGTGACCAAAAAGTGGCGGGGAGAATAGTTAATTTCCCATGTTTTGTAGGAATTTCAATTTCCAAAAAAAATTTCACTTTCTACATTTTCTTTTAAATGATAACCAAACAACTATCCATAAACTCATTTTCCATGAATATGTAATTCTCCTATTATTAAAGTGCAACCAAACAACATCTTAATCTTTTTGTTTGTACTCTATACGATGTAATAGTTAACCGAGTATCCCTATAACATTGATCGAATAACGCTTACACTAATGAAGAAACCCATGCAACACTAATTGAGTAACCCTTTAAGTAACCCCTATAACACTGATCAAGTAACCCTTACAAAACTAATGAAGTAATCCCATGATGATTGGCCATGTGGACTTTTAATGAAAATTTGGATATAGGGCATCTATTCCTTTTATTAAATAAAAACTCTGGATACATGAGCATTTTTATATATAATGACATGAAACTTTAGAGAAGTGTTAGAGCTATTTTAATTTACATAGCAAAGGTAAAAACCATTAGTGTATTATGATATTTTTAGAAAGATTGATGGGATCATTTCTGATATTAATCCCATCAGATCCCATCAATATTTTAGGAAGGATTAATGAGATCTTTGATATATATTAATCCCATCAGATCCCATTAATCTTTCCAAAATTATAATAAATAGTTCGTATAAACTTAATTTGAGATGCAAAATCAAGTTGTGATTGAGTACCAAAGCCAAGATTTGGAATGTTGAAGAGTTAAATTACCATACGCATGAAACTCATTGAGACAAAAAGAAAACAAATGAAAACGAAAGGTACACTTTAAATTATTGCCAATTTGACATGAATGCCAATTTTGTGGTTTTTCTGATTACTTGTACTGAAAAGTAAAAAGGTGACGCATGTGATGATCATTTCTCATCTGCCCTTTCACGGCGAATTAACAAATTACGTAAAACTATATATACTGTATGTCTGAGAAAGTCTGAGACTGAAAAAAAAAAGGCATTTTTCTGAGGCCAATAAAATAATATTTCAGCTGGTATAGTTATAATAACATTGTTCTAAAGTTCTTTAACTTCTTGTTAGTTGATAATTAGTTCAGAAAGTTTTATGTTGTTTTATATGGGCGTAATGATATGAAATGTTTATGTTGATCAGGTGTAAGTAGTATTGACCATTGGGGCAGGGTAATACTATCAGTATTATATTGGTGAAAATGGAGGATGAGCGCGAAGTTCCCCTATTGAAGAAGGTGTATTATGAGGATTGTCCTGGATGTAAGATTGAAAAGCGAAAAGATACTGATGATAGCATACCCTGGAAATTACTGGCTAGCATTTGGATCATTGTGCTGTGCAATGGTATGAGTTGACTATTAGAATGAATTGATTTCCCGGCTTTCTTTTTCAATTGATTATGTTATATGTACAATGAGGTTGTTGTTGATTAGGGAGAGAATGTAGAATCAGGAGTTTAATGGAAATGTTGAATATTTGTTGTTGGTGCAACGAACACCTTAGCTAAACTCTAGTAACTTGAGCATTAGAGCAGTGTGTATTTGTGATTGTTCTGAGTCTAATTTTTTGAAGTTTGACAAAGACACATTCCAACATCATGCTAACATGCTTCACAACAAAAGAAAAAAGGAAAAAAAAAGTGCAGTTCGGCTTGGATTAGCCGGGTTGAATCCACTCTAGTGGAATAATCCTATGCCTATGGACTAAGGTCAGACCAAGCCAACACAGCAGCATTGCAGGGGGTGTGTGAGAGGGCGTTGATGGCTGTGGTGGTGAGCTGAGTGGCGTCGGAGGTGTTAGGGGTTAATGGTGGTGGTACAGTGTCTGTATAAGTGTATTGGTAGTTGAGACTTGGAAGAGTTATTTTATTAATTCTACTCAGTAAAGCTAATAGAAATTACCCTTGTTTAAAACCAAACATTTAGCTAGCCTTAGGTACTAATATTTGCATTTTCTCTATGATTGAATACGTGAAGCTCATAAGTTGCAATTTGCAATTTTCTAAATGATTGAATAATGGAAAGTTCTTGTCATTCTCTACACTAATAGTATGATAGAACTCAGGAATAATAACACGCAATCGTTTTTCTTATATTCCTTGCTGGCTTGTTCCATGCTATTTGCTTGGCACCAATTGTCTTGTCTCAAATATTTTATTACAGAAAAATCTGTTCTGATCGTTTCCCTGTATCTTTTATGTGCAGCTCTGCCAATTTCATCACTCTTTCCATTCCTTTACTTCATGGTAAGAAATGAATGTTGCTAAATTTGATGTTTTTTGTACCAAGATTAACAGAACCATGAGTTCACAATCTAATAGCATGCTAATCTGTGAAGCACTACTCTGCTAAGTCTGAAAATATGATTAAAATTGTTAGTCAATAGAAGAAAGCACTACAATAGATATAATGAGGAATTCTATTCCGGAGCATGGCTCCGTTGCATCTTAAGCTTCTCATAAGGCTGGAAGACTGTTTTAGGCTTTCAGCTAGAAAGTATACTGTGTTAAAGGCTACAAGGTGGAACAAGATAAATGTTAGCCTCTGATATTACCCATTGCAGCTTGGTTTTGTAGCCTTGCTAGGAACGCGTTGGAAAGATAGTGACGAATTTCTTTTCCCTTTGCCAAAAATTAATTAAGACCAAAAAAAAAAAATCTGTCCATATGTTGTAATGTGAAGATCATTTGATAGCAGAATGTTTACCAAGAAGCGTCCCCATTTACAGATATTGAAAAAGAAATTATGCTTTGTTCATAATGTAGCATTGGAGGTATAAATAGCTAATAAATTAATTTGTTTCGTTCAGTCCTCATTGTTTTCTTCTAGTGACTGAAAGAGTGAAATATATAAAGCCGATTTTTAAATTCACTTGGAGCAGTATTTTTGTCTGAAGAGTGTGATATTGTGGTCTCTAGCATTATTGTTCTGTATGTAAATAACTATATATATGTTCGTGCAGATTAGAGATTTCCATATAGCTGAGCAAGAGGAAGATGTGGGATATTATGCAGGTTTTGTTGGTGAGAGTTCTTTTTCTTTTTCTTTTGCATACTTGTTTTTATTTATTTATTTATTTATTTTTTTCTATTTTCATAAGAAGGTAAAGAATTGATCCTTTATGGTGTCTTTTTTTATGTTAAAGGATCTGCTTTCATGTTTGGACGGGCATTGACTTCTGTCATTTGGGGGAAACTTGCTGATCGATATGGTCGGAAGCCTATTATCATTATAGGAACAATAGCTGTGTTAGTAACCAATTACTTCCACTTCTACCCCATTTCTAATTCAGCTTTCTTTTCCCAAATTCAATAACAGTGCAAGTCGTTAGTTAATGTTGTGGTCATTGTCACATTTCAGGGTGATTTTCAACACTATGTTTGGTCTGAGTGTAAATTTTTGGATGGCAGTTTCAACAAGATTTCTTTTAGGAAGTTTGTGTGGATTACTTGGGCCTGCTAAGGTAAGGCTTGCTGTTTTGCATATAGCTCTTTCAATGACTTACTCCGTACTTGACTGTGTATTGTGTATCTAGTATTAGGAATTTTTTTTCCTTTCTCAAATGTTAATCACTTCCTGTTCTTTTAACAAGGTAAGTTAGTTTTTCCTTATGAGCAGGCTTATGTATCAGAGGTTTGTCGGGAAGAACATCAGGCTGTAGGCATGTCCATGGTAAGCTTCTTCAGCCAATTCCTGCACCAACTAAGTCTGGTATAATAGTAAGTAGTTTAGGAACAAATCTGTTATACATTTTACTTTGTACAGATTACTACAGCCTGGGGTATAGGATTGATTATTGGGCCGGCACTTGGAGGTTTACTTTCCCAGGTAAGCTGTCATCTCTCTGTGTATTGTTGAATCACAGATGTTGCTCATGTTGATTTGTATAACTGCTTGATTTGAGCAACACTCCGATGTGTATTACATTTCTTTAGATTTTTCTATTGGAAAGAGCACTAATCATGGTGCGAAGATAACTAGAAGTTGGAATATGATCACTTTAGTAAATGAACCAGAGTCAATATCAAAAGACTAGTCCTGTTTATAACTACTAACAGTCCTTGTATAGATATGGGAACGGCTTAGTGTTAACCTACCCTTACCCTTATCCTCCCTAGTTCATAGTTTGCATGGTGTACTTCTTAAGGTACTTAGCTTTCATTTTGCACTAAATTCTTCTCTTGTTAAGAATTTTAAATCCCCTTGTTTATGCAAATAAGCTATCAATCTAAGACATTTTCTTAATTCTTCAGCCTGCAGAAAAATACCCTCAGATGTTTTCGCCAGAGTCATTGTTTGGAAGGTCAGTTTTCACATGCCTGGGGCTAATGGCTTTGAATAAAGGTGTTCATGATCCTCCCTGAATCTGGTTCAATCAGATGTTATAACAATGCAAATTTGTATGTTTTGCTGCAGATTTCCATACTTTTTGCCCTGCCTTATCACGTCTGCATTTGCAGCAGTAATCACAGTTGGTTCGTTTTGGCTTCCGGTTAGTCCCTTTATCTGATTTTCTCTAAAACCTTTGTTATTTACTCCTACTATTATCTTTGAAGTATAGCTAGAGAAATTATAATGATTTCTCAAGTGTGACCTTAACCCTTAAATCCATGATATGTAAATTTCTTCAATTTTCATATATTTATTCTCACTAGTTTAACTTGAATTGGTAGGTTAAAGTTTGTTATGCATACAAAATTATTCAGTTCAAAGTTCAGCTTTCACAATAGACATAACAAATTGAGTTAACTAGTAGTGTCGCTGCACAGGAGTCATTACACATGCACAAATCAAAGAATTTATCAGGAGATGATTCGTATGAAGCTTTGGAAGCTGCAAGCAACTGCGCAGATGAGAAGAGCAGTGGGAAAGAAATTGAAGGACAAGCTGACGTATCTACGAAAAGCTTATTCAGAAATTGGCCTCTGATGTCCTCTATTATTGTGTATTGTATTTTCTCACTGCATGATATGGCTTACACTGAGGTAAGCATTACTCATCTTTCTCCTAATATTAATCTTGCTCACAAAAATTTAGCAATTACTTGCAAATTTCCTTTTATTTGACAGCATTCTAGGAAGTCTTCAACTTCAAATAAATTTGAAGTACAATGTATATCCCAAGTCAGAAACCTTGCTTTCCCTCAATATAATATCTGGATTATTTATTTCATTTTCTATTTTGTACAAGAAGACATGTTAAATTACCTCAAATGCTAACATCATCATAGAAGTATTATAATATATGAGGGCCACAACGATTAATTCATAAACACGAACTTATAAGTTGTTTAGGGTTTATTCTGTTGAATTCTTTGTGATGCATGTATAATCTCTATACCAACTTTAGTATAACATCTATTATTTGCAAGCTATATCTGTATAGGATTAGTTGTCCAATTTTGTAGATATGAACTATCTTTGTTGACTTGTTGTAATCTTTATTTTTCAGTTTTGGATTAGTTGTCTTGACTATAAACATCCTCATTTCTATAGATATTCTCATTATGGGCAGTAAGCCCAAGAAAACTCGGAGGATTGAGCTTTTCTTCTGAAGATGTAGGTGTTGTTCTTTCTATTACAGGTATAGAGAAACCATTCATTGCTTTTGAATTTTCACCTTATTGTACTTTCAAACGCTTAAACTCATAAGTAGGGCCTAGGGGCAAATCTTATATGTATATTAATTGTTATGGTATATTGTTCAGTTTTCTTAGCTTGCTTTGTAATATAGGCAAGAGGTTGAAGTTCCAGTTTTTTTTTTTTCATCATTTTCCAGGATCCGACACTGCTCATAGTGTTCAATCTATTTTTTGTTTGCCAAACTGTTATTTATGAAGATATACTTAGTACACTATTTGTCTGATTTTTATAGCATCTAAGTACGTAAAGTCATCTATAGTTTACAAATGAAGAGTTAACTTTTAAGAGTGTAATATTCTACTTCTTATAGTTTATGTACTGGCCAATATACAAGTATAAATGAATGACTTCAATATTGTTTTTGCTTCAGTAGATTGCACTAACCTTAATTTCTTTTATTATTCATTATTCCTGTCTCCTTGCAAAGGTTTTGGGATGATGGTTTTTCAGCTCATCTTATATCCATACATGAACAAATTCTTAGGACCTGTCATGTTTGCTCGAATTTGTGGGGTATGCTTTTTTGAACCTTGTGATTATTCATGCTTGTTTTCCATGACCAATGCGAGTATGATAGCATTACCTTCTTCTTCTTCTTGCAGGCGTTGTCAATACCTCTGTTACAAAGTTATCCTTTCCTTGCATTGTTGTCGGGGCTAAGCCTTAGCATCTTTTTAAACTCTGCCTCTATTATCAAGAATTGTTTATCAGTAAGTATAGCCAACAAACATTGTTTCACTTATTTATTCAAGCAACATATGGTATCTTTAATCCGCTATGCAATTTAAATTTCTCTAATAATTAATAGGGAACAAGAAGAAAACTTAAGTTTTAGTATGAGTAATAGTTGAAGATATATGTTCCTCTTTGGTAGTTTCTTAATTCTATTCTATTTCGTAATCTATGATCAGGTATGCATCATCACCAGCACATTTATTCTGCAAAACCGAGCTGTGGTATTGTACCTTGACCTTCTTGACTGTTCCTCATGCACAGTTATATTACCTGAATAATTTCGATCTCTATGCACTTGAGATGAATATTTTGTAAATTAAAACAGGAGCAAGATCAACGTGGAGCTGCTAATGGCCTTTCTATGACTGCCATGTCTATTTTTAAAGCAATTGGTCCAGCTTGTGGTGGTGCATTGTAAGTTCTTTTGTTTCTTAGTTTGTTTACTGCAGCATGCACCACACCCCTTTCCAGTGCTTATACTACCCTGTACTGTCTTTCATTCTCGAGACTCCACATCGCAGTTAGTCTTTTATTGGAAACTTTGATGAAAGGTGCGTGTCCTTAAGAGGCCTTGAGGATGAAAGAATGCTTGGAGTAGCTTCCTTTCAGTTCAGGTTTAAGACACTTGATTCTAGCAAATGCTCTTGCTTAAGAACTATGGCTAAAAATTATTTGTTAACTCGGCTCAGTTCATAATAAGAATGCTTTAATCCTTTGATTATTATTGCATAATCCATGGGAGAAGCTGCGCGAGGTAAAATCTTTAAGTATGGTTCAGGAACAAATTTTATTCCTTCAATTAAATAACTACCACACTGGATCTTAGCTCAATGCCTTGTTCTAAAGGAGATTTTAAGGATATTCTTACAATTTAAAATAGAATTAAAATGTGGCATGTTATTTAGGAGATTTTTACACTAGGCTATTTAATTTGTAGTACACAACTGCAGCATCTTTTTAATTTAGCAGAAACCTTCATATTCAAGTGAGATTGTAATTGGATATGTAGAGCTAATCTAACATGTTTGTATGTCGTTGATAGCTCTGCATGGTGCTTCTTCTTATATCGTGTTTTTGTTTATGTAATCTCCAGGCTTTCATGGTCAGAGAAGCGTCAAGATGCTTCCTTCCTCCCAGGTACAGTCTACAGAATTATACGAATTATTTCTATATACGGAGTACTGCTCAGCTGTATGTGCATTTTTGTTATATTGTTGCTGCATTGAACATCGTGAATGTGTCACTCTTTTTCTATACAAGTGTTCTTTAAGCAGTGACTTACCTATGAAACACAAGATAGTTTCATTGCTGATTTTTTTTTTTTTTTTTCTTATGTCTTCCAAAGTTTGTTCCTAAAAAATCCTTATGATTTATTCAATTTTTGGCAAACCCTACGTACTACCTTACCCTGCAATATTTACACCTTTTCACTCACTCTCATTACATTTTTTCAGTTTTTCTTGCACCTGTCCAACTCTTAATTCACTCTCTATTCACCCTTCCATACACACACTCACCAAATCAACGGTCTTTCTCCAGCAGCCTTAATTTGAGTGCAAATAGCAACCGTAGATAACTTTTAAGAAACGGGGTAGTATCTTGTAACGTCCCAACATAATAATGAGGCCTATTCACTGGGATTTGCTGCATTTCAAACAGAACATTAAAAAAAAAAAAAAAAAAAAAAGAATTTGCTGGATTTCAAACAGAATGTTGATGTCGATATTAATTTAAAAAGCTTTTTCCATTTAATGATTATAAGTGGTAAAAGGCTAAAAGAGCTTTTGATGCCTATATAGTGTACTTTATAATCTCTTTTTCTCTTACAATTCCAACATCATATTTTGCATATTCTTATTATTATATACTACGTACTTTGTAGTTTCAAGCTTTATTCATACATAATTACCGCCTTTCCTAATCAATGTGTAGAGTTGTAACAAAAAGATTACTTTGGGACGGAGGGAGTGGTTAAGATATCTAGTTGGTTAGTTGCTCTAGTTTTGTATTGTAAACTAAGCTAACTCACGTTCTGAATGGCATTATGCAGGCACACACATGGTCTTCTTCCTCCTCAATGTGGTAGAACTCGTAGGTGTGGTGTTAACGTTCAAACCTCTCCTAGTTGAACGTAAAGACTAAACACCACAAAGTTACAAACTCTGTCTAAGGAGATAGGAGTAGAAATGGAGGAGAGTATGAGAATTGTTCTCGTGGCCGGCCTGTACGTGCTGCACTCGAGGTCTATTTTATGATGTGGTTTGAACTTAAGCTGTTGTGATGCAGGGGTGGATTCAATATGCATATAGAACAATATTGTCGATCTCGAGCGCTTCAGTGTTGTGCAAGCTCCTCCTCCTCATGTGCTCTGGAGATCAGAGCCATTGTCATTGCTATTCTTTCCTTGATGCTTTAATAAAAGTAACAGTAGTATAGAATTAGTCAAGTCTGCCCATGAATTGGCCAATATTGAGCTAGAAGTAATCTGTTACTAAGTTTTATGTGTTGATTATGCTTTCTATATTGGCAAAAAAATATTTAAAGTTTTAGGTCTGGCTGTGATTGAGAAGGCTTGGAAATGCTACTTGATCAATGAGTTGTTTGAATTGTACATTGTAGCAACTTGTTACAAATAAAAAGTTGAAATTCAAGGGGCGATATTGTATTTTTGCAAATTTCACTTGTGGATTTTTTCTTTGGCCATTATTATCTCATTATCTCAAGGCGACTATACGCTTTTGCATAATTGATTAATTAGTGTCCTTTTAGAGCATTAACAAGATGTGCCAAAAAATGCTCATAGCAAAAGTATTGGGCAAAAAGCAAAATAAAGTTATTATTCCACCAATGAGCAATTTGAGAAATGCTCATGAACAACCAAAAATGCTCATAGGATGAGCAAAAAGATTGATGAATAGTAAAATGTGGGCCTGCATTAAGGACACACTGTCAGGTTTTTTTTTAAACCCCCCCCCCCAAATAACGTGTTTTGGGATGCACTTAAAAATTTAGCCATCAAAACACGTCGTCTGGATGGTGAGAAAGCCAAAAAAAAAAAAAAAAAGTGGATTACTAATTAAATCCATTGTTTAAGAAAATTGATTTGGGGATTTTTACCCCGCCACGTGGCCTAGTGAGAGTGTGACACGTGTCACCCTAAAAGGAGTCCAAATGGACTCACTTGGATTTGACACGTGGCATACAGATACTCATCGGGGAATGACGGTTTTCGGGACCCAATTCCCAAGAAAGTCGCAAAGCGGTGCAGCCCACCAAATTTAGGTCAGAATGACCTGGATAAGGCCACATTTACCAATGACCCTATAAATAGAGAGATTTACCCCATTTTGGGGACACATTCATTTATTACATCACAATCAATTCTCTTACAACAGAGAAAACACCTGATCTTGGGATCTGAGAAGATCTACTTTTACTTTCCGCTTTTTACTCCGAACACGTACTAACTTGTTCGTCGGAACTCCGAACAACCGGAGCTTCCGTTTGTTTGCAGGTATAGCCAGCGAGGACCTAGTCTTGGTGACGTAACTCTCCCGCTGGACGCATAAAAAACCCCAAACATTTGGCGTCGTCTGTGGGGAGAGTACCTCTAAGATGGTTTGTCAAGAGACTATACCGCCTCCTAAGGACAAACGTCCAGAAGCAGAGGTCCACTAGGATCATGATACAGATTCTGATCTAGAGGTCGAAGTATACACGGCCAAAGATGGATCCCTTAAAACCAGATGCATCCGTTCCAAGGACAACAGGGAACGGGGCGTTAATCAGGCGGGTCAGAGAAAGTCAACCGGCCAGCCCCAGGCGGCAGGATAGGCTGCTCACATCACCCGAGAAAAGTTCATGAATTCATGACGAGCTTCAAGAAGGAGATGAAGGACCTGATCTCCAACAAAGCGGTTGGACCCAGTAAGGGTTAGTTGGCAAAGAGGCCCTCCCACTCTGATAAGGCCAAGTCGGTGAAAGACAGGCAGCCCACTCCCCATCCCAATACAAAGGAGGGGGGCAGGCCTTTTATCTATTGGTCCAAGTTCCGCTTCCCAGACCAGGGAAAGAGGAAGCCCATCCGGTATACTTAGCCGAATGACAGCAAGAAGATTTACTCTGATGCTCGATATATCATTGAGCAAAAGAGAAACAAGCAACTGTCTGACTTGGCTTCAACGTCGACTATGCCAGACAGCTTCAGAAATACCTCGATGAAGTATTCCCAATCTGTACATGAGAACATGTCAGGCGGCCCGTCTGTCCATACAGGTCCTCAAATGATAGGCTTGGTCCCGGATGTGCCCCAACAACCATACAGGACGTTCGCCCAACCATATCAGCAACCTGCCCTCTTCGGGGGTCAGGAGGCATATCAAGTCCAGCCATTAGACTGTCAGCTCTGTCGGCTAAAACTTGGTGAACAACCTTCTGCGTTCTCCAAGAAAATAACTGAGGCGGCACATCCGACCAAGGTTAAGAATGTATTGGTTGGAGCCTATGACGGCACCACCAACCCTGAAGACCACATGATGGCCTACACCAACCTTATGTATTTACAGGGGTTGGATAATGCCGCATGGTGTCCAGCCACCTTAAAGGGCATTGCCTAACAGTGGTTCGGTAACCTTCCGCCTGGGTGCATAAACAATTTCAGGATGCTTGCGTTCTTGTTTGCCTCTAACTTCTCCATGAATATACCCACCAAAAAGACAAGTCTTGACTTGGGCGTGGTACAACAGGGAGACAGGGAGGGGCTCCGTTCTTATGTTAGGTGTTTCAATCTGGTGAGAATCCAAATCCAAGGACTGTCTGACGATGTTTCATATACAGACTTCTTCAAGGGTCTGAAAGACGGGTCAACTTTTAAGTTTGACCTCGTCCGGAAGAGAATCGCCACTCTTCAAGAGGCACTGATGGAGGTAGAAGCTTATATAAAAGCGACCGAACTCTGCTCCACCAGCAAGCAGTCGGACTCAAAGAAGTCTGACAAACAAAAAGGGAGTCTGCAGGATCAGCCGGCTCAAAAAGCTGAAGAGAGAAAGAAAAGAAAAGAAGTTTGGGCGGTTAAGGACTCTGATCAGCTGTTCAAAAAGAAAAAGAAAGAGTTTAAACCGCACGTCCCTAAGTACGAGTTTAACAAGGACTGCTACTCCATCCTCATGGAGATAAAAGACCAGGTGACTATTGAGAAGCCCGCAGCTATGAAAGGTCCGGCCAAAAACCGGAGCAAAAACAAGTTTTGCCATTTCCATGAGGTTATTGGCCATGACACGAACGACTGCTATAGCCTCAAACGGTTGATGGATAGATTGGCTGATAAGGGGGTGCTGAAGTCCTACATCCTCAAGTCCAAGGTGACCCTACAGACGGATCCCAAGCAGCCGTCAAAAAAGTCAGCAAAGGCTGATAGTGGTTCGGACATTAATTCGGACATGATCTGCACCATTGCAGGCGACTTTGCCTATGGGGGCCCAACTATCAGAGGCACCAAGGACCATGTCAGACAGATGGACGTCAGCTTGGTTGATGAAGGCCGAACGTCTGCCGACACCTTTCCTAAGGTCATCATTTCCAAAAAGGACCGCGGCGAAGTCTACTGGCCGCATGATGACCCCATTATCATTGAATGTAAGGTGGCCAATCAAAAGGTTATTCGGATCCTTATTGACACAGGCAACTCGGACATTATCAGTTGGTGTTGTCTGTCCAAGCTGAAGTACAAGCCAGGCAGCATGCATAAGGTCTCACACCCCTTGGTTGGTTTTGGGGGTGGAGTTGTGCACCCAGTCGGCCACATTGATCTGCCCATCCGGCTAAGAGAGAGGGGGAAAGGGTGTAATATGGTCATTCAGTTCTTGGTCGTAGAAGAGCTGGCCGCCTATAACATGGTAATAGGCCGTCCGACTCTAAACGAATCTAAGGTAGTCATTATTCCATCCCTCATGCTGCTGAAGTTTGAAAGAGATGATGGCTTTGTTGGCTCCCTAAATGGGGACAAGAAGACGACCCAAGAGTGCTATCTCTTGGACGTCAAGCCCACAACAGTTGGCCAAGGAGTAGGGATGTCAATGGGGCAGGGTGGGGCGGATGTTGGCCTTCCCATCCCCATCCCCATCTAAAATTTTCATCCCCATCCCCATCCCCTCGGCAAGTCTAAAATTCATCCCCATCCCCGCCCCGGCGGGTACAATTCCAAAACCATCCCCGCCCCAACCCCCACTTAGATATCCACCCCCACCTAATCCCCACATAAGACCCGCCAAATCCCCGCCTCCCAAATACAAAATCCTTCATAATTGATAAAGATTGCAAAAAGAAAAAAATTATTGTTAATATTACACATTTTTTTGTTTATAATTTAAGTGTATTACAAAGTATTATATTTACTATTTTATTTTACATAATTTTTTTTATAAAATAGTATAAAAGTATATAATTTTGTTTTTAAAAATATATGGATGTGGGGATGGGGCGGGTACGAAGTGGGGTAGGTGGGGATGGGGCGGGTACGAAGTGGGGCGGGTACAACCTAAAATCCACCCCCGCCCCATCACCCATGGCGGGTATGGTTTTTATCCCCATCCCCGCCCCATCACCCGCCAAACCAAGACCCATCCCCGCCCCGTTGGGGCGGGGATGGGGCGGGTCTCCTATTTAACCCGTCCCACTAACATCCTTACCAGGGAGTGGAGCCAATAGACCTTGACAATGTCAAGGAACCTGAGTTTGCCCTACCAGCAGGCGTCAAGAAGAGAAAGGCCGACCAATTGTGTGACTGTTAAGAAAGAAAAGCAATAGCAATCACTACCAGGGAACGGTCAAATAACCTCCGTCCCCAGCCGGCTGGTGAACACATTGACATCGCTCTGGATGATACACGTCCGGAGTGAACTGTATAGGTTAGGACGGTTGCTTTTGCAAAATTGGGGGCAAACTTGCACAATCTGCTGAAGGACTTTAAGGACATTTTTGCCTTTGAAGTGGAAGAGATGCTAAGCATCACCCCGGATCTCGCTGTCCACAAGCTCGCCGTGGATAAAAAAAAAGCCTATTAGGCAAAAGACAAGAAATCACGGCGAGGAGAGAAGTCAGGCGGCAACCGCCGAAGTAAAGAAGTTGTTAGACGCCAGGTTCATTCGGCAATGTCACTTCCCAGATTGGGTTGTAAATGTTGTTCTTGTGAAGAAGCCGAATAGTACCTGGCATATGTGTGTTGATTACACTGATCTGAATATGGCATGTCCGAAGGACAGTTATCCTCTTCCAAAGATTGACAGTCTGGTCGACTCTACAGCCGAATATGACTTGATGAGTTTCATGGACGCCTATTCAGGCTTTCATCAGATACCCTTGTGGAAGAAAGATCAAGAGAAGAAGGCATTCGTCACTGATCAGGGGTTATTCTGTTATACTGTGATGCCGTTTGGCTTGAAACATGCGTCTGCTACTTTCCAACGAATGATTAATACGGTCTTCATTAATCAAATCGGAAGAAACATAGAGGCGTACATTGATGACATGATAGTCAAATCCAAGCTACAGACGGACCATCTTGCTGACCTCCGAGAAACCTTCACCACACTCAGGCGGCACAAGGTCATCTCAATCCAAAGAAGTGTGTCTTTGGTGTTGAGTTTGGGAAGTTTCTCGGATTTTTGATTGATCAAAGGGGGATAGAGGCCAATCCAGAGAAAATACAGGCGGTCATTGATATGAAGTCACCCTGCACTGTAAGGGAAGTTCATAAGCTAACCGGTTGTCTGGCGGCATTGGGGAGATTCCTCAACCGGTCAGGTGACAAGTGCCTCTATTTCTTTCAAGCGATCAGGAAGAAGACCATGTTTGAATGGGGGGATGATGTTGAGGCAGCCTTTCAAAAGTTGAAAGAACATTTACACTCTTTGTCAAGGCTTGTTAGCCCTCTGCCCAAGAAGACGCTTTACATGTACTTAGTTGTCTCAGATCATGCCCTCAGTGCTGTCCTCCTTGCTGAGAGAGACGACATCCAGCTCCCGGTCTATTTCATTAGCCATGTTCTTCAAAATGCTGAACTCCAGTATCCCACGGTCGAGAAATTTGGCCTTGCTCTTTTCATGGCAGTTAAGAAGTTGAAGCCATACTTCTTGGCTTATCCGGAGGTCGTCTACTCAGACTAACCTCTCAAGCGGCCAATGACAACCTTAGAGTCATCCGGTAGGATACTCAAATGGGCTATTGAAATGCAAAGTCTTGAAATCTCTTTTGAACTAAGGAAGGCAGTGAAGGGTCAGGTGTTCGCCGACTTCATTGTTGAAATGATAAGGCCCGTTGAATTGGAAAATCTTGATCAGGTTTGGAAGGTGTATGTAGACGGGAGCTCTACCATGAACGGTTGTGGTGCAGGGATAATATGTCAGTCTTCTAAGGGGGACAAATATGAATATGCACTGCAATTCAAGTTCCAAGCCTCAAACAATGAGGCTGAATATGAATACCTTCAGCAAGTTACTAATCTATGAGCGATAAGAAGGTCAAGATGGGATATGTTCTTCTTATGCTTTGTACCTATGACAGTCTTTGCTATGAAGTTGAATATGTGATTATTGTAATTATAGAGTTTTTTTTTATGAAAAAGTAAGACTTTTAACAAGTATTTTACAAGTATGCAAAATGAATTTTCAAATATATTTTCAAAATAAAGTTTTGTATTCCTTGTTTTTAAATAAAGGTTTAGATTGAAAACTTTCATAAATCTTTAATATATTTAATTAAATATTTTGATTTATGTCCATACCTTATAGTGTTTCAACGATTTCTCCTAATGAAAGTATTTTAAATTTTACGAATGACTCATAAAAATATTTTACGAGTTCTCACTACTTTTGTAAACAAATCATTTTAAAACCTAAGTTCTTTTGGATGTTTGAAACTTGCTGATTTTCCTTACTTTGATTGATGATTGTTGATAAAGTGTTAATATAGTTGATTTAATGAGTTAATGTGTCGATCGAGTTACAGGGACGTAACTCCTTTTAAGGGGGGTAGAGGACGATAGAGTTTCGCGAGTTTGCTTTTCGAGTTACTTTGGAGTAATTTTGAGTCTTTCTTGAGTTAGTTATGATCTTGAGTCTGGTTAGGATATGCATGAGTCTAAGAATTTAAAATCGATTTCTTTATTATTTTACTAAGTTTCAGGACGAAACTTCTTTTAAGGGGAGTAGACTGTAATACCCCGTATTTATGAAACATATTTTCTAATTAATTAATTAATTAATATTTTCTAAAAAGGGTATCTTAGTAATTTATTTTACTATTTGAATTTTGGAGCCAAAATGATATTTGAATTTTGGCGCCAAATACATTTTAAAAATCAATAATTATTTTGGGTTTTGGATAAGATTTATTACCCTTTTTTTTAAAAAAAAAAAAGGAAAAAAAAATCGGATTATTTATATATTTCGGATATTTTAATTAAAGCAAAAACTATATTTTATTATTTAATTAATAAGGTCCGAAATTCCTAATTATTGAATAAGATTTTCGGATTTTCCTAGTGTGGAAAATTTGATTTTCTAGGTTAATTTATTTAGTGAATAATTGGTATCTTTTTAATTAATTATTTTATACAATAAATATTATTTACACGATTATTTTTATTTCCTTAAATCTAGCAAAATAACTCCCTAAAATATACTAATAGGATCTGAAAATTTGAGCTATGGATGCTCAATATTTTCGGCCCTCATGGTCAAATTTTGGGTGATTTGTTTTGGAAAATTGTATTTTTAATTATCTCCTTAAAATCTCTTATTTTCCTTAATTTTATTTCTCCATCTCCTAAATATTTGATCATCTTATTTTCCTACCTTATATCTTCCTTGATTATTCCCCAAGTAATCTCTTTTGCCATATTATTTTTCATGACGACACACTTTCCTTAATTCTATTATTCTTAATCACCTTAATATCAAAACTTTCCTTATTTCTTTCATTCTCTTCTCCAAATAATTCCTTAATTCTTTTTACCATAATTCTTCCTATATTCTCCTACTATAATTCTTGCATGAGCTAGCCTATAAATACCCCCTCATACCTCTCATATTCTTCACACCAAAAACTCAATTCTCTTCTTCTCTTTTACTCTTCTTTTCCCTCAACCTTTTCCTACTTTTCTTCTCCTCTTTACTAAAAGAAAATCTGCTCGTATATCTTTAGAGCCAATTTTCGGATACTTCTGGTCAGTTTTGGGGTTTTTATATTCCACAAAAAATTGTTCCTATTGAAAAATCCTTGAGGTTAGGCTCAACCCAATTCGGAGCTATATCGAAGGATTTATGACCTTTGCAAGTTTTACCTATTCTTTTCAACGCAAATTCAATTCTCTTTAATCCTATTCCTTTATTTTCTTCGTGGTTAGTTTTCTAAAATATAAATACCTATTTCAAAGGTATAATTTTATATTAAAGTATTATTTTTAAAAGAGTTTTTAAAGTCCATGAACATTAGATTTGGGTTTATGCCTAAAGATGTTGTGATAACCTTATGGTTATGTTAATTGCAAAGTGTATTCGTGATTGAACTTTGATAGTGTGAGGTGTTGATTGATATTCGGAATCAAGGTACGTTTAGGTGGCTAGATACCTTCAAAAGTGATTGGTTTTAATAGCATGTTTTATATGATTTTATTGGTGATTGAATTAAATTGATTTGAATCATGATTTATGAAATAAAGTATGTTTGAAGGTATTGATTTTAATATTTGTTTTAATAAATGTATTTTTGAAGGATTGATTTTAATATCATGTTTTGAATGGTTTGAAATTATTTATTATGTTTAAAGGAATTTGGTTTTAAAAAAAAAAATGGTATGTTGGATTGTTTTAAAGAGTTTTTAAAAAAGGTTTTTCAAAGGAAGAGTTATTGTAGATTTAATTCTCAAGTATTTATTAAAGGTTGATTTTGAAAGCACGTTGAATTAAAAGGAGTTTTGAGTTAACCTATTGTAAAGGTTGATTTTATTCAAAAAGGAATTTTATTGAATTATTTATTAAACCTTTACAAGCATGTTGTAAGTAATTCCACTATGCGGATTTGGTTGATAAGACTTTGGACTTTGTATGACTGAGTCTTTCCTCAAGAATAGCCTTGCAATATAAGGAGACTAGCTTGGGGGGTGTGCACACTTGGGTGAGGAATTGGTTTTAAAAAGAGGAATTAGTTTTATTGAATTGATTATTGAAATATTGAATTATTGGAATTGGTTTATAAATCGTTTCATCAAATTATTGAATTATTGAGAATTGGTTTTGAAACATGAGTATTGGAATTCATTGGATTAATTATTGGAATTGGTTTTAAAAGCATGTTTGCAAATAAATTGAATTTACTTATCTTGCTCTTATCGTACTTAGCATATTTTGCTAATCCGTATTTCCTATTTTTTTTGGTTCTCCCTGTTTACCGTAATGGTAAGCAGTGTTGATTATTTTCAGGTGGAGTCATGAATGAGCATATGGGAGTCCCGAGATTTGCTTCATCTAGTTTAGGAATGTTGGTCTTGTCTTTATTTTGAGTACTCATAACAATGTTACTATTTTTATAAGTATTAATAAAAAAAAAAGTTGAGTTTCTGCTGCAAGTTTTGTTATTGAGTTAAGTATTTTGAGTAGCCTTGCGTAATCACTTGGCGGTAATACGCCTAAGTCTATCTCTACGATATAATTATACGTATTATACTAGTATTTCCGTAGAGGGAGATTTGGGGGTGTTACACAAATGGTCCTTGAAAGTGGGGGACTTTGTGTTGTGGAAAATGGAGGCAACCGGTACGGCCAATGAGCAAGGCAAACTGACGCCCAATTGGGAAGGCCTCTACCGGATCTATGAGGAAGTAAGAGGCGGCACCTACCGCCTGGAAATACCAGACAGCCGGAAGCTAGCCAAAACTTGGAATGTAGACAACTCAAAAAAGTACTAATTCTAATTTTTTGTAAATGAAAAGTTGCTTTTTATTTTCAGTATGATTATTTTTTGCATTATTAGAAATGTCTCCCTATGGGAACACCGCCTGTGCAATGTGAAAGACGCAATTTCTAAACCAACTGTCTGCTCTAACAAGAGTAAGACATCCGACGACGCCCAACCGGGTGAATTCGTTGCAGAAAGCATCTTCCATTTGGGTGGTACATTGCTCTATAAACTTAAAACAAACGACCCAACCGACTATCTGGATAATGACTAGTTCGTAGCTGTTTGACTTGAATAATCTAATATGGAACCTAAATGGCTTAACCTACCGCCTTTTCTATAACAACCGGTAGCCGGCTACTATTTCGTTTAGATTAAAATACTATCATTCCGATGGTTACACTTTTGAACGCCTCAGGCGGCCTGAATAAAAATTTTAAGCTAAGTCCGAAACTTAGTGTCCAAGTCGACTTAATATGGCCAATGGCCGTCTAGTACTAAAGCTTACCTGCCTGCTCGATGGACGATTGGCCACTTGGTTAGGGGCAATCACCATAGTGATTGATTGACTTAGAAATAAGTCATACTCTTTCAAGTATCAAAAATTCCTAAGTCAATCAACCCACTTTTTTACAGCCGTCCAAGGGCAAGAACATCTGGTATAATGGCAAAGCCGCATGCATAGAACAAAGAGGCCATATACTTAGTCTAATTCATGCATAACAAAAATTTAAGAACAAAAAATTCAGAAATAAAACCGACCTAATGGCCGGCTAATTCAAATTAAAAAGAAAGTGTTAACCGATAATCCAATCCGTAAAGAAAGAAAAAAATTATTGATTAAACCCGACTCCACAGTCGATAGAGAGACAAAGTTACACGGCACACAGGCCGGAAAAATGATTATCAGGCCAAAGAAAAGAGCATAAGCTTAATCTGCTTGAGGGGAGGGCTCCTCTTCATTATCATCCGGCTGCCCGTCTACATTAGCTAGATGCTTCTCGTGTTTCTCAAGCCCCTTATTCTCAGCCACATCCTCATCCCCAGACGCATCCTCCATTTCCTGCTGCAGTTGCTGCTCATTAAGCGCATCGGTGGCTTCGTCAAAACGATACTCCCAGATAGAGTAGTCGTCCTGAAGAAACAACACCTTCCAGGCCATCTTCATCCGGGTGACACAGTCAACCTCATTGTCAAAGATCAACTACTTCTTTTCTTCCTCGGCCCTGGCCTCAAACTTTTTCTTCAGCTGCGTCTCTTGGTTGGACAACTTCCGCTTTAAGTTCTCATTTTGACGGCGAAGGCTGTCGGTCTCTCTGCCCACATCAGCACGCGTCTCAAGCTCGGACTTAGTGGTTTGCAGTTGGGCCTCATGCTCAGTCACCCTCTTTTGGGCCGCCTCTAACTTTAGTTTGACCTGCAGATTGGCCTCTACCTGTGAATGCAGGATATCATGGGTCAGTGCTTCATTTTTACATATGTCATACATGGCTCGGTTTAGAGCGGATGAAAGGAATGGTGTCCTTCCAAAAAGTGTATTATTCCGGTAGAGGGTTCAGAATTATAAGAAAGCTAATTCTTCAATAAGGTCAAGTGATCGAAATGGCTAGGTGGAGGCCGCTTCCGATCAGTAATATTAATGTACAATTAATATTACAGCTTAATCTTGACTGAACCCTTCGGGTCGAACCAAATCGAACGACCGATCCGAGACGACGAATCAATCCGAAGGATTTGATGAGTCGTCAGAGTTTTACGAACAAAGACGTCTGATATCGAGCTTAGAGCGTCGAGACCGAGCGTCGCAAGTCGAGTCGAATTTAGAATTCGACGAGACGTGAAATCAATCAAGTTACAAGTTCGAGCCTAGACGTAGCCTCGTAGTGGCCTAGCCATGTGAGTGCTAGGCTAGGCAAGGTCCCTTGCAATGCTAGCCGCAAGCCTAGCATGCTAGGCATGCTAAGGCCATGCGTGCTAGCTAGCCATCGCAAGCATCGCAGCCTTGCGTGCTTGCTAGCATGCTGGGCGCCTAGCCATCGCAGCCACGCACCAAGCAGCAGCATTGCATAGCAGCGTGCTAGGCGTGCAGCGCTATACGTGGTGCTAAGCAGTGGCACGCAACAGGCCCCAGCCATCGCTAGCCGCAAGCATCGCATATGCTAGCAGCGTGCTAGGCTATGCGTGCTTGCTAGCCAAGCTGGGCCAGGCATCGCTACACGCTATGCGTGCTAGGCCTCGCATGGCAGCAGCCCAGCGCCTCGTACATTGCAAGCACCACGCACAAGGCAGGAGCATGCTGGGCATGCTGGGCTGTGCGTGTGTGATAGCAAGCAGCACCACGCCACTCGCACAGCAGCATGCACCAAGCAGAAGCGATGCATGCGTGCTGGCTGGTGCGCATGTGCGTAGGCTGCCTGGCCAGCAGCCCATCCTTGGTGCTAGGTGCAAGCTGGCAGCCTTGGCAGCCAAGGCAGGCTGCCAGCCATCCACTTGGCTTGGTGATCCGATTTTGCTAGTGGGGACTAATGCTTGGTCTTTGCTTTAGGGAGCAAGGTGGGTTGGTCCCCTCCCTTGGTGGTCCTCACCTTCTCCCTCTCCTCCCATTGCCACTTGTAACTTGTTGATTGAATTGCAATTTTATTTTGTTTTGATTAAAATATAATAAGGAAAATTGCAAATCTCCCACATTGATTGAGAATGGGAAATCAAGGTTCATTTCCCTATAAATACCCAAGTTTTGGGATTTGGGAAGAATACTTGAGTGGAACTAAAAAGGCATCTCCTTAGAAAAGTGAGAAAACCTTAAGTTCATAAAACTCTAGTTTTTATTGGTCAAATCCCGACTAACCTTCGGGACTAGGACCGTTCAGGTCGGGTTCGTGGGTACGAGCCGTTAGAGACCTTCACATTTGCGGGGTTCAAGTTTTAGGGTATGAATGTCTTTTCCTTCTCTCTCTTAATTGTTGCTTAATTGTGATTGCATGCTTAGTTGCCTTAATTAGTGGGCGGGTCTTGGGCGGGTTTCTCTTCCGCGTAGAGTCGGACTCTACGAAACCCAACAGCAGAGGCGGCGCTTTCTTTGGCACTCTTTACCTCTTTTTGTTTGTCTAAGAACAACATCTTGAGCCTATTCACCCGTAGCATGGTCTGCATCCCGTAAGCACACCATGAGAAGAGTTAGAAAAGTTTCTAATCTAAAGCCAAGTTACCTCAGCAAGCAAAGCTAATATGGCATCAAAGTTGAGAATGCCAACCCACCTTACAGACTCTCGTTCCTCAATAGAGACGGCCTTGAGCATATTCTTAGCAAATGGCTGTATATCCGGCCTCTGAACAAATCTGCACATTCAACACTTGGTGAGAAGTTAACATAAGCCTGGCATATAGACCGGGTGTCTTCAGAGCTGCTAGGCGACTGCTAATAAGACTTTACCCTACTAGGGTAAGGTAATGGATTGAAGGTACTAATACCTGGGAGGTCAACCTCCAAGTCTTGAGGACGCTTGTCTTTGCGTCCGCCTGAGGCAAGTCCGCCTGTTGCTGCTGAGCCGAATGCAGTGGTGAGTGGCTTGCCACCCTTTGACGTTTTAGAGACGTCCGACTTTTTTAGGGCTTCAAGGGAAGCAGGCGACTTGCCACCAGTGGTGGGATGAGAATCTTCCCCAGACTTGGCTGCAGAAGGATTCTTCTGCGCCACAGACATCCTTGACTTGGAAGGCGTCCGGTCCTCCCTAGCAAGCGGACGTTTTAGTGGCCTCTCCCCAAAGTTGGGGGGGGGGGAGACAGGCGGCTTGGTCGATCCCTCCTGAAAATTAAAGAATAAACTATTAGTACAAGGCAAAATAGTCCGCCTGTCTGTAAGAGTTTCAGTTTGTTGAAAACGCTCCACCTAATCTTTCTTAAAGATCTTGCTTTTTTGCCGGATCATCTGGCAGTAGGCAGCGGCTGAGCTAGCGGGTTTTTTGGTTAGAGAGAGCTGCTTCATTGCTTCTTCTGCAAAAAAGGCCGGATGTCATTTAGTAAAAAAATAAATAAATAAAATAAAAAGAAACATTTAAGCAGACAATTTGCTAAACAGACACATCCGGCCAGCTACCTCTGGATTTTTCTGCGCTAAGGCCATAAGTGGCAAGATAAGTGTCGTCCCTCAGCCACTCAAATCTAGGGATGAAACTATTGGGAACTATCTCCCTTTCGTTCCCTCCCTCAACGGTTCTAGTGGTGACCTTAATAAACAGACTAGGCGTCAATATTTGGTCCCAACCTTCCTCAGGTACAGGCGGGAGGACAGCTTTCTGGCCCAGGAGGTATGGGTTTTGGTTCTAAGAGTTGTACTTCGGGTTCCTCTGGGTGTCTGGTGAGGAGATAATGTAAAATATGTTCCGCCAGTCCTTCCACTTTAATTTCTTACCTAGGGTCATCATAAAACCTTTATTGCAATTCTGGGTGTACCATCCGGGGCCGGCTGCCTTAGGAGCTTTGCTCTGGTAATGCATTAAAGCAAAGGCCTCAAAGCCCGGCTTTACCTCTAACATTTTACAGGCTGCGACATACCCAAGTATGTTCACCCACGAATTGGGGGCAAGCTGCCAAACCCCAAAGCGGTACCCATTCAAGATTCTCTCTACATCCGGATCTAGGGGAACCTTAAGTCCGCTTGTATAGCTGCCTTGTAACATCTGAAGCATTTATCTCCATAGCTTTGTTGAAACAGCCATACGACCGTATTATCCAAGTCGAGAACATGGATTTCATATCCGGCCCCCATAACATGGGCGGCCCGTAAGTCATCTACCTTCTTGAGCATGTTTCTCTAAGTTCCAACAGAGATGTGGGTGAAGTAGAGGGTGAACTCTTCTTAAGAAGAGGAGGAAGCCTCCCCTTGTCCTCTTTCAGCAAAGGCGACCTCCTCCTCGGAATTGGAAACGGACTCAGAGCTCTCTGGCTCTTCATGGGCCACAGGCGGCTCTGTTCTAGAATTAGAACCGCCTGAGGCAGCATCCGACTGGAATGACCCTTGTTCAGAGCCGGATGCGTCATTGTCAGATTCATCATCTGACTCGTTCAAGATGGAGTCACTTGGCGTACTTGGAGGGTCGGGTGGGTAATCAAAAACTTCATTTCTGGGCACCCTAATAGTGTCGTTGTCCTCATCACCATCTATAGGGCCCTAGGTTGTCCTTTTAGTTCTGACCATAGTGTCCTGCACAGATACAGAGACGATCGGATTCGGGGATGTCTATAGAGGGAAGTCCAAGTGGGGGCAGGCGGCACACCTAATTCTAGATTCAGCCGTCCCGGGTGACTGGCTGACAACTATCCTAGGTCGTGCCGTGTGTGTTTGTGAAACCATTTTGAAAATAAGGAATAACAAACACAGAAGGTAATTAAAAAATAAGACGAAAGAGAGGGAAAGCAGGCGGTTACCTTATAATGAAGGTACTATTGAAATTGCTTGGGACGGCTGCTATGCAAGCGGTTCGAACACAAGCGGCAATAATCAGATTCTCTCTCAAAGATTTTTTATGAATATGCGAAAATGAGGGGGGTGAAAACCGGCAAATGATTTGGGGATTTTTACCCCACCACGTGGCCTAGTGAGAATGTGACACGTGTCACCCTGAAAGGAGTCCAAATGGACTTACCTGGATTTGACACGTGGCATACAGATACTCATCAGGGAATGACGGCTTTAATGGCCCAATTCCCAAGAAAGCAGCAAAGCGGCGCAGCCTACCAAATCTAGGTCAGAATGACTTAGATAAGGGCACATTTACCAATGACCCTATAAATAGGGAGATTTACCCCATTTTGGAGACACATTCATTTATTACATCACAATCAATTCTCTTACGACAGAGAAAACACCTAATCTCGGGATCCGAGAAGATCTACTTTTACTTTCCGCTTTTTACTCCGAACACGTACTAACTTGATCGTCGGAACTCCGAACAACCGGAGCTTCCGTTTGTTTGCAGGTATAACAAGCAAAGACCCAGTCTTGGTGACGTAATTCTCCCGCAAGACATATAAAAAACCCCAAAACAAAAATTATTGTCATTGTTTCTTTTTTGACGGGATATTGTCATTGTTTATGACAATAAAACCAATAGTTCTTATTGTAAAACCATAAAATCTAACAATTATTTCACCACTTAAAAGTCTTTAAACTTCACACTTTTCTTAAACAATATATTAAATAATACTTCTGACAATAAAACCAATACTTCTGATAATTTTTTTAATCAAAACAACCTATTGAAAGATAGTTTTCTTTAACGATATATTGACAATTTTACTAATTATTATTTACATAATTTTTTTAATAATTAGATTTTAATTGTTCCAAAAATTTAATTTGAAGAAGAATAACTTCATTAAATAAAAGATAATTAATATGAATACGATGATGTATAAGAGAGAGAAATGTTGGTGGGGTAATTAAAAAGGTAGAAGGAAAAATGGTGAGGAAATTTTTTTAATCATTGGTGGGATAAAAATATAACCACCAAAAAAGCTCATGAGCAAGAGGAGTGAGAAAGTGGGTAGAGAGAGAATGAGGAAATGTTTTTTTTTGCTCATTGTTGTTAATTCTCTTATTGATGTTTCATAGCTAACTATTGGTGTTTTATGATTAACTCTTGTTTTATTCATTTCTTTATCTTCCATCTCACATATAACTACTCTTATACCCATTTTATAACTAATGTATCCCAATGGTTGACCACAAATTACAACAGTTATAATTTCTGAATAAATCTTGGTAATTAATCAATGCATTATGTGTCATATCTTCCATTTGCCACATCATCACCAACAATATATGAGGAAAGGCATCAATAGCAAGTTGGCACTAATGTTTTATTTCAATAACCAAGCCTTCTTAACCAGTTATTTGTTCAACCAAGTTATTGATTTTTTTTCCCACCAATTTCTCTCTCTACATTTTTTTATTGTTCTTTCACAATATTTCTCCTAATAGCCATCCCAAAAGGTTATTGGCTCGGGAACCATTGTGGTTATCATTTGTTATATTCATTTTTCTATCTTCTACTCATTTTTAAGTTTGTAACCACTCTTATAACCATTTTATAACCAATGTATTCCATCCAGTGGTTGCCTCCCAAATTTTTAGTTATTCATTTTTTATCTCCTACTTTTACCCTACCCTATCCTATCCTACCCCACCACACAATCTCTCTCTTAAATCACATAATAGATAGATAATACAAATGTAAATAATCGGTCAATATTAATAATTATACAGTAGCATTAGAAAAAACGACTTATAAATAAACATTAAAGCAATTTGGGATTATATTTAATTAGTAAGTAATTAGTCGTTATTTAATAATTAACCATCCAAAATAATCATGCATTAGCCCCAACACCTCCACATACACACAAACACATCCACCATAACATCAACACATTAATCCTTTGGCCAACAACAGGTCTTATTGTTGGCATCCAATTCAACATAAATCTAATGAACTTACGTGTACTAAACTTGACAAAGTAAAAAAAAAGAGCGATTATACAATAAAAGAAGGGGACTCTGCTAATATATGTGATTCACTAGAATCACTGGTGCATCCAAGGTCAGCTTGTACATTAACCCATCATGCAATGGTCTGTACGGTCTCCACCATTGTTGACCTTAGCATCATCATTCAAGTTTTCACCACATCACATTCTTTGGTTTCGGCAAGAACATGGGAGTTGTGGGGTTGTTCAACTACTTGATTCCTCCTTTAAGATTCAGGTTTAGCACCCACTTCAATGATGGTCGGTCTTCCCAGAATCAAGACCTTGTCCAAATTTTATTGTTTCCTCTAAATCTCATAATTGTAACTATGGTCGCTGCAACATGCAGAACCTAAATCATAATCCCCATCGGTGCACTTATATATATGTTTCATCTTCAACATCTATCTTTTTTCCCACTTTTTTGACTGAAAGATGTCACTTGACATGAAAGCGTCAACCAAAAACTCAATTTAGAGACGATGGAAGGTGGGAAACTAGAGTTTTAAAATTAACGAATTGAAAATCATTCTACATTATAATTTCACAGTCACTTTACAACACTTCACCAAAACCCTAATACTCAAATCTTATATATTTAACTTCTTATTTTTTTTAATGCATTTTTTTTTTATAAATAAGAATCCTATTTCCCTAAATAATGTTGGGAAAACACGCGATTCCAAATTACAACTAATCTTTTTTAATTCCCACTGTATCGTCCACGTCACCGCTTCAGCCAGGTTTTTTTTTTTACTGGTTTATTGAAAAACCGCTACTTGAAGTAGCGGTTTCTACTTACTAAACCGCTACTTGAAGTAGTGGTTTATATGTCGTAAAATTTTTTTTTTTAACAAAATAATTTTTACTCTCCTTCTTAGTAAACACAACTATTCTGAGGGAAAAAAAAAAAAAAAAAGTGTGACAGTGCGACACTCTTCTCTTCTCCCTTACTACCTGCCGCCGCATCATCTCGCCACCACCGCCGGCACGACTCATTCCACCACCGCAGTTTGCCGATGCAGAGAGTCCGAGACACGCCTGATTTATTGTGGTTTTGCTGCAATTTGGTGAATTTGTGGTGAGTTAATTGTATGCCCTAATTATTGTTTTTAAATTCATTTTTCAAATTTGTGATGAATTTTGTGATGAAACTGGCATGGATAATCTCGTTGCCCTTATTGTTTTGTTGTGCTGCTTAGTTGCTACTCTTCTGAACTTGGTGTGATTGTTGTTGTAGTTTTCAATTAACTACTAATATAAACTCCACTTTTCAATTAATTACTTATATATGCTATTTTCACTTAAGCAAAAGGAATAGTAGTACCACCAATGTCTGAATTAACGAGAAAGAAGTATAAAGGTAGTTTTCTCTTTGAATTTGTGTAGTCTTGTCAGATTATGTATATGCTAGCAATTGAATTATTAGTTTGTAGATTTGTGTTGTGGCACTATTAATCTATTTTCAAAGGTAAACTAGCAACGAACCTTAATCAATAACATGGGACCATCATATGAATTATATTAAAATCTTGGTTGTCTATTTCTTATACTAAATGACAACCATATTCTTTTGCTGGGACCATTGCCTTTTGATAATTATCGGCTTATTAATCTCCTTCCACCCTTAAAGAACATAAGAAAACAACATGTTAACATATTCTTCTTGTTATTTTTAACCAAATATATTGAGGATATATGGTTGTTTATGTGTTTAGTAGGAAACTAATTATGTTGAGGATATATATTCTTCTCTATGTTCGTCTACTATGATTTTTGCAAACTTATGTCTTTGATTAATTATGTTGTTGTCTAGAATGAAACATGAAGGTGCCAAACTACCCTTCATATTGTTATTGGGGTGGGGAAATTATCCAAAAAGATGATGATGTAACGTATAGGGGTGGTAATCAAAATTGGTTTGTAAATCCAGGGATGACATACTCACAAGTCTTGAACAAGCTATATGAAGAGTTGAGTATTGATCCTAGATTTGTGGAGTTAAAGGTGGTTATGCGGTATCCTATGACTGGGGCATATGTTGCAATTCCATTGAATGACGACAATGCTCTTAGGGCTATGTGGATTGCTGTGACTCAGACCTCTTCCGTTGCAGTGCATGTGTACATTGAACAGGTTCCAAAGGAGCTAGTTGTGCAAACTAATACCGGTTCCTTTTCGGAGATGGATTCTTTTGAAAGCATGGAGCAAATAATTCCCCTTACAAATCAAAATATGGGGATGGGCTCATTCATAAGAATGCTTGTTGATGATCAATATGTCAATGAACATCTTTCGGAAATTAGGTCTCTGACCTCATCACCTAATGTTGGAACCTCAACAAGCACACAACCTCAAACCATTCTCGATTCTCTTGACCCAAACAATCTTGATGTTTTTGGGGATGTTGAGATGAATGATACTGATGAAGATGATGATGAAGATGTAATTGAAGCTCGTGATAAAGCAATTAAATAAAGCGCTCTCATAGAAGACTTTAATGAAGTTTCGTAAGTTGATTCACATCTGAATAACTGATGGATGACTTGGTCAGGAAATGAGACATACAACACCGCGGGAGAATTTGAGGTTGGACAACAGTTTGACTCATTGCCACAACTGAAAGATGCTATGAAGTCTTACTCCATAGCTAGAAATCAAACCATTCGAGTTGTGGAAGCAGAGCCAGAGAAATATGTTGTTGAGTGCAAGAGGAAAGAACAATGTAGTTGTAAATGGAGGCTTAGAGGAGTGAAAGATCCAACACTTTCTAATTTTAGAATTGTTCGGTACAACGAACCTCGTGCAAGTAATTGTGTTGGTGACATTGACTCGGTGGATCATAAGCTACTCATTTCCGAGTTTGTTTGCAATGCTATTTTAGATGGCCTTCGCGTTGACCCTTCATTGAAAATCAAGACAATAGTGCAACTTGTGAAAGAGAAGTTTGAGTTCTCAATAACCTACAAGATAGCATGGCTAGCATAACAAAAGGCAATAAAAGTCATTTATGAGGATTGGGAGGGTTATCCCACTAATTTCCTATTTCCTATTACTCCAATAACTATCAACAATTTTTTTTTGAACTATCAACATTTAGTCGTTCACTTTGTATTGTTTTCTTTCGCGATAACATATTCCATGCATTACCATAGATAAGCTCTAGTAACACAAATAAACAAAAAGAAGATTAACATGAGCATAATTTTTAGGACACCTAAGCAAACAACAAAATACGGTGCCTTTTTTTAAAAAAAAAAATCCTTTGAAGAAAAGAGCATATCAATGTGAAGTAAAAAAAAAAACTTTAAGGGTTTTTCTACATAGTACCCCCAAATTATTGCGTTTTCTATGTTGTGCCCATCTAAATTTAAACTTCTACACGGTGCCCATAAGTTTAATTTAACTTATTGTTTTATACATGCCCTTCATAAGCTGTTTTGTTAATGGTAATCAACTCATGGTTAAGTTAACCACCTACCTTAGTTAATTACTACTTAAATTTAAAGGACATAAAATAGAAAATTAAAACCCCATTCTGATCAAACCTCTCACATTCCATCTCTCGCGCGTCCTTGTTTTATTGAGAACGTTTATCTCATTGGGTCCCAATTATTACAAACCATGAGATTTTTGCTCAGAAATTCGAAGCTAATAAGGATCGATTAATATATACAATAACATATCCAGACTTCTTCTTTGCTTTTTTCGATCGGAATTTTGGTGTTCTTCATTCAGGCAAACGTATGATTGAACAACATTTTTCATCCTATATTGATAATTAATTTCTTGTTATTTTATGTGTACAATAATTAAAAATGATTACATTAACTAAAGAGTTGGTAAATTACATAATAGTAGTTCGTTGTTGGTTTGGTTGTCCAATTAATCAATCTACTGTATATTTTGATGCTATGCCATGCCATGTGATCTAATGATTTTAGTTCTTAATTGGCTTAAATTTTTCGTTTCAATTGTCAGTGTAAAATTCTTGCATGTGTCCTTTATGTTTTCCATGTTGAATGTCTTGAATTTGTTTGAGTGGAGTTGTTGTGGTTTACAAGTATTGAATTTTATGGTTTGTGTTCAGAAATTTAAGTTGTTTGTACATGGTTTGTATACGAGTTTGATGCATAATAGACAGGAGGGTGTTAAGAATTAATCATGATGGTAATGTTGTCGATGTTGTGGTTGATGATGTTGATCAATGTGTGCTACTTGATGTGATTAATGATATGTGTGATGAGTTCTCAAAGAGAGGTTTTGTCTTACCCCGATACCCAAGCCTATACTATTGTGCTAGGCAAAAAAAATAAAAATTGACTTCACTGATGATAGAAGCTTATTGAAAATGTTTGAAGATGTTGGGAAGAAGAGTATTGATTTATTGGTTTGTTGCTTGACACAACCTTCTTTCATCATTTGGAATTTGGCAATGCAAGTGAAGGCGAACAACACACCAACTATACAACCTAATACCCCACAACCTAGCACTAGTAGGCAGAAAATACCTGTTCAAAGGTTACCCGCAATGTTGGAGGAGTTATCAACTTCTTTGCCTCATATTTCTCTTTCACAAAATCAAACAAATGTGACACTTCACACTCTTGAAATTCCTCCCCACATTGAATATGATGATGTCATTCCTATTTCCCTTGATGAGTTTGAATCCCTATCACAAGTGAACAGTCACCACTACATGACCCTAAAGTTACAACCACAATCTTAATATTGTTACCCCAAAACCTAAATCCTCTAGGTCTTGTGCTTTCACTCATGGTAAGAAGATGCCCAAAACAACAACTATCCACAAGGGATTATGGAACCTTACTAATTACAACATAGAGGTGGAAACACAAGAGGTGTCTGGTTCAAGGACTAGGTTTAGGGATAGGGAGAACTCAATTTTTGATCGTGGAATGGTTGAAGTACATGAGAGTGGTAGTGGTAGTGGTAGTGAGAGTGATTATGAGTATGAACCTTTAGAGTCCGATGAAGGAAGTGACCAGTTACTTGATGTTGACTTCAAAGCTGAGGAGAACACAACGAAACTGCTTAAGGAAAATTATGTGGATGGTGGATGGGAACCTTTTAGTGTGAGAGGTGATGTATATGAGGACGATGGTGGATATTTGTCAAGGATGTATAGAATGGAGAGGTTTATGATGATGCTGACATTGGAAGGATAAGGTTAAGAGCATGACAACTATTTGTGGATAAAGACCATTTCAGAGATGTCCTTAGAGACTTTTGTGTGCAAGAGGTATTCTCACTAGTGGTCAAAAAAGCTGATAATGACAGGTACACTGCAGAATATGCTGATATTAGATGCTCTTGGAGAATTCATGCAAGTAAACTGCCAGATGAGCATACTTGGGCAATTAAAAGCATTAGAGAAGGACACAAATGTGACCCCTTGGTTAACAACACAATGTGTAATTGTGATTGGGCTGCTGCAAAACTTCTTGAGGACATTAGGGCCAATCCAGATATTAAGGGGAAAGTTATGAATGCTTTGCTATGGGAGAGGTACGGAGTGACTATGGTACCTCTACAATTTACAAAATGAAGGCCAAAGCATTACAGATTATTCAAGGGGGGCTTGATGAATCTTACAAGAACCTTGTAGTCTATTGTGAGTTGATCAAGGATAGAAATCCAGGATCCATAGTGATTAGGGGATTTTTCCCACCAATCACCATCTGACAAATAGACCAATCAGGTTCCGCCATGTGTCCTTCACATGGGCCACCAATAGGAGCCTGCCACGTGTCAAGTAGTGATCCGTCCACCATGGACCAATTACGACACGACACGTGTCCTCCCCATGACACATGGGATAACTGGCCATCAAGGCCCAATCTTTGGGGAAAGCTTATTCAGCTCTATGTTTAACCTAAACCTAGGAATTGGCACGCATCCCAAGGCATATAAATATGCCCATTAATCCTCATTAAACGGGATTACGCACATTAAATACTCTCACCTAGAGAAACACATTTATTTTTCCGCATTAATTACTCCCTAAACAAGTACTAACTTGACCGTTGGAGGCGGAACTCCAATCGCTCGGAGTCTCCGTTTTTTTTGCAGGTACAGGCGTCCGGTTCCAGTCTCGGAATTGTAACTCTCCCGTAGGACATCAAAAAACCCCAAAACATTTTGGCGCCGTTTGTGGGGAGAGTACTTTTGAGATGGCATCAACGTCTGTACCGACTCCAGAAGAGAGGTGTCCCCTGGACGACCCTCAAGTTCACTCAGATCATGATACCGAAAATGAGGTTGAAGCACACACAGCCTTAGACGGGACCCTAAGGGCCCGACGTACCCGTCACACCGAAAGGAGAGAACGGGTAGATCACTAAGCTGTACTCAGTAATCCAGTCGGCACACTGCCTGATCAGCAGCAGGTGGCTGAAGGGTCTGCTCCCATTACAAGAAACGAACTCATGACCTTCATGAGGGGCTTCAAGGGGGAGATCCAGGAACTGATCAACAAGAAGACGCCTGCTCTGTCCAAGGAGCAGTCGGCTAAAAAACCGTCCTATTCAGGAAGAAGGAAGCCTGTTCAAGGACGAGAGGCGACCCCTCATCCTAACTCTAGGAAGTGGGAGCCGCCTGTGCTTGATTTCACAAAGTACCGTTTTCCCACACTAGGGAAGAGGAAGCCCGTTCGTCATATACAGGCGACGGGTGAAAGAAAACATACTCAGATGCTCGGCTACTGCTAAAGCAGAAGAAGAACGACCGACTGTCAGAGTCGGCCTCCACTTCAGATTTTCAAGATAGTCTGCGCAATACCTCTATGAGGTATACTCAGTCCAATCATGAGAGTCAGACAGACGGTACCTCCCGTCGGTCTGGATTTCATAACGACCAGGCGGTACCAAACTTACCATTTGTACCGCAACAACAATATTTTCTGCAGCCACCCCTGTTTGGAGGGCAGGCGGCAAAAAATGTCCAGCCTTTGGACTGGCAACTACGGTTGCTGAGACTTGGAGAACAACCGTCTGCTTTCTCCAAGGAAATTACTGAAGCCGCTCAGCCGGCCAAAGTTAAAAATGTGTTAGTAGGCGCCTATGACGGCACTACTAACCCTGAAGACCATTTAATGGCGTTCACCAACCTAATGTATCTCCAAGGGTTGGATGACCCCACTTGGTGTAAGTGTTTCCCAGCGACTCTCAAAGGAATCGCACAGCAATGGTTCGGTAACCTGCCTACTGGTTGTGTGAACAACTTCAGGACGCTTGCTTACTTGTTCACCTCCAACTTTGCCATGAACATACCTGCAAAGAAGACGACTCTTGATTTAGGGACGATTCAGCAAGGCGAGAAGGAGGGGCTCCGTTCTTACATCAGGCGATTCAACCTGATGAGGATACAGATTCAAGGGCTACCGGATGAGGTGGCCTATACTAACTTTTTCAGAGGTCTCAAGGACGGGTCGACCTTCAAGTTTGACCTGGTTCGAAAGAGGGTTGCGACCCTTCAAGAAGCTTTAATTGAAGCAGAAGCCTATATACAGGCGACTGATCTCTGTAGTACTGGAAAGCAGTCGGACGGAAGGAGGTTCGACAAAAAAGAAGGCCGACCAAAGCAGTCGGCCAATAAAGATGATAAAAAGAGAAAAGAGGTCTGGGCGGCCGATTCCTCTAAACAGTCGGCCCAGAAAAAGAAGAAAGAGTTCAAACCACACTCTCCGAAGTATGCATTCAGCAAGGATAGTCAATCTATCCTCAAAGAAATCAAGGGCCGGATCTCAATCGAGAAGCCGGCCCCCATGAAGGGTTCTGCGAGCAATCGGAACCAAGATAAGTTTTGACATTATCATGAAGATGTTGGTCATGAAACCAACGAATGTATCAGTCTCATGCGCTACCTAGACCGCCTGGCTGAACAAGGCGACCTTGACTCCTATGTCAAGAAGTCTAAGGGGAATACTTCCTCAAAGAATAAGCAGTCGGCCAAAAAGAATCAACAGGCTGATAGTTCTGATACAGATGATGCAGTCGTCTACACCATTGCAGGCGGCTTCTCAGGAGGCGGCCCCACTATCAGGGGCAATAAAGACAATATCAGACGGCTAGATGTCAATTCCGTTCACCAAGAACGACCCTCCAAAAACTCATTTCCAGAGATTGTCATCACCGAAGAAGATCTAGGAGGGGTAAAGGGGCCGCATGATGACCCCATTGTAATTGAATGCAAAGTAGCCAACCAAAGAGTTGGCCGAATCCTCATAGATACCGGTAGTTCCTTTGACCTTATCAGTAGCAAGTGTCTGTCAAAGCTCAAATACAAGACTGATTGCATACATCCGGTATCCCACCCTCTAGTAGGGTTTGGAGGAGGAGGAGTCCACCCTGTAGGGCGAGTGGATTTACTCATCCGCCTGGGTGAGAAGGGGGAGGGTCGTCACATGGTGGTCTGGTTCCTGGTAGTTGAGGAACTCTCGGCCTACAACATGATTCTGGGACGACCTACCCTAAATAATTCAAAAGCTGTCATTATCCCATCTCTTATGTTGCTCAAATTTGAGAAGGATGATGGAACAGTCGGCTCCCTAAGGGGAGATCAGAAGATGGCCCGGGAGTGCTACCTCTCGGATATCAAACCCACTGTCGTGGTCGCTGGGTCAAGTGGTGAAAAAGCAGATCTTGACGTTGTCAAGGAGGATACGCCTGCTCAAGAAGCAGGCGGCAAGAAAAGAAAGGCTGCCCAGTTGGGGGCCGCAAGAAAAGAAAAAAGATAGCAATCACTGGCAGAGGAGCGGTCAGATGAATTCCGCCCTCAGCCGGCTAGTGAGCATATGGACCTGGTCCTGGACGACTCGCGCCCTGACCAAACAGTCAAGGTTGGGACGGCTGCTCTTAGAGTTCTGGGTGAAGATTTTCACCAACTTTTGAAAAAATACAAAGACATCTTTGCATTCGAAGTCCATGAAATGCCAGGCATCAGTCCTGACCTGGCGGTACATAAACTGGTTGTGGATCCGAAAAGGAAGCCGGTAAGGCAGAAGAAGCGGAACCATGGCGAAGAGAGGAGTCAGACGGCAGCCGCCGAAGTTAAAAAATTGCTTGACGCGGGGTTCATTCGGCAATGTTACTTCCCAGATTGGGTTGCAAATGTTGTACTTGTTAAAAAGCCGAATGGTACCTGGCGAATGTCTGTGGACTACACGGACCTAAACAAGGCGTGCCCCAAGGATAGCTATCCTCTGCCCAAAATTGACAATCTGGTCGACTCAACAGCCGGCCATGCTTTGATGAGTTTCATGGACGCCTACTCTGGCTTCCATCAAATTCCTCTGTGGAAAAAAGATCAGGAGAAGACGGCCTTCGTTGATCAAGGGCTATATTGCTACACGGTCATGCCGTTTGGTTTAAAGAATACCCCGGCCACCTTCCAACAAATGATAAATACGGTCTTTTTTTACCAAATTGGAAGAAACGTCGAGGCATATATCGATGATATGATTGTTAAGTCTAAGCTTCAGATAGATCATCTGTCGGACCTCCGAGAAACTTTCGCCACACTCAGGCGGCACCATGTCATGCTCAATCCCAAGAAATGTGTATTTGGGGTTGAGTCTGGGAAATTTCTCGTATTCCTCATCAATCAGAGAGGAATAGAGGCGAACCCTGAGAAAGTGCAGGCGGTCATCGACATGCAGTTGCCTCGCACCATCCGAGAGGTTCAGAAGCTAACAGGTTGTCTGGCGGCTTTGGGAAGATTTCTAAGCCGATCAGGCGACAAGTGCCTTTACTTTTTCCAGGCTATAAAGAAGAAGGCAAGATTTGAATGGGGGCCGGATGCCGAGGCGGCCTTCCAAAAATTGAAAGTTCACTTACATTCCTTGCCGAGGCTGGTAAGTCCTTTGCCCAAAGAAGTGCTTTACATGTACTTGGCCGTTTCTGATCATGCTCTAAGCGCTGTCCTTCTTGCTGAAAGAGACGGCTGCCAGCTCCCGGTCTACTTTGTCAGTCATGTACAGAAAAATGCCGAGTTGAGGTATCCCTTAGTGGAAAAGTTCGGCCTCGCTCTCTTCATGGCCGTCAAAAAATTGAAGCCCTATTTCTTGGCACATGCAGTCGTTGTGTATATAGATCAACCGATCAAGCGGCCACTGACAACCATGGAGTCGTCAGGCCGGATGATCAAATGGGCAATAGAAATTCAGAGCCTCGAAGTCACATTCGAGCCCAGAAAAGCAGTAAAGGGGCAAGCCTTTGCTGACTTTATTGTAGAAATGACTCGGCCCCCTGATTCTCAAGTTCCAGACCAAGTCTGGAAGGTATATGTGGACGGGAGCTCCACCTCGAATGGTTGCGGAGCAGGCGTCATATGTCAGTCGCCAGAGGGTGACAGATATGAGTATGCTCTACGTTTTAATTTTCAAGCCTCGAACAACGAGGCAGATTATGAAGCTTTACTAGCCGGAATCCGCATGTGCAAGGCGGCCGGGGCAAGAAAGATATACGCCTGTTCTGATTCACAATTGATAGTAAGTCAGTACAATGGCAAATACGAAGCAACCCATCCGGAAATGATCAAGTATTTACAGGCGGTACAACAAGCAGTCGGATCCCTTGAAGACTTTCATTTGACTCAAGTACCGAGATCTGAAAACAACCAGGCGGATGCTCTTTCAAACTTAGCATCCTCGGCCTCCTGTAATACTTTACGAACCGTTTTCTGGGAAGTTATGGAGAAAAGAAGCATTGAGGAAGACCCTATTGGAATCTTAGATAGAAGTTCAACCTGGATGGATCCAATCAGGGTATATCTAACAGACGGCACTTTGCCGGATGACCATCACCAGGCGGCCACACTGAAAAAACGAGCGTCCAGTTTTGAAATGATAAGGGAGAACTTCACAAAAGAGGGTTCCTCCAACCCTTTTTAAAGTGTGTTACTCCAGAAAAAGGGCGAGAGATCCTAGAAGATCTTCACTCTGGTTACTGCGCTTCCCATGTAGGCGGCAGGTCGCTTGCCCAACGGGCAAGACGGTAGGGTTACTTTTGGCCTACTTTAGAAGCAGATGCCATGGAGATGGTGAAAAAATGTGACAAGTGTCAAAAGTTTGTCAAGCTAATCCACCGTCCGGCTACTGATCTCACTGCTATCCACAGCCCACTACCGTTTGCTAAGTGGGGCATGGATATTCTGGGTCCCTATACGCCTGCTACAGGCGGCAGGAGGTACATACTTGTGGCAGTCGATTACTTTACTAAATGGGTAGAGGCAGAGGCGGTCAAGGGAATCAAGACGAAGGATGTGATTTCATTCATCTGGAAAAATGTCATCACTCGGTTTGGGGTTCCCATGTCTATGGTTTTTGACAATGGTCCCCAATTTGAGACGCCTGTTCTCAAAAACTGGCTGGGAGACCAAGGTATTTCACATTACTTTGCATCAGTCGGTCGTCCACAAGCAAACGGCCAAGTAGAAGCTTTCAATAAGATCATCTCAAACGGCCTCAAGAAGAAGATTGAACGAGCAGGCGGCCTATGGGCAGATGAACTACCACATGTTCTCTGGGCCATTAGGACGACTAAAAAAGGGTCAACGGGAGAGACTCCATTTCTCCTAATCTATGGTGCGGAAGCTGTTCTCCCAATTGAACACTACGAGCCGACTCTTCGAGTAATGTTGTACGACGAAGAGGCGAACTGGGAGTCCATGCGGTCTGACTCTGGACTCACTCCCAGAAAGGAGGGGCAATGCAGCCTTGCGCCATGAAATTTACCGCCTGAGAATGACCAGATCATATGACAAAAAAGTACACAGGCGTCCACTCAAAGTGGGGGACTTTGTACTAAGAAAGATGGAAGCAGTCGGTAGGGCTAATGAGTCCGGTAAATTAACTCCCAACTGGAAAGGACCCTACCAAATTTATGAAGAAGTCCGGGACGGCACCTACCGTCTGGAAACACCAGACGGCCAACTCTTACCTCGAACCTGGAATGTAGATAATCTCAAAAAGTATTATTTTTGAATAATGTAAATAGCCGAGAGCTACCTAATAAAAGTCCGCTTGTTCACTTCATTTGTTTTGTACTAAGAGGGGCATGCCTACTAGTAAAATAGTCGGCTACTCTCTAAGTTTTTAAGAGTTAAATTAAGAGGGGCATGCCGCTTGTTCTATACCACCGGCTACTCTCCCATACATAGTTCACCAAGAACTATCTAAGGCCTATGGCCGAAATGATCAGACCAGGCGCCAGGCCAACTGATCCAACTTTTAAATTAATTCACCCTGTCTCAACATCATAGCAGGCGTCCGGCGGCATCCATCCGGATGAAATTCGTCGCAGAGAGCAGCTCCCTTTTGGGTGGAACCTTGTTCTATAAATTAATTACACGGCGCCTATACGACTGTTTAACTAAGACAACCACGTAGCCCTTTTTAAGACAAGGATAACTCTCACTAATCCAACAAGTGTTTGCAGTTAGCATCCGTGTCAGATAACCGACTGTACTACTTGGGATAAGTACAGCCGGTACCTTTTGAGTTAATAGCCAACAAACATTGGCGAATAAAGGGGAACAATCGGCTTCCGCCGCTTGATACCTCTACTACTCAAACAATAATGGCGGCGACTAAGTGACGTTCATGTTACTTATAGTCACTCCTTAAAACTTGGTTTGAAACTAAAAAAGGTGTTCATATATCGCCTGTTCTTACTAAGTTATCACATCTTGAGTAAAATCCAACAAAATTTAGTAAGGGGACTAGCCGGCCTATGCCGCTTAGTGCCTCTATTACTTAAACAATAACCATAGAAAGGGGAACCGCCTGCCTAAAGGGGAACCAATCAACAAGATATGTTAGAGACCGGTTGGATAAATGGCCGACTGATCGCCTAGCCTGAAAATAGACAATCAGTCGTCCAGGGGCATAGGCAGTCCCTACATTGTACCTATCTACAACTATCGGCCATACAAACCAGTCGGTATGGCATGCAAGTGGATATCAGAGTTTCGACACTTAGCAAAAATAAGAGCACAATTCGAAAACCCGGAAAGCTAAGGCGACCTAAAAAGATGGTCGTCGAAATTCTATTAACAGCCGGCCATAAAGACCGGCACAAATATTCAAGACCCCGGCCCCTTGGCCGGGTAAAGATACAAAAATAAGCCGGCCATAAAGACCGGAAAAATATTCAGACCCCGACCCCTTGGCCGGGTAAAACAGAAACAGACGGCACGCAGGCCGAAGAAAAAAGAAGACATAAGCTTAAGATGGGGGCAGATCTTCAACAACAACAGCCGCCTGATCAGCATTCTTCTTGCTTGACTCGGCATCAGCTACACCCTTTTTAGACGCATCTGCCCCAATCGGCACCAAGGCCACTATCGGATCCTCCGCCTCCTCCTCTAGCGCCTCATTCTCAGCAGCCGCTAGGACTTCTTGGTTATACGTTTCAGAGCATTGGCGAAATTGTTTTTCCCAAGAAGCAAAGTCGGCATTTGGAAAGAGACGACTCCAGGTCATGCGCTGGATTTGGGCCGAGTCCTCCATCATTTTGCGGACCAAATCCTTCTTCTCTTGCTCAGCCTTAGCCGAGAGCTCTTCAGTGAGTCTCTTCTCCTGGGTTGCCAGGCGTTCCTTGACACGCTCCAAGGATTTCTCCAAGGTGTCGTATAAGGACATCTTTTGTCTAAGAGGCCTCAGCTCGGCTTTGAGGTTCTGGATGGTCGCCTCCAAATCGTTGTTTTTCTTCTAGGCCGCCTCCAACTGAGTCCTAATAGCAGAAGTGGCCTTCGCCTGATAATAAAGAATATCAGTTGTCAAAATTTCGTTTTGGGCAATTTGAAACATTGCCATATCACAATCAGAGGCGGCCATGGCTTTAGCAGCCTTTACCTCTTTGTTCTTCGCATTAATGGGCTTGCGAAGGCCGTTTACTCGGAGCAGGGACTGAATAAAAGAAAACAGGCGTCAGATTTCAAATGAAAAACAGGCGTCCTGGAATTAAAACAGCAAAAATACGCCAAGTATACCTCAGCAAGGAGCCCTGCAATTCCATCTAGGTCAAGGGTGCCGACACCCCTGACCGCGTCTCTCTCTGCAGGAGGGATGGCTTTTATCATGGATTTGGCCACTTTGACCAGGTCCGGTTCTTGAGGGCCAACTGCATCAAGAGTGAACAAGAATTTTAGATAAAGTAAAAGAAAAGTAGGTCCAAATCTAGAAGGGCAGTTTCATACTTCTAGGCGGCCTGCTTGGACTTTGAGAAGGAGTGGCCGGCTGTTTGTCATCAGCCGCATGTTTCCTAGCAGAACCAGGCGAACTCGTCACAGTCGTCTTCCAGGTTTTGGGGTCCGGCTGTTGGGAGGAGGAAGTTCTTGGTGTGCCCGTCTATAAAGAAAAAAAAACAAATGGTTAATATGTGTATGAACCCAACCCTTTAACACAAAAAGGGGAAAGGCGAAAGCTGGGAACTCACTAAGGGCGTCTCCTTGATGGGAGAGTCAGCTAAAGAGTGTTGCTGCATGATGGATGCTCGCAACATAGCAGCCGCTGTTTTGGAGGCGGTTATTTTGCTCATGGCTTCCGCTGCATAAATGAATGCGAAAGTTAGGAAAGTTCATAAAATAATTTCCACAAAAGCACGTATTCGACAGGCCGGCTACCTCTTGAGCACCGACTGCTGAGGCCACAAGCGGCCAGGAAGTACTCGTCATAGAGCCATTTGTAGCTCGGGACGCAGTGCAGGGGTACTTGCTCTCGTACCCCTGTAGTAGAGTCGACCCTGGTCTCTACTTTAAAGAGTCCTCGGTCCAGGATCTCTTTTTTAGCTTTGAGGGGAACAAGCGGCATGCTGCGACCGCCTGCAAGAAGAGGTGAGTCTCTGTTCCACCTATTAAAGCGTTGGTTCAGCTCCTTGTCTGAACTCTCAATAATGAGGAAGGTGCTTCTCCAATCCTTCCACTTGTTTTCTTTACCTCTTGTCATTAGGTAGCCTCTGTGGCTCGTCAATTGGTACCAGCCGGTGCCGCCTGCCTTAGGGGTCCGGCTGAGGTAGTTCATGTGGGCGAATGCCTCGAAATTTGGCTCTACCCCATACATTTCACACCTGGCTACATAGCCGAGAACGTTGAACCAGGAATTTGGGGCTAACTGCCATAACCCCAACTCATATCCGTCAAGGATTCGCTGAACAACCGGATGTAAAGGGAAACGCAGCCCAGCTCTAATGGCCGCCTCATAGCACCCGAAGCAGGCGCTATCATAACTAGTCCTAGCCGGCCAGACGACTGTGTCTTCCGAATCGGGCACAAAAACTAGAAAGCCAGGGCCCATTACATGGTTCGCTATGAAGCTGCCCACTTTCTCTTGCATGGCCTTGATTCGGCCTTTTGGAACAGTGCAGTAGTAAGGGGTGTTCTGCTCTCTATAAGTGGCGGATGGCTCCGCCCAATTGTCCCCCTTCTCTACTGAATGAGAAAGCCTCGCCTCTTGTAGGCGGTTGTGCCTCTCCTCTGCGTCGAGAGAAATGTGACCAGAAGAGTTGGAGTCGGACTCGTCCTCTGAAGAGTCCGAAGAGGACGACTCCTCCCCTCTCCCAGAGGGGCCCGCCTCCTCTCCTTCAACAGGAGCGGGAGAATATGTAGACATGTCTATGGTGAAATGGGAAGGGACCACCTTGATCCCCCCCTCAGAGCTGTCGGCAACCAAGCCGCCTTGGTTCACTTCAACATCTGGCGTTTGGTCAGATGTTTCACTGATCGGCACCTGGAAGGAGGAGCCGTCCGAATTGGTGATCCTAGCAATTCTTTTTGTTCTGGCCATTATGTTCTGCATAGACACAGAGACAGTCGGACTTTGTATAAAGGGCAAAGATTGGCTCGAAAAGGGGCAGGCGGCACTCCTAGTCCTAGACTCAGCCGTCCCCGGTGACCGACTGATCACTAACCTAGGTCGTGTCGTGTGCTTCCGTGGTGCCATTTCAAAAAAGAAAAAGAAAAAAATAAAGAAATGTAAAAGAGTGAGAGAACAGACGGTTACTTGAACGAGTGAGAAGTTGACGAAGATCTGGAAAGTAATCTGAGTATCAGCCGACTTGTCAGAACAGGCAGTAGGCTGGAAATGTCCAAAATGTCAGAGCAGGTTCAGGGGTCCGAGTGTTCTCTTTAAAAAGTTCTCAAGTGTGAAAATATCTGAAGTCAACACGCCCTTATATAGGCAAAATGAGAAGTCAAAGAGTCACTTCCAAAATTCAAAATTTGAGCGGGAAAAAACCCTCGGCCATTCACCAAGCGACACCTGTAGCAGACCGTCTCCTGTTACAGGCCGACACCTGTCACAGGTCACAAATGAACAGTCATATGCCACCTGTGAAGGGCAAATGATTAAGGGATTTTTCCCACCAATCACCATCTGACAAATGGACCAATCAGGTTCCGCCATGTGTCCTTCACATGGGCCAATAGGAGCCTGCCACGTGTCAAGCAGTGATCCGTCCACCATGGACCAATTACGACACGACACGTGTCCTCCCCATGACACATGGGATAACTGGCCACCAAGGCCCAATCTTTGGGGAAAGCTTATTCAGCTCTATGTTTAACCTAAACCTAGGAATTGTCACGCATCCCAAGGCATATAAATATGCCCATTAATCCTCATTAAACGGGATTACGCACATTAAATACTCTCACCTAGAGAAACACATTTATTTTTCCGCATTAATTACTCCCTAAACAAGTACTAACTTGACCGTTGGAGGCGGAACTCCAATCGCTCGGAGTCTCCGTTTTTTTTGCAGGTACAGGCGTCCGGTTCCAGTCTCGGAATTGTAACTCTCCCGCAAGACATCAAAAAACCCCGAAACACATAGCTTTTATCCTGTTCATTAGCTTTGGTGCACAGTTTAAAGGGTTATTGAATGGATGTCGAGGCCTTGTTGGGGTTGATGGATGCCACCTTAAGGGCAACTATGGCAGAATCCTTTTAAGTGTCGTGTCTCTTGATCCAAATAATGAGATATTCCCAGTTGCTGTTGTAGTGGTTGACTCCGAGAATAAGACTAGTCGGTCCTGGTTTTTTCATCACTTGAAGAACATCTTAATTAATGATGGAAGAGATGACTAGATAATAATGTCAGATAAACAAAAGGTATTGTATTCTTTTTATGTTGTCTTTGTCTTCGTGATTCTTAATTATTTGCTATTTTAACCTTGTCTTTGCATTTATTGATCTCATAGGGTATTGACCCTTCATTGGAAGAGGTTTGGGCCAAGGTTCCAAGGAGATATTGTGCTAGATATTGATGCAAAAACTTCAAGAAAGATTACCCCAGAGTATTGATGCCCAAACTTTTTTGGGGAGTTGCAAATGCATGCTCTGTTTTCACATTTAGAAAGTCAATGGAGCAAATTCAAAAGTATGGAGGCTTAGGTGTTGTGAAGTGGATTAAAGAGATTGGACCAATGGAAAGGTGGACTAAATGGAGGTTTGATCCTCAACTATGCTCAGATGAGAACACAAACAACTCTATAGAGAGTTTTAATAACACTATAGGCGTTGAAAGGACTTACCCAATGCTAACACTTCTTGAAGGTAATTAATTTAACATGACTTGTTTACTTGTTTAAATGACATGTAAATCATATAGAAACTTATATCATCATATGTAGGAGTTAGAAGAATTGCAATGGTTAGACATGCAACTATGCAGCAATTACGTGAGGATTGGAGAGATGATGGAGTATGTCCTAATGTTCTTGCTCAAGTTAGGGTCTTGACAAAGGATTCAAGGTAGTGTAAGGCATAATCCGTAGGATCAGGTGAGTATGAGCTGTGACAAACTAAAGTCGTATCACCTAATCAGAAGTAATTCCTAAAACCACTAACTAGCATTGATAGGGAAGTAGGGTAGAATCCACAGGGATACAATGTTCTTTTATTCCTAATAAATTATTGTAATCTAGATTATCAAGTAGCCAAATTATTTTTATAGGAATTAAACTAAGGAGAATAATTAAACTAAAACAAATTGAATAAGGGAGGAAATCAATAAATCAAAGCCTAGGGTAAGGTTCACCAATAAATAATATTCCAAGGTAAAACACAACAATCAATTATCAATGCATTAATTAATCAGATCATAAAGGGCTTTCGCTACGTATTACAATCACAGAAATAATCTACCGATATTAAATCGCATCTCTCGAATCTTGACTTAACCATTTATAAAATAACCTGCCTACTGAAACTAAGCTTAAACATTAATTCTCATCTCTTGAATCTCGAATCAATATTGCATAAATCATACAATTAAACCAGACCTAAACTAATTGCATAGCATTAAATCAATCAATAGGAAATTAATCAAGCATTGACAATCAATAATAATATATTACCCCTTCATATTATTTATGGATCCCCACGAACCCTAGAAATAAAACTAGTCACACCTAATTAAATCTAAACTAACCAAAGCAATTAAAGAAAACATAAAAACAATAAAATAAAATAAAAGTAATAATAACGAAAAACTAAAGCATACGAATGAATTAAACAATGAAAACAAAGTTTCTGACAAAAAGCTTAAACTAATCTCAGAAGTAAAAATAAACTACTACTAAAACTGCCTACGTGACTACTGCTACTCCCTAATTCCCTTTATATAAGAAAAGTTAATGGGCACAAATCCCACTAACAATAGAACTAATCCAAACTATAGTAATTTGAGGGCAAATAAAACTACTCCGGATATCCACTAAAATAAGCTCCGTACAAAGCCAAGACAATGCTGCCACTAATCCGCTATCGTCCAAGAATTTGGATAAGCCCAAAACAACAAAGCCCAAATAGCTGGAATATGCGCTGATATCCGCCCGATCGGGCCAAGCCTCGCCCGATCGGGCCCGGTTAGCTGGAGCTGCGAGTTGGGCTTCAAAGCTCCATTTCCTTTTGTTTTGTTATAGGCTTTTAGAGTTCTCTAACCCAAACTTCTTTACTTGTTTAGTTCGTGATACTAATTTGTAAAATTTGTACTTCTTCACCAATTTAGCCCTTAATCAACAAACCAAATTCTTTTAAATCGATCTTGGGCTTAAAATATTTGGTTATAAAATACGGTCAAACTCCAATATCTTTGTAGTGACTCAATAAGCTCGAGAATTACCATAATTTTGCAAATTCCTACAAAATAATAACAACTCTACAAAAATACTAGAAAATGTATATTAGTTATAAAAATAGCTCCGTATAGCTCAAATAAGCACAAATATGACCACGGGACGGGGAATAGATATATATATATATATAATAGACTCATCAAGCTGTCAGATGGGAGAAGTATGCTTTTTGCATATTTGTGGTAAGTGGCAGGTTAGTGGAATTCCTTATGAGCATGCTATTGAAGCTATTTTGCATGCTGGCAAGGACCCATTGGACTTTGTTAGGGAGTGGTACTCTGTAGATAGGTACAAGGAGGCATACAAGGGGAATATTTTACCAATTCCTGACTGAGCTTGCTGTCCCAAAGTTAATCCCTCCTACTATGAAAAGGAGCGTAGGCAAACCTTCACGTAATAGGAGAAGAGAAGAGGGAGAGCATAGGACAGGAAAGAGGAGTAGCACACTTCAATGTAGTAAGTGCAAGGAATATGGCCACAATGCTCTCACATGCAAGGGAGGAGCAACACGGAAAGAGAAACTAATGGAACAAGGAATCACAGAACAAGTTCAAAAAAGGCAGCTTCAAAGGGGAAAAGTAATGTAAGGACAAGAGAAGGCACAAGTAATGAAATGAACATGATTGACCTCATAATTGCAGAATCGCAAGCATTTAACCACATGATGCAACTAAGGTCAAGCCATCAACATCTGCATCAACCAAGGTCGAACTTAACTCAACCTTCATCAAGTGCTCCTCTCCATTCTACAAGTTGTGCTGGCAAGAGACAAAAGACAAAATAGATTTGGTATCCCTAATGTGTTGGTCTTATTCCCATGTATTTCTTTATGTTTGATATGCATAAGGTCTTATTCTTGTGGGTTTTGCAGTTTGTTAAACCTGATTGTTTTTAGGATTACAGTTTTAGTAGTGACTACTACTGTGTTTTGGTCATTTTGTGTTTTTGATCTATATTCACTGATATAAGGGATAATACGATGAACCAAACAGAATTTTTATGAATTTTTTTGGATTGCCACTGTCATGGATAGTTACTGTCTAAAATTACATATATGTTTATTTTGTATTGCAAATATGTAATCCTTAATTTGCAGATTTTTAATTAATGTTTTACTGCAAATATTACACCAAATACAGGCATTAATATTGAGTCAGATATTGCAGATCATTGCACCAAATACGCCATATATCTTGAGATATTGCAGATGTTCATTTCAGAGTAAAGCATCATTTTGCATATGTCTGATTGCACTTTGAATCACAGTTGAATGTTAACAAATTGACTCATTTAAGCACATAATCTGATATTTTTGGCTCAATTTTTAGGTCATGAATCACTGATAACATATGAATACTTGATATGATACCGATATCAAATATAATAACCAAATCATTTGGCCCATTTTTTTTGATTTTTCAACAATTGAAATTTGAACAAGGCAAAGAAAACCAAAATGACAGAGAAAGAATTGGCACAAATTTGAATTTTTCCATTGATGATATATGTTCACACAAATCCACCTACAAAACAAACAAACAATTACATTTGAGTCGATTTGACTTCGGAGAATGACGATACGGTGAATATTGGGGCTGAATTGGAGGGGTTTACGGGGGAGAGATTTCTGGGTCTTAACGGGGAAGGTAAATTGAGAAATTTCAGAGATAAAGAGTTCATTTTATAAATGTTCATCATGGAGAAGAAGAAGAAAGAAGCTGACAATGGTGGGGGATCGTGAGTTTGGGGGAAATATAACCGCATTATCTTATAAATTTATAATAACATATTACTAACCTCTTTTTAAAAAAATAAAGGGGAAAAAATATATTGCTAACCATAGTTACTAGTCAATTAAAAGTGTTTAACATTAATTTAATGAATGGTTAAAAGTGATTAAGTTAATTAAGCTTATGAGCACCGTGTAGAAGTTTGAATTTAGAAGGGCACAACATAGAAAATGCAATAATTTGGGGGTATCGTGTAGAAAAACCCAAACTTTAATTGTTTTGGTGAAAAAAAAAAAAAATTTAAATTGACTGTCACCATTTTGAAAAATAAATAAATTAGTCTTAAACCCGTGCGATGCACGGCTGTATAATGTTTTATAATATTGTTTTTGTATTTGTATTTTTTCTTAGTATTTTAATTTCATATAAGACTAGTAATCCGTAAAAAAAAATTGTAATTGTAGTGTTAAATAAGAACTCCGTATTTTAAAAGCACTAATAAAAAAAAGTATTAGAAAAGTAAAACATAGTTAATAGTCTATCAAAATTTTTACAAAAAAAAAAAAAAAAATATAAACATATGTCATAAATAGGCTCACCTAAACATAATTTGTAGCTTGCTTTAATCTTCACCTTCACTGTTGACCCACAATCACCTTTATGCAAATTAAAAATAACAATTTTATTAAATTTGAAAAACAAATTGATCATACATAATAACATAAATGAAACTTAAAATATGAATACATATATAGTGGAATGAAAAATAGAAAGGAACTTACTATTTTCAATAGGGTAATGGGTCTATGAACAATTAACTTCCCTTTATAAAAACACTAATCTTTCATAAAAAAAAAATAAAAAAAAATAAGAAAAACACTAATTTTGTGTTTAGCATCCTATATTTACATTTTTAAAGCGTGTTGAAGTGACAACTTTGTAAGTTAGAGAACACTTTTTTCACACAAATTTTTTTAAATAATAGTTATTATTATTATTATTATTATTATCACATTATTATTATTATTATTATTATTATTATTATTATTATTATTTGATTTTTGTAAATTTTTTTTACTCTTATTATAACATTAGAAAATGTGTTAAATATTATAAAATTATTATCATTAAATATTAGTTATTATCATCAATTAACATTATATATTAATTATTATAAAATATTAACTATTAATTATTATTATTAACTATTAATTATTATTATTATTATTATTATTAATTATTATTTTTAAGTAGAGCAGAGCAGAGCAATGCAGAGCAGATTTCAGCAGAGCAGAGCAGAGCAGAGCGGATTTCAGTAGAGCCAAGCAGAGCAGAACAACTCAATGAAATATGGCCTTAGTTTGAAAAAGGTTAGGTTATTTTTTTGTAAAGGCATGATCAATTTTTATATATAAAGATAGTTTCAAAATTAAGGTATTTGTAAAGGCATGATCAATTTTTATGTATAAAGTTAGTTGGAAAATTAAGATGTAAGTGAATGATTTTTTTTTTTTTTTTTTTTGTTAAATATTTTCTAATTAGAAAAAACAGGAAGTAGACATGTGTCCTTCCAACTTCCTGCGTTAAAATAATAGTATATATTTATTTAATTCTCAACAATTTGAAACCGCCATCTTAGATTCTTGAAAAAGCATTTCCCATCTCCCTCCTTTTCATCCTCGGTACTCCTCATTTCCCTCATTTCAAATTTGTAAATCGCAATTACTCATTTAGGGTTCTTTTTCTCTCTCCTCTCTTACTGTCACTCACTCATTTTCTTCTTCAAATCATTCCATTTTCCCCCAATTTCCACTTCAATTTCAACTACTAGGGTTCCAATTTTTCTCCGTTGACTTCAAATTTCCAGAATTTTATCTCTTTAAATGTCAGCATCGACAGTTTCCGGGACGGCGAACCCTCGCCGACGAGCATCGGCGGTTTCCGACATGAAACAGGGCATCGACATAGTTAACGATGCTACAAATTCCCTCAATTTGGACAACAATAGCAACAGGAATGTCGCGAGTGATGGAGGAGGTGATAAAGTGACAAGCGGTAACAAAGATCTGAGTCATTCGATTAGAGGTGAAGCAGTTCTTGAAAGATCTAAGGAGAAGAAATCATCTCAATTGCCCAATTCAAATGCTGCTCTGCGAACCCGGAATCGAAAGGCGGCAACTGCGCCTCAGAAGCCGCCGAAGCCCCGGTGGGTTACGGTAATGAGTGTTTTGATTAAGAATTTATTGTTGTTATTTGCGTTATTAGGGTTTGTTCAGATTGTTAGGAAGTTGGTTGCTAATTCTGGGAATGTGGGTGGTTCGGGTAGTTTGATGGGGTTTTCGGATATGGAGGGAAGGATTGCTGGGGTCGAATCGTCGCTTAAAACGACGACGAAGATGCTGCAGGTTCAAGTGGAGGTTGTTGATAAGAAGATTGATAGTGAGGTTGGGAATTTGAGGAGAGAGGTTAGTAGGAAGATTGAGGATAAAAGTGGAGAGATTGGTGATCAATTGAGGAAATTGGAGGAGAAGAGTGAGGGTTTGGAGTTGGATTTGGTTGAATTGCAATCGAAGGAGTTGTTAACTAAAGATGATGTGGTGAAGTTGTATGATGAACTGAAGAGAGGTGATGGTGGTGGTAATATTGGGTTGAGTTTTGATGAGATTAGGGGTTTGGCGAGGGAGGTTGTTGAGAAGGAAATCGAGAAACACGCTGCTGATGGGCTCGGAAGTGTTGATTATGCTGTGGCTAGTGGTGGTGCCAGAGTTTTAAGTCACTCAGAACCATTAGGTGGTTTTGGGAATGCAGGTAGTTGGTTGAACGTAGGGAACAAAGGGGTTCACAGTAAGGCGGTTAAAATGTTGAGCCCCAGCTTTGGAGAGCCTGGAGAGTGTTTCCCACTGGCAGGCAGCAATGGTTTTGTTGTAATCCAGTTAAAGACCGCCATTGTTCCGGAGGCCATTACACTTGAACATGTTTCTGAGGTATCATTTTCATTTATTTTTCAATTAGGGTTTTGGATGCTCTATGACATGTAATGAAATCTATGTGTGATACTATTGTTGCGCTTTTATCTGTTGCTGTGATTGTGGAATTCTCTTGTAGAGATTGAATAACTTTACAGATGGCTGCAGGCTGCATTGGCCAATGAAAGGTCGTATGCCTTGTTGAATTATGTGTAGAAAGATAGAGGTTATTGAAGGCCTGTTTAGTAGTTATGTGGATGTTGTGATCCTTAAGTTGGTTCATTGGAATTCAATACCTTGAAATATATACAGTTATGCAACTTGGCTTTGAGTGAACTGATAAATTATGCAACTTTTTCAGAAGCTTGAAGTTTTATATTCCTATTAGATTAAAGGTTCAGCTTTTATCAATGTGTTTAGTGAGGATTGTTATAATAAATGCGTAAATTAATTTATCTTTACTTATAATCCAGCTATTGGTTCTATCTTATGTCTCTACTGTATTATTTTAGGTTATTTTAGCCTAATATGCTGAAATTAAATTTATATGCAGTTCAGATCTATTGTTTAGAAGCTTGTTACATATGCATGGGATTGCCATAACCTATGTGATTCAAAGATTAAACAGGGGAGGGAGAAAATGTTCCCAAAGTATAACTGTGGTTTGAGGATTCAAACAATTGACATTTATTTTTGTAAAAGCTTAAATTGCCTTAAAAGTACTCTTGCGTTAGGAGGTGAGCTTTACAATAGTCAATGAGGGTTAAATGCTTAATACAGAGTTGTTGAATACTGCTCTATGGTATATATATGTTAATATCCCTGTGGTTTGTTTTGTTGTTTCATGTGCTTGAAGTTAGAACTATATATCTATACTATGTTACTTAGTGTGTCCTTTTGTTTTGGTGCTTAGTGTTTAACCTTTGATTCAAGCATTAGCAAATCACAAACTATTTGTGCCTGCTATGTATGGTGCTGGAAGCGTGACTTGCAATTTGTGGATTATTGAAGTGCTTTATTTTATTCTAAGTAGTTTTTATGGAGAATTGTACATGCCATATACAGCATACTGGTGTTATTGCGTGATTCAGTTACTTGAGTGGTGGCTAGTGTTTTTTGCTCGGAATAACCTTGCATTGGTACAGGTTCTGAGTTAGTCAAGGGTGGTGTTTTTTGCTTGAAATGACCTTACTCTGGTAAAAATTTTGAATTAGTCGAGGGTGAATGATTTTGTAAGTAAATTGAGTGACATTCAGAAGTAAAATGGGGCAACTGTTTGAGATTTCACTTGTTTTGGGAAGAACTTGATGTTAACAGTAGTATAAAGTGATGAAACTTCTACAATTAGTAGTGGAGTATCGAATTTTGACTATGAGAAATCTTAAATATAGAAATGATTGATCCCTTGGGTATGCATGAATGCCAGGGGCAGATTGCTTATAAATCTTTTTTCAATTCAAGTAGAATAAGAAAATTTGAAGATGAATGGTGTTTACAAGCCTATAAGCTCGCTCCCAAGAAAGTGTATATGGTGTGCTTTAGATTGTTAGTCTACTTAGTTTTGGTGGTGGAAAGATACAACTGATGCTAAGGAATAAGGATTGTTGTACGTGGTTTCTTTGGTTGTTGTCCATGAGGGTGAGTCAATTTTACGTTTGATTGTAGCTTTATTTTATGTTGAGTTCGGATTGTTTAGAGGCCATTTTTATTGGTTTGGGTGATTTTTTTGGTGTAAGACTAAGACATGTCAGATTTAAGTACAAATCAAGGATGAATGTCGGGCTTTTTTGGTGCACATGTGTTGTCTTATCGGTGCTATCTCTTGTGTAATGATCATTTGGAGACTATTTAAGTTCTTAGGCTTATACATTGGATTGGATATACTTGGAATTCTTTCTCTCAAGGGTGTGTCTAAAGTTAAGCAACTTAGATGAGATGGTTAGTTCATAGCTTATCCAAATTAATACTATGTGATTTTCCCATTCTTTATTTTTGCTCATTTTTTAATTGTGCACGTTTGTCAATGCACATCTGTAACCATATATATCTCTAATTACGTGATAGTAATAAAATTATAATATTGATATTTTAAAAACAATCATTGAGATGAATTAAGCAAGACTCTACATGGCTATGCTTTTTTTTTTTGGAATAATTTAGAAGATTGCCTCAAATTGTAAATGATTCGAAGCAAGAACATAAAAAAGAAATGGAGGGAGTAGTTTAGTATTGTATTGGTTGTTACTTGTTAAGGTTGTTACTTATTCTAAAATATTTTTTATTTATATCCTGTTTATAGACTAAAGGTTTTATTTATTTTTGTCTATCTAATAGAAAATAGAAGAAAAAGGAGTACCTTTGTATTGGAGGGATGTACCAAGTTACTGACTGCCAAGTGTCAACATCTTGTGAATGTGTTTTGATTTTTATAAGATTATGTGCTGTACTCCTCTAAGAGATAGAAAGAGAAATGAGGTTATTTGCAAGAAAATAGGTGTGGCAGGTATTGTTGACAAACTAAAGGAAAATCGCCTGCGTTGGTTTGGTCATGTAAGACGGAGACCCGAGGGTGCACCGATTCGAAGAGTGGAAGAGTGGGAACATGGAGGGGTTAAACGAGGGAGAGGGAGATTGAAAATGACTTGGTTGGAAGGAGTTAGGAAGGATACGAAGTATATGGATTTGCACGAGGATGAAGCATTGGATCGTAAGGGATGGAGGAGGAAGATTTATGTTGATGACTACGCGGAATAATCAAATTTGGTTCATGTAGCCAACCCCACTTATGGGATTAAGGCTTTGATTAATTGATTGATAGATTGATTGATGTGCTGGACTCCTCTGTTGGTATGCGCTAATTTATTTTAGTGCGAGCCTTAGTAGTTGATATTTGTTACTTGTTAGTGTAATTATTTAGGTGTAGATATTAATCATTTTAGGATTTGAAATCCAAAATTATGGATTGGTCATTGGTGTTGTTCGGGATGCACCTGTTTGTTTTGTTGCCAGTGGTGATATTCTTTACATTACATAAAAGGTTTACAGAGTGGGTGGCCCTTGAAAATTTCGATCTAGACTAATGAAAAGTTCCATTGGCTCTGAGATCTTCATGTTGCTATTGCAACTTACATTGCTCCTAGTTTCTTACTTTCTTATGCATATTGAGATTGATTATTAGGAATCTATTTTTAAATTCTAGTGGTTGCTTTACTTGACTGAATGCAATCTATTTGGTTTAATATCCATTATGTGTTCTCTCTTTCCCCCAAATGTCCTTACGACTCAAAATGAAATACCTTTCTCAGCCACGTGTTCTGAAGTCTTGCTTGTAGATTTGTTCTGTTTTATACTCCTTGTTTTATTGTTTTCAACACTTTGAATCTAATAAGCTAATGGAACAAGAGTTCATATATTTTGTGTTTGGTATGGGGTATTAAGAAAGGGTAAGGGAATGAACACTCTTGATTTCTGTAGTTGTTGGGTCATTTTTCCCATTTCCTTTACCTTATTGTTTCCCATAGTTTTCTCCACTAGGATCCCTTTTCATGGGTTTCATTTTAAGGGAATAGGGAATGACCACTCAACCTTGACCACTTCCCAACCCACCAACTTTAATGTTTGTGTCCCAATCCCAACTACTTGCACCACCAAACCCATCCACCACCATCGACCACACTGCCTCAGCTTAGCGTAGCCATCCTACTGTCGACCGCAACACTTTGCCTTCCCAACCCATCGCAAATCGCCGCACCTAGCCCAAAACCACCTTAACCAACCTGAAATCTACCCAACCCATCCACCAACCATAAATCCTCCTCACGCCACAAGATTCGCGCTATCCACCCCTAAAACCCCAAAACCAACCAAGTCATCCACCCCAAATTATCCTACTCAAAAATTATATCTGAGCAAGAAGGAAGAATGGGAATGATGGCTACCAAGGGAGAGATTACTATGTCGGAGAGGGTAAATTGGTGGTGGTTGAAACTGCTTTCTTCTTGTCAATGATGGTGATGGTTGTAAAGTGGGAGAATGTGGTGGTTGTCTTTCTTCCCTTCTCCATAAGCCCACACAAATAACAACAAAAAAATATAGTATGTATTTCTTTCCTCATGTATCCCTTTCCCTCTTTTGAACCAAAATGAAATCTTGGTTATGAGGTTGTGAATTTTGTGATTATTGGTGAGGTTGTTTACATGTTTGTTAGGACTTACAATAATGGTAATAGCAAAATATTTACCGAGTATTATCCAGCAGGACTGACAACTAAAATCATCAGAATAATACTTTGTTCATTGAAGTTCTTCCCTCTTTTGTGTTGCTACATACTTTCGCAAGGGTAAAGTCAAAGAAATGAAACTTAAAGAACAGAAGTATATGTCACGGAAACTGTGTCACTTCAAGCATACACAAAGTAAAACTAAACTCATGCATCAAACTTCTTTTCTACTTGTACCATTTCTTAGTTTTCTCTCTTTATACCTCCAATGGTGCAAAATGCCATTGCATGGATGTTTCTATGTTTGTTTAAAACCACATAGCCCCCAGCATTCCAGCACCTCTACTTGTTTAATACTTCCATTTTTAGGTTTGATTCTTTTCTCTTCTTTCTACTTTTCCCTTTTCTTATTTTTAATTTTTTTTATTATTTATTTATTTATTTATATATTTATTTTTGTCACAAGAAAATAAAGAAAATTGTAAGTTAAGAAATTGGAACAAGTGACCTCTGTGGTGTTACTATTATTGCCAGGGGAGGGGAGTAAATTCATCAATTTATTTAGATGCTATGTTGTAGTTGCCACTATAGTCCTCTTTTAGTCTGCTGTGCTTTTTTGTGAGCGCAATAGATTTTGTGGCTTTTGGGGCTGCTGTCACACTTTTTTATAGCATGTATTTCTTAAGGTTTGGCACTTTTGTTAGTCTAATATCTGGATCAGTCCTTGCAGTCATTTTTGTTGATGAATTTATTTATTTGTCATATTTGGAACTATGTACCAGAAGGTGCAAATATAACGTTCTTTTTCTGAAATTTTTAAGATGATGATCTTGAAAATTATATCCTACACCTGAGTCAGCTTGTGTCTTGAATGAAAAAATAGTTCAAAATAATTAACATGCATTTTAAAGATATGAAACATTTAATTTATAGAGTATGATTTTATGTATTAAAATATAGTTTAAAAATATGATCATTAAGTTTAGTTTGCTAAAAAATGTGAACAGTTAGCTATGAAATTACGAATATGCAGTTCTGTTTTAAAAAATTGCAACACTTTGACCAAAAATGTGAGAGCTTTTTGGCCAAAGTGTTCCAATTTTTATTAGACAGAGGAGTATTTTTTAATTTTTTTGATTGCATTAGTGACGTTAATGAATATAGCATTTTTGGTCAAAGTGTTGAGGAATGTCGAAAACCACCTTTTAAAATTGGTTTTTTTGTAGAAAAAAGGCAACATTTTTCCTTAGAACAATGTTGTTTATTTGGGACTGGGATGCACATCCTGGTTTGAGTGCAAAATGTAATGATTCTATGGTTGTAAGTGAATCATGTGCTTCCTCCCCTTTTCTTTTCTTTCTTTTCTTTTTGATGATTGAAGCTAAATTGATGGGGCATTTCTTTCCTTTGTTATGTCTTCCTTTCTTGGTCTTTTTTCAACCAGTTCAACTTATCTGTATGTAGCAAAAGCAGCAGTTGTGCTATGACGAATATGTTCCTGTATTCTCATCAGGCTATTATTTTTGGTCATTAAAAGGTAATTAAAAAAAATTGTGGATGAGCTCCTTGATTTGGTGTGCAGGTTAATCTTACTCTTAATTGAACTGTTATAGGATGTATGATCCAGTTTTGTTGAGCTAGTGCTCTGTATGTTTGCTACTAGGATTTTCAGGTTTGCAGTTGGGGAAGTTGGTCATTATCTTTGTATAAGTATTTATTCCTTTATATATTAATTTTTTATTGGTTTAACTTAATCTTATTAGCTGATCAAATGACTTTAACGGTTTTCCTTTGGCATGCTATGTGATGAATTTTCTGTTGTATTTCATGCCTTTTTTAATCACATTATTTTTAGCTTTTATTCTATTTACATTACAGAGTGTGGCTTTCGACCGGTCATCTGCTCCAAAAAATTGCCGGGTATCTGGTTGGCTTCAAGGGAAACAAGGTCTTGAGATTGACACTGTTGATAGAGAGGAAATTCTTCTGACAGACTTTGTGTATGACCTGAAGAAGAGCAATGCCCAGACCTTCAACGTGCTTGATGAGGCTAGATCATCTGTTATTAATACTATTAGGTTTGATTTAATCTCCAACCATGGAAATTCATTATATACCTGCATATATCGGCTTAGAGTGCATGGCCATGTACCCAAATCAGTCCCAGTGATTCCTGCTGATTCTTGAGCTGTATTTGGATCACATGCCTCGTCTTTGTAATTGGTGGTTGCTCTTTTTCACTTGGTTTGTTAATGCATGTATGTCATTGATGACTTAGTGGTAGTTTCTTTCATGGTGGTCATCTTTTTTTTCAATTATAGCCGTTATAGGCTTGCTAGTTAGTGAAGATTCTCTTGCATATGTAGACATGTAGTGCATGAATTTGTAAGAATGAATCAATATATGTGAATCAACACATGTATATCATCTTATTACATTGGTGATCAGCATCTTTTTTCAGAAAATTGCTTTCTATCCTTTCTGAATATCAGGAAAGTGCTTTTGGTATGCTGTTAGATAAGGTGTAAATAAAAATGGAAGGATTAATAGAAATGACATGTTTATGTGGTGGGATGGGCTTAATAGAGGATAGGGATGAGGATGGGGACAGGGATAGGAACAGGGGAATTCCCAACATATGTCCTCCGCTCCTTTTTATAGTTCCAATTTGGAATCTTGATACTATTCATAATGTGAGAGAATCTTCTAATATATAAGACATAACATAGTTATGTTTGGTTTTATTTGATTCATCTTGATGAATAGATTGTTAATATTCAATTGTTATATTTTTTACTAATAAACAACTAACGATATTTATGGTCGTTGCATTGGCAAACGTCCAAGTTCAAATGAGAACTATAAAAAGGGGCGTAGGGAGGAATGCATGAGGGGTGATTTTAAGGAGGGATAAGGATTGGTGAAAAATATCGTCTTGTTAGTAATGCAATCCTATTGTCAAGAAAAATTGATAATATTTTCTTTTTTTGGGGGGGTGGGGGGGGGGGGGGGAGGTGGGATTAGCATTAAAATAGACATTTTTTTTTTTTTTTTTTATTTTATGAATTACGTACTTATCATTATTGTCATTTATGATCACCTATCACATGGGTTGATATTGTTATGATTTAGTTTTTTGAGAACCTTTATTGTGCATCATAGACCCATGGTGTTCATAGAGTTCGAAAGGAACATAAAAAATAAAAAAATAAAAAAAAATTTACAAAAGAAAGATTTTGATTTTGATTTTGATTTTGATGTTGATGGAGCATTCTCTTGCATGTAAGAAATTGAACTTATCAATCAAAGTTCAAAAATGTTTGAAACATTCTTGTACTAGAAATCTATTTGCTAGATGATGCATTGTGCGTTTGGTTGAACTTTCGCCCAAATTGGAGTGTGTGCTTCATCCTCAATATACTTCCTCCGTTAATGGTTATTTGCAATAAATGTACCATGCGCAGAGGCCTAGGCAAAACTTTTAAGGAGTGTTTAGGTGAGAGTAATTGAAAACAAGGGCATGTGATTAATTCACTTAAAAGGAGGGAAAGGGGGGACCCGGTTTTATATAAAGAGGAGAGAAACTGAAATTTTGGGGGATTTAATTTTCCCACCTAAAATTTCACCCTCTTTTGAAAATTTTCAGTTTTCCACACCAAATGTTTCCCTCCACTTGAATTTTTCATTCAAGGGAGGCTATTTAAACATGCAGTCATAAGAAGCATTCTAATTTTTCATATAAACCAAAATTTCTACCCTAACCAAATTACACCATGTTTTCTTCACAAAAGTCAACACTAAGCTACCCTTCTAAAACTAATTAGTGCAAGATCAGAAGTAGCATCCTTCATCTTCTAAGGTAAATCTGGTTCAGCTTCAGTACTTAAAAAAAAAAAAAAAACAGCAACTCCCACTTCATCACCAGTCCTCAAATCTGTGGAAATCAACACTGTAGAAATTATCAAACATGGCAGAATTTTTCGATGAGGAATGTTTTAGCATTGATCAATTGCTAAATGATGAAGACAATATGGAAGACAGTGATTCAAGCACCATAGAAGAAACTCACAACATTGATCAAAATGTGTCACATGAAGAAGTAATGCAGCAACCCAAAGGCAGGAAACAACTTATTGTTATGCAAAAAAGAGAGCGTGTTGATGCTATTCTAGTGAAGATGGATGGTGAGGAGTTGCCATGAGGCTTTTTTATCACAGCAAGCAATGAAGTTCAATGTTCACAGATCAACAATACAGAGATTATTCAAAGACATGAAGAGACAAATGGCCGTAGGGAATGTGATAGATGTCAGAAGCAAGAAGCTTAGCAAACTGGACCCAAACCAACAGAGTACACCGTTGAGTTTCTGCAGTCAGTCCCTTTGTACAAAAGGACAACTGAGAGAAGCTATGGAGCTGCTCTCAATATCTCACATGTCACTATTTACAAGTTAAAGAAAAAAGGGAGGCTAAGAACACATACAAGCACAAATCACCCAGCCCTGACATCCAACCACAAGATAGCAAGACTAAAATGGGTTTTAAATCATCTGCTGCCTGCTGAACAGAATGCTAACCCAAAGTTTGAGGATATGCAGCAAGTCATACACATATATGAAAAATGGTCCTACTTGAACCTAGAAACAAGGAGGTTCTACCTACTGCCAAATGAACCAAATCCATATAGGTGCTAACAGTCCAAAAGATTCAAGGTAAAAGGCATGTTCATGGCAATGATTGGCAAGCCAATTTTTGACACCCATGGACATGCGCTACATGATGGAAAGTATAGAATATATCCATTTGTTTATGAGACCATTCCAAAGAATAATAGCAAAAAAAGAGAAGCTGGAGCTGTGGAAATTAAGACAACATAAAATGCAAACAAGGAGGCAATCAGGGCAATGCTTCTCAACAATGTAATTCCAGTAATAAAAAGTAAATGGCTACCCCATCTGTCTAAGGACATATGGATTTAGTGGGATAATGCTAGACCTCATCAAATTCCTAAGGATGAGGAATTCATTGCTTCATGTCAGTCAGATGGGTTTAACATTCAGTTCATTTACCAGCCAGCACAGTCACCTGACTTGAATGTGCTAGATCTTGGCTTGTTCAATGTCATACAGTCCATACAGTACCAGTCATTCCCTAAGAACTTAGGGGAACTCATAGACAGGGTCAAAGAGGCTTATGACTTGTTTAATCCAGTATTAAACAAGTACTGTTGGATAACACTACAATGTTGCATGGAAGAAATACTTAAGCATCTAGGGGGGAATAATTTTACCCCACCACACAAAGGGAAGAAAAGGTTGGAAAGACTTGGCTTGCTGCCATAACAACTAGAGGTGGAGAGGAATTTGGTTCAACAAGCTGTTGATTATCTTAACACTTTATTCATATCGACAGGTGAAGGCAATGAAGAGGATGAAGGCATGCAAGTTGATGTAGATTGAACACATCTCAGACACATAAGGAAGGTGACAGTGAGAGTGCCACACATAACCAAAGAAGAGCATGGAAGAAAATGGTAAAATAGGAGGTAGTCTTTTGTGTTTTTAGTTTTACCATTGTTTGAAATTAATTGGTTATGTGTATTTTGTTAAAATTCAGGCCATATATTGTAAGGCAGTTTTAACTAGCTTCTTTTGAACATGCAAAACCTTTTGAACAACTTAATGATATCAATTGTGGTTGCTTTATGTACAAGAAGTGATTACATTATGTTTGCCATTGTGATACACAGACACACACATGTTTAAATCCATCAGAGGGTGTTGCTTTATCTAATAAATTGCATAAGTGGTTCCCTCAACAACAACTTATAGTTGAAGTTGTTGGAGCAATTCCAACTTATCAATTTTTTGTGTCAAATGAGTCCCTTCATCTTTTGGATTTTTCACACACACAGACGCTACATTAAGGGACTCCTAGATCAGGTAGGAACACACAATAAAGGACACACATCTAGGGAACAATAAGGGACTCATGAAGGGACACACATCTAGGCAACAATGTTGTTCTCTGTTAGCATAGACATTGAGAACAAAGCAAAAGGGACTCCAACAACAAGGGACTGAACTGCAGGCACATATGTTCTCTTAATTAGATTTCATTGAAAACATCTAATACCATTCACAATAGGCTACAAGTTCATCATCATATCACAATCCCAAAGTCATTCTATGCCAATAATGAACAACCTCAAGCTGCAAAGGAACAAGCACAACCCACAAAAGAATTAGAACCCACATATGAACAACTAGAAACCCAAATATGAACAACCTCAAGCCATAAATATCACAAACCAGAAATAGCCAAAAAATTCCCAATAGTAGCCAACAAATATACAAACCAAATTCCCAAACACAAGCCAACAAATGCCCAATACTCAGAATTTATCAATATTTGACAGAAATTATCACAAATAGCTAACAAATTCCCAACAGTAGCCAATAAATTATCAAAAATCGCCAGAATTGAACAATAATGCCCACATTTTTTCATATATTGGCAGAAATTATCACCAACAGTCAACAAATTTATCAACAACCCACAATTTAGTAATCATAAGCCACAAATTACCAACAACAAGCAACAATTACTACCAATAAGGCAGATCATAGCAACTAGAGGCTAATTATCACAACCAGCAAACAAGTCAGGGACTCTGAGTAATTGAACGCAATTAATCCAAATAATTAATGGTAAGAAAAGAGTTACGCTGCGAAATTAGTTAGAGCCACAGTTGGAAGGGTTGTAATCCCCACCAACATCAACAGCCTCGTCGACAGGAGACCCAGATCTACCCCTTTTCTTGCTGGAAACAACACCGTTGGATTTCTCAACCTTTGGGTTTATTTCAACCGCCTCCTCTACAGTCTTTTCCGGCTTAGGAGCTGCAAAATGGGGTTCAGCATCCTCGCTCTTCACAACATCAACAATAGGACCCTTTTTCTTCGAACCCTCACCGTTGTTGCCAGATCTGCCACCTTAAACCCCTCACCTTCTTCATCAGAGTCGTAAGGAGCAAGGTTCGCACCCACACCATACATACGGCGGATATCCAGGTATGTTGCCCTACGAGTATTGATCAACCTCATTTTCCCAGTACGACGCTGACATTTGTAGGTCGCAACAACGTCCAGATCTGGTTTCTTCTCGTTTAGGGAACTCATTTTTGTGGTTTTTCCAAAGAAGAAAGTAGATCCGCAGATAGAGAAGGTGTAAGATCTAGAGAAATTAGGGTTTCAACAAGGAGGAGAGAGAGTGAGGTCAACCAGATCGAAAGAGGAGAAGAGAGAGGGTGTTGAAATCTGGAACGATCTCCAGAGCTAAAGGCTTCAACAGCCTCATTAATGGAAGTAATTGAAGGGTGCATTAAAGAGGGTTGGTGAGAAGATGAATGTGGATCTGATGAATTGAAGAAAAAGGGGATATAGATCTTTATTTTTGGTGGGAATCATTAGATTAGATTTGTGGATAAGAGGGATATTTAATTAGAATAACAAAGTAAGTTAGAATATAATCAGTTTTTAATAAGGGCAGCAAGGTAATTTTGTCACCAAAAAAGTTACTAAAAAAGGAAAGAAAAGACTTTGTTGCAAATAATAGTTAGCACCCATTTTTAGTATATGTTGCAAATAACTGTTAACGGAGGTAGTATAAAATTAAAACCCATATTACGCGCTGCAAGTATGGTTGTTATTCTGTCACTATAATCCAATTATGATTAATGTTTGCTCTTCTTTTTTTTTTTAATTTTTTTTAAATGTTTTACTTTTCTTACTTTTAAGAAAAAATTATAATTAGTGGAAAAAAACTTGTGTTGATCTATATTATAATAATGTTATTGTGGACCTGAGGTCCATAGTCGCCAATCGACATTATGTTGTACAAAGGACCCTAATTTTAAATTTTTTAATATAGTGACCTTTATAATAAATTGTATAGTAATGTGTCCACCAGCATTATATTGAACATAGTGATTTTAATGTTAATATAAATATATAATGACCTTTGTTATAACCCAATGACTTTTATTGTAAGATAATAATCTTTATTTTAACATAGCGACTCTTATATTTAAATAGCAACATTTAAACAAGTGTCCCCTAATAAGTTCCACAATAAATTAATGTGAACTAGGTCTATTTAAGATTTTGTATAACGGATACTCTTCTAATTTTAAAACACAAGCGGTAGTAGCAGCGATAGCAGACTAGCGGCAACAACATCCTTACTCCATTCTTCCACCACATGCAAAATCCCCTTACTCCATCCTTCCATCACCTTCAAAATCCCTAATTAAACCAAAATAATACTAAGAAAAAACAAAATCCCCAAAATAAAAACAAATCACAAATTAAAATAAATAAATAACAATTGGAGGTATTAATGGCGGCGCGGCGTCAGCTTAAGGTAAAGGTCGTGGTGGTGCAAAATCAAAGCAAAATCAGAGCAATTTGAACTGGGCTCCGGCGTAGCCCAATGCGGTGGTTGGGGATCGCTGGTTGATGGTGGCTAGTGGTGGTGCTACGATTTTGGAGGTGTGGCTGCGTGGCTGAGCTCGTAACAGATCTAGTGTTTAGAGATCGTGAGTTGGTGGTGGATGGTTGATGGTGGCGTGAGGTTAGGGTCGTGGGTGGTTGGGTGGTGGTGTGAGGTTAGGGTCGTGGGTGGTTTTAGTAGTTCGGTGGTTGGTGGGTGCGGTGGGAGGTGTGGCTGATTTGAGAAAGAAGAAGAGGAAGAGGGGGAAAGAGGAGAGAATGAATTCATTTCATTTGAAACAAGAGAAAGAAAGAGAGGAAGATGGGGAGAGAGGATAGAGAGGGGAAATGAAAGTATATAGGTATGTTGTTAATCATATTAGCCAACGAAGGACGTATATCAGCCATTATAATGAACATATTAGCCAATTGATGTCTGATATCAGTCAACATTATGGACATATTAGACATTAATGAACACGTATCAGCCAACAAAAGGAATATATCAGCCAACAAAAGATACATATCAGCCAACAAGAGGAATGTATCAGTTAACAAAAGGTACTTATCAGCCAACAGAAGGAACATATCAGCCAATAAATAATGCATATCAGCTAACAAAATGATGAAATCAGCAAATAAAAGCAACAGGTAAGCCAACAAAATAAACATATCAGCCAACAAAATGAAACATATAAGCCAACAATTAAAATATACATATCAGCCAACAAAATAAATATATCAGCCAACTAAAGAAACATATAAGCCAAATGATGTCTGATATTAACCAACAAAAGGAACCTATCAAAAAAAAAAAAAAAATATCAGCCAACAAAAAGAATATATTAGCCAACACAAAAACTATATCAGCCAACAAATGAAACATACCAGCCAACACATGAAACATATCAGCCAACAAGTAAAATATATCAGCCAAGCTTCCCGCACCAAATTTGTTTGCGGACGTCCGCACCCAATACCTTCTCATTTTAAAATATAAGTGTAAAAGTTTGATTGACAAGTCGATGTATAGTTTTGGCCATTATATCTTTAATTGTCTGAATACAAATTTATAAAAACTTAATATAATGACCAATCCAATATCATATGAAGTATTATACAATAATTTTTCGGAAAAATTGACTAGAATGAATCCCAAATTTACCTCATTCACCTAAAATAATTCCCACTTTCGATTATTTTTTAATAATTCGAACTTTGATGTGAATTTACTCTTAATGGTTCAAGTTACCTGTAACCGGTTGATTAGGTAAGGTTTTTTTTGTTTTTTTTTGTTTTTTATTAATTTACACGTGTCACCACATGATTAGTCAAAAATACTGAAAAAAACAGTGTTATTAATTAACACTTAACTTACTAAATAAAACCAAATAATTAATTCTTAAAAAAACCTAATTAATTTAAAAATAATTAAAAAAAAACCCACCACCAGCCAGCCACCCTCCTTGCACCCGCCCTTGCCCCTGCCGCGCTTAGACCTTCTTCCCTAGCATTGGCGCTGCCCCTCACCCTACCCCATGCGTCGCCCCTTAAACCACCATACCCAACCATGCGAGATGCCGAGATCTTCTCGCCTCTACTACACCCTTTTCACTTCATTTACTCCCCACCAATCCCAATCTCCGTCATCTCAATTCCTCCACTGCCATCCGATTATTCTCCACCAGCAGCGCCGCCCGCGTCAAAGAAGAGAAAGGCTCTCAATTGCAGTAGTCATTATCGGGCTAGGGTTTTGAAGGTGGGTGAGGGCCAATTGAGGGCTTTTTGCGCTTGGGGAGGAGTTTTTTAGGGGTTTTTCAGGGGAGGATGGGGTTAATGGTGGTTTAGGGGGCGGCGTAGGGGTAGGGGGAGGGCCGACACCGGTGTAAGGGTTGGGAGGTCTGGGTGCAGCGGGAGGGGCAGGAGTAGATGGCTGGGCGAAGAGGGTGGTTTGGTTGGTGTAGGGCTATTTCTGAGATTTCAGAGGCCTAGGGCGAAAAAATATATTGGGGCCCTATATATTAACATAATTGTAGGAGATAAATTTATTTTTATTGCTTTTAATTTGAACAAATTATCTAATTTTACATGCATGTTGTATTACTAAAAGGTACATTATATTATTAATTTTTTTTATAAAAACATTTAGGTGTTGTAAAATACATACTATCTATTATCTCTGACAACTTTATGTAAATACAAATGTCTCATCTACCAAAATTAAAATAACATTAAGATTGACCCTCTCCAGTAAATGAAATTCATCGCTAATATTTTCATGATCCAATACCTTAGCAATTTTACTATTATAACACATAATTGTGGTGCAAACATATTTTAAATAATAGAGAAAAAATAATAATTATATTGCTCTCCAGTATTTAAATGATGAATTATTAAATGAAAATATATGAATAGAAATAGTATTGAAATATGAATTAAGGTATCTTTCAAATTGGATAAAAATTCAAATGTTTAAACAATATAAGTAATATTTCCAATTTCAGTGGGTCTTTTGGTAGTATAAGTAAGTTTGTTTTTTATTTTTCTATAAGACAAAAAGGAAAAATTTTGTTCTTCAAAAAGAAAATGAAGAATAAATAAAAGAAAAGCTCAAGTATATATATATTTTAATTGTTTATTATAATGATAAGAGGTAACTGTTGTAGGTTCCTTGAAATAAAAAAAATTAACTAGCGTAGTTAATAAGGAAAAAGGTTAATTAATTAAACCAAAAAACAAAAAAAAAAGAGTGAAGCTTATGAGTCTCGAACCCATGACTTGCCAAAGTGATTGTAGGTTACTCAACCACCAAGCCACAGGAGAAAATATAAAATATATTGCACGCAAAAAATATATAACCTTATTCTATAGACTAAAAAGCTAAGAGAAATTGGACCCTCTCCATTCGTGGGCCCTAGCAAGTGCCCTAGTTTCCCTGGGTTGGCTACGGCCTTGGGTTGGTGGAGGAGGAGGTGGTTGACTAATTACATGTCTGTTGGGTTTCATGATGTCCAACATAACGCGGAACGAAACCCGCCCAAAATCCGCACACAATTTAAAATAACTAAGCATGTAGTAAAACCATAATCACATAATTAACAAGAGGAGAGAGAAAGAATCATTACCCTTTATGCGTGCTTCGCTCTGACTTAGAGCTAGGACTTGAAAGCATAGAGTCCTGCAAATGCGCGAACCTCCGATGGCTAACACCCTCGCTCCCCGAACTGACCCGGCCCTTACCCGGAAGCTTAGTCGAGGCTAGGCAAAAAATAACTTAGAGTATTAGAACGAAGGTTTTCTCTTCTTAGAGATCCCTTCAAGTTCCCAACTCAAGTGTTCCTTCCCAATGCCAAATGATTGGTATTTATAGGGAAACGAGCCCTTGAAATCTCATCTCCCATCAATGTGGGAGAGTTGGAAAAAATGCAAAATGGAATTTAATTTAATTCTAAATTAAATTAAATATCCAAATGATCACCAAACGACAAGTGGCACGGGGAGAGAAAGTGTTTAGGTTAGGACCACAAGGGGGGGGGGACCATCCTCCCCTTGCTCCCGAAGCGAACTCTTACAACCGGTCCTCACACACACAATGCACCACTCAAGGCGCACCAGCTAGGCATGGCCTGCCTTGGGCGCCAAGGCTGCCATGCTGGGTCTGCCAATTGGTCGCGTGTGCTGGTGTTGCTACAGCAAGCTCTTGAGAGCTGGTACTGCTCGCTGCTATCGCTAGCATTGCTTAGCTAGCTGTTGCTATCACTCACAAGGCACAACAAGCATTTGTGTGCTGCTGGTGTTGCTAGCGATGGTGCGGCTGGTGCTAGCACGCTAGCATGCGCGCCAGCAATGTTACCCATGCAGCGCCAGCTAGCAAGCGATGCTAGCATGCTAGCTAGCTCGGCATTCCGCAGCCTTGCTAGCCATATTGTTCTAGCAATGACTTGTCGTTTGGTCAATTTTTGTCTCGTCGATTTCTAAATTCGACTCTACTTACGACGCTCAGTTTCGACGCTCTAAGCTCGTAATCCGACGTCTTTGTTCGTAAATACTCTATTGAATCATTTAATCCTTCGGATAAATTCGTCGTTTCGGTTCGGTTACACGATTGGGTGTGATCCGAAGGGTTCAGTCAAGATTAAGCTGTAATATTAATATTCATTAATATTACTAATCGGAAGCGGCTTCTAGTTAGGCATTCCGATCACTTGACCTCATTGAAAATTTAGCTTTCTAATTAATCTCGAACCCTCTATCGGAATAATACACTTGTTCGAAGGACACCATTCCTTTCAATCTCCCACTCCCACTTGTCCTTTGGGACAAGTGTGCAAATTGTGTATAGCCTATTTTCTATGTCACTTAATGTCTCTTCATGAACTATAAGGTAAGATTCTTCGTCATCTTTATTATATTCCAAAGTGTTTCTCGATTTCCGAGTTCGATTGTCATTGAGCAGATGATTTCTAAAATCCATCTAAGCTCAGCCATGCATTTTCACAGTCTCACTCTTCGAGAGGCCCTGTAAACAACAAAGACATTCCCTACAGTTAATAGGGGGACATTCCCAGTCTTGCATTGTTAGCTTCCCTTACTAAGAGGACCTAGCCGCCCAACTGTTGCCTTTATAATCCCCTTTTACGGCAGACGTTTGACAACAGCAAAGCAGACTAGTACTCAAACAAGAGAACTAACAACACTCATGGTCGAGGAAAGAGGTTCCGATAACTATAATGAGCGATATACTTATGACAATTTTCAAATCTCTTAAAATATTCTCATAGGTCGATCTGGTATAAATCCAAACTAATACCTGTGCAAATGATTTATTACAATCATGTCCTTGTAGCACTAGAAACAGTGCTATAAATCATACTACACACTAATCTCATGCGGTCATTAGTCGTTCAACTTTCAAATGACCTCGATCAGAGATAATTTCGATATGATATTCAACGTTCACTTAATAGGTGTTTCTTTATCCAAGACATGGTCTTGATACCCTATTTTGAATGTTCAAATCGAATGGACTCATTATTTAATTCTAAACCACAATTAAATAGAAATAGAATAATAATTTACAGAAAAATTAAATTACTCCATAAATGAATGGTTTTAACATGGTGTTTTACATTAAGATCTCCACAACTTAATTAAAACACACAAACAGGGAAATCAAATCCAATCTCCAATGTGCCTGATTCCCATTGCCTCAACGTGCTTGTTGTGTTTCAGTTGAGGCAAAGGTTTAGTGAGTGGATCGGCTACATTGTCGTCCGTTCCAATCTTGCAAATTCTGATTTCACCCTTGGACTTCCATTCCCTTATCATGTGAAATCGCCTCATGACATGTTTGACTTTCTGATGCTCCCTTGGCTCCCTGGCCTGAGCAATAGCCCCACTGTTATCACCGTAGAGGTCTATTGGTCCCTTTATTGAGGGGACAACACCAAGTTCACTAACAAACTTACGAATCCAAACTGCCTCCTTAGCTGCTTCCGAAGCTGCCAAGTATTTGACTTCAGTTGTAAAGTCTATAGTCGTGCTTTGCTTAGCACTCTTCCAACGAAACGCTCCTCCATTAAGACAGACTACGTATCTTGATTGTGACTTGAAATCATCTTTGTCAGTCTGGAAGCTTGCGTCGGTATAACCTTCAACAACCAAATCCTTACTCCCACCATAGACCAGAAATTTATCCTTGTTCCTTTTTAGGTACTTTAGGATATTTTTGGACGCAGTCCAATGCGCCTCTCCTAGGACTGATTGGTATCGGCTCGTAGCACTTAAGGCATACGATACATCCGTCCTAGTACATATCATAGCATACATGATCGATCCAATAAGCGAAGCATATGGAATCAGACTCATCCTCTCTCGCTCATCAGGTATCTTCGGACACTATTTCTTGCTGAGAGTTATGCCATGTGACATGGGTAGGTGGCCTCTCTTGACTTCCTCCATGTTGAATCGTGCTTGTACCTTATAAATATAAGTACTTTGGCTCAATCCAATCATCCTTTTAGATTTATCCCGATAGATCTTGATGCCCAATATGTACTATGCCTCTCCCAAGTCCTTCATTGAAAAACACTTTCCAAGCCAAGCCTTTACAGACTCTAACATTGGAATTCTGTTTCTAATGAGCAATATGTCATCGACATATAAGACGAGGAATGCGATGTCACTCCCACTGACCTTCTTGTAAACACAAGACTCATCTGGATTCTTGATAAAACCAAACTCACTAATGGCTTCATTAAACCGCAGATTCCAATTCTTTAATCCATAAATGGATTTCTGAAGCTTGCATACCTTCCCAGCGTTATTTGGATCAGCATAACCTTCCGGCTCTGTAATGTACACAGTTTCTTCGAAAATCCCATTAAGGAAGGCGGTTTTGACATCCATTTGCCATATCTCATAATCATAATATGCGGCAATTACTAGGATAATCCAGACGGACTTAAGCATTGCGACTGGCGAAAAGGTTTCATCATAATCAATGCTGTGAATTTTCCTATAACCTTTTGCCACCAATCTAGCTTTGTATACATATACATTTCCATCTTTATCAGTTTTCAACTTAAAAATCCATTTGCAACCGATAGGTGTGTAACCTTCGGGCAAATCAACCAAGTCCTAGACTTGATTTTCAAACATGGAGTCCATCTCGGATTTCATGGCTTCTTGCCATTTTGCAGAGTCGGGGCTCCTCATAGCTTGTTTGTATGTCGCTGGCTCATCTCAATCCACAACTAGGATGTCTTGATCTTCGGTTAAGACGTACAACACCGAGTTATTTGTCTGGTTGAGATCTTGGCCTTTGCGACCTACGCAGGGTAATAGGTTGAGCATTTGCATTGTCATTTTGACTTTGCACATTGTCGGGTTGACTTTGACCAATGTCAACAGTTGCTTCTAAAGCACGTTGATTGTGAGTTTTGTCAGGTTGTCTTTGTTGCTCATCCTCTCGAATTTCATCAAGTTCGATTTTCCTCCCACTTGTCATTTTGGAAAGATACTCCGTTTCCAAAAAGACACCGTCTCGAGCTACAAATATTTTGTTCTCAGACTGGTTGTAAAAGTAATACCCCTTGGTTTCTTTTGGATAGCCCACAAAGAAACACTTATCAGATTTTGGTGCAAGCTTGTTAGATATGAGTCTTTTGACATATGCTTCGCAACCCCAAATCTTAAGAAAAGACAACCGTGGAGGTTTTTTCATCCATAATTTATATGGAGTCTTTTCGACAACATTTGACGGAGTGCGGTTCAGAGTGAGTTCCGCGGTTAAAAGTGCGTGTCCCCAGAAAGAGATAGGAAGATTGTTGAGACCCATCATTGATCGAACCATGTCTAACAGAATTCGATTTCTCCTTTCGGACACTTCATTCCATTGTGGAGTTCAAGGAGGTGTCAATTCTGAGAGAATACCATGTTCTTTCAAGTGATCGTCGAATTCGTAGCTTAAATACTTGCCACCTCGATCCGATCGAAGTGCTTTGATTTTCTTGCCAAGCTGATTTTTCACTTCACTCTGAAATTCTTTGAATTTCTCAAAAGATTCAGATTTGTGCGACATAAGGTAGACATAGGCATATCTACTAAAGTCGTCCGTGAAAGTGATAAAATAGCGATAACCATTTCTTGCGGTTGTGCTCATTGGTCCATATACATCCGTGTGTATAAGATCCAATCAGTCACTAGCCCTTTCTCCCAACTCGGAAAATGGTTGCTTTATCATCTTGCCTAGTAAGCATCCTTTGCAATTTTCAAACAACTCTAAGTCGAATGAATCAAGAATCCCTTCATGAAGAAGTTTCTTGATGCGTTTGATGTTAATGTGGCCAAGTTGACAATGCCACAAGTAGGTTTGATTCAACTCAATGGTCTTAGCTCTTCTGGTGGTATCATTAACATTTAAAACCTGTTTGTCTAGAAAAATCACATAAAGACCATTTTTTGAATGTGCCATACCATATAAAACATTATCAAGATAAAATGAACAACTATTGTCTTTTATCCAAAATTCAAATCCCTTGGCGTCCAATGCCGAAATTGAAATAATGTTTTTGGTTAGGATTGGAACATGATAGCAATGTTCAAGTTCTAAAACAAGCCCAGAGGACAAAGAGAAACTAAGTGTCCTAACGGATACGGCCGCGATCCTTGCTGCATTGTCGACCCGGAGTTCCACTTCTCCCTTCACTAACCTTTTACTTTTCCTTAGTCCCTGAGCGTTGGAACAAAGGTGTGAGCCACATCCGGTATCTAATACCCATGAAGCTTTGCTAGTAAAGTTAAGGTCTATAACATATATACATGATCCAAAAGCAACGGTGTCGTTCTTCTTATCCTTCTTGAATTTGAGGGCAATCCCGTTTGCAATGTCCCTTCTTCTTACAGTAGAAACATTCGGAATTGGATTGAGAAGAGGCTACCTTCTTATCCTTGTTGCCCTTGGTAGCTCTTGACTTAGGCGGAAAGGTCTTCTTACCCTTCCCCTTATAGCCTTTCTTCTTGCCCGAGCGCTTGAACGGCTTGCCCTTCTTGACCATTAGCATATCATGCTTCCCCTCATCCTAGAGCGTTTGCTCAGCTTGCTCCAACATTCCATGAAACTCGGTGAGGGTTTTCTCCATGCTGTGCATATTATAGTTCATCTTGAACTGATCATAACCTTTATGCAGCGAGTGGAGAATAATCTAATCATTTTAAGTACATGTGGGCTGACCGACTCTCCTTTCTGAGCTTGCTCTCAAGGATCTGCCTATGGGTCTCAAACCGCTCAGTTCAGGCCTGCTCTTGGAACATATTTTGAAGTTCAGAAATGATCTCAAAAGCCGTCTCCTTTCCAAAGAAGGTCTTTTGGGATCCGGAGACATTGTGGCCAACATGATGCATTTGACATCCTGATTGGCAGCGTGCCATCGGTTTCGGGCAGCTTGAGTGACCTCCTCATCAGGAGCGTCGGGAATTTCCTCATCAAGGACATATTCATTTTGCTCTTACATAAGAACTATACGCAAGTTCCTTTTCCAATCAAGGAAGTTTGTCCCATTCAACTTCTCCTTATCAAGAATAGAACGGAGTGAATGTTGTTAGTATTAGTTGTAGACATGATTCTTCAATTGAAAGAATTTGCAATGAAAAACCATTCATAAACTAATAAGTTTGAAATTTAAAGCGTACATGCAAATTTTTAATCTTATTGAGCATTTTATCCACACATTTAAAATTGTCCCATTTAGGCGAGAATAATACGATTCCAAGACCTCAAAAATCAAAAAGTGATTAAGCATGCTTTGGCTTGTCTTAACACTTAATATTTTAAGGTAAGCAATCCAATTGCTAATAGCTCTAAGCTACTCTTGGTTCGATAAAACGTCGCATCTAATGCTTTCTTGACGTTCTATCTCCATTGCCATGACATCTAAGGACTCCTTACTGATATCGTTGAGTCTAACCAAAACTAATGTGTATGCGATGCCTTGCTTTGGCAAGCGCATTAACATACCTTAATTTCTTAGGAAAGTAGTAATGACGTAATTTGGCACAACCCATTACTATTCTCATTAGTTCCGTAAGTGTCATTTTGGAATGGCAAATTTAACTCAATTTTCTTTGGGACTTATGGTTTCTATGTTGGTTGATTTAAGTGAACTTAACTAATCATTCAACATTTGAAATCCTAAACATGCATCTAACATCGCAATTAAATAAGCAAAATATATAAAGGGATATTTTGGATTTTAACACCTTACAAAAGGCTGAAAATGTTTTTTAACACCCCCCAAAAAAAAACTTTTATTTTAACACCTCCCAAAAATATAAAAGTTGGAAGTTAACACCAAAATCCATCTTCCGTTAACAGAACTGTTAGTGGGGCCCACCCCAACGGATATATTTTTAAAAGATCTGTATATAAGAACCATTCTTCCACGATTCTTGCACGATATATAAGAACCATTCTTGCACGATTCTCCCCCAATGAACGAAATCGTTGTTCTTATTGAATAGCAGCAGCGCATTGCATTGTTGCACGATACTTGAAACAATTCTTTCACGATTCTTCCACGATTTTTGAGAAGAGGAACAGATTGAAGCTGCTGAAACAGGTGAGTGCGGTCAATTGTTCGGTTGTTTGGTAATTATGGTTTAAATTCTCTTCAATTATTATTTGCAATTGTTTCGTACTCAGATTAATGGTTGGATTATGTTATGTACGCATCTAAATGCCCAATTGCGAAATTAGGGTTCGTCAGAAATTGAATTTGGGGCTTTTCGTATTATGAAATTAAAAATGAATTTTGTTGCTGTCAATGTTAATTCGTCAGTGTACAAATCTGTAAATGTGACTGTCGATCTAAAATTGATGCAGATTATGTCGTTTGTTAGCTCTTCCCCTCCTGAGGCCAGAAAATGTAAGTGTGGTGTGCCAATGGCCAAGCTCACTAGCTGGACAAGGGAGAATCCAGGCAGGAAGTTCATATCATGTAAGTTTTATGACCCAATAACAGAAACAAGGGGTTGCAAAGCTTTCGAATGGGTTGATCAACCTGATGGAACAGATTGGCAAACAGGGGTTATCAACAACCTGTTGTTGGATAAGAAGCTGCTAAAGGGTGAAGTTAATGAATTGAAAAGGGAAGTTGATGAAATCAGTGGCCAAAGGAGGTGCCTACTTAATGAAGTTGATAATTTGAAGATGAGATGCAAGGCCTTGAACGCTGACAGGAAGAGAATGAACAGGGAGTGCAATGAAGGGAAGGTGTCTTCAATCAGCTGTTTTGGTTGGGTGGGCATGGCCATTTGTATAGGTTTGTCAATGGGTGTAATTTTCCTAATGGCTAGAGGTGTGTAATAGTAAGCTGTATTAAGTAGTTATAATTTCTTGTAATGACTTGAAGTGTTATAAATATGTCTTTTAATCAACCTATTTATGCCTTGTCTAAGTTCCTATTTATGCCTTGTCTTTTAATCAACCTATTTAAACATGTGAAACATTAAAACATGGGAAATATGTGAAACACTAAGATAGTTCAAGTACAGGTTGACAAAAGAACCTTACTTCAACATGTTTCAATGGCAATCAAAGCCATGCAACCATTACAATTCAATATCTAATTGTTCAAATTTGTTAAGGGAAGCCACTAAAAAACTAGCAAGTTACATAACCAGTCATGAGTACATAATAAAAGTTTGAAATTGTTCAACAGACATAATGTTTGATATCCAGCATGAGTACATCACTGAGTAAGGTTGTTGAGGGATTGCAGCCTGGCCCTTGTTACAACACCTGTGGCTGTTGTAGGCTGACTTGAGGAAGACCTTGTCTTTCTTTTTGGTTGGCTTGAGGCAGGCTGACTTGAGGAAGGCTGAGCTGAGGATGGCTGACTAGAGGATGGCTGAGCTGAGGAATGCTTAGCTGAGGAAGACTGTGGCTGTGGGCGCTTGCTGAATGGCAGACAACCTTCTTGCTCTTGAGGAAACTTTTTGTTTCCTATGCTGTTTGGTCCAGCCCCAATTGCACTCTATGACATGCATATAAAAATAAAAAGTCAATGGAAAAGACACATACATATATAAAACAAAGGGGGAGTTGGTGTAATGCTTGTGTTACCTTTTTAGCAGCCCTAATCTCTTTCTTCTTCCTCTCCTCCACCATCCAAGGAGTGTTCAGTGGGGGTCTGCCTGCTGACTTTATCAGCTCTGTAGCTGGTGCAGCAGGTACTTTGCAAGTCTTGGCATAATGCCTATATCCCCCACAGTTGCTGCATTGCTTCTTCCTCTTGGTACTTGCCTGACCACCTGAAGAAGAACATTCTCCTGGCTCAAGCTTCCTTTTTTTGCTCTTTGGTCTCCCAGGTTGCACCTTAACAGAAGGGGGTAGTGGTTCCCTCATTCTGACTCTCTCCCAGTGCTTTGGGCCAGGCATTGGTTGGACAGCTGGTTCATAAGCAGACCTGTATGTGTCCATGGTATAGTATGGGTCAACAACAGCCTCTATGTCACCCCTCATATCCAATATGCAGGCATAAGCATGAACACATGGAATGCCAGTGAGTTCCCAATGGTAACATGTGCAGGTCTCCTTGTCCAAATCAACCAACACCTGGTCATCCTTCAGCTGCACCTCAAATGTATTCCCTCTGGATGGCTGCACCACACAGGACCTAGCCACAAAGTCTATCCTCCCCAGAACATGCCTCACATATGGCACTAAGTTGTGTGTAATTGTTTTTGAATCCTCCCACTTTTCATTATTCCTGTTCATAATATACCTCCTCATCCATTCCATTTGGGTGAGGATAGGTTTATCTCTGGCAGGCCTAATGACTGCATTGAAAGTCTCACACATGTTGTTCAACAACATGTTGGACTTGCAGTTTGGTGTGAATGCATGTCTAGACCAATGGTGGGGAGGAATGTTGATTAAATACTCATATGCCTCTTCATCGAGGAATTTGATAGACTCCATGGCAATTTCATGCTCAAACTGACATATAAAAGCATACCAGAAATCACACCAAGCATATACAAGCTAACCAATATAAAAACACACCAACAGTCATATAAAAGCATAGGCTAGCTTCAACAATCAATAAACTTACAATGGTGGTGGCCCTAGCTGCTCTCCAAAACAGCTCCTTAAAGGTTGATCCAGTGAAGTTGAGCTTGAAGTTAGCCCAAATATGCCTCACACAAAACCTTTGCTCAGCTTTGGGAATAACATCAGCCATTGCTTTAATCAAACCCTACCAAATGCAGACAAAAGTATAATCATCAGTCAATCACATACATACACATGAAAACTTAGAAATTGAACCTAAATAGTTAAGAGGGAAACAGAAGCATTACCTTTTGCCTGTCAGACATGATGGTCAGCCCAGCTCCTTGATCATGTGTGAACATTGACATAAGGGATTCCAAGAACCAACCCCAAGTTTCCTGGTTTTCAATCTCCACTGTGGCCCAAGCTAGAGGAAACAAGTTGTTATTCCCATCCTTAGCAACTGCCACCAGAATTTGCCCAGGAAAGGCACCCTTGAGGTGACAACCATCCAACCCTATTAAAGGCCTACAACCCTTTGCAAATCCATCTCTCAATGGCCTTAAACAGATGAACATCCTCATGAACAATGGTGGCTCTGGCCTGTCAATACCATCAACAACAACATTGCACCCTGAACCAGGGTTGTACTTCATCACAGCTTTCCCATAATCCCACACCCTAGCATACTGCTCCCTAGCTGAACCAAATATCAGTAGTTTTGCCCTACACCTAGCTAGCCATGCCTTATAGTAACTCACATCAACTCCTAAATCATTCAAAATCCTAGCCCTAATCTCCTTAATTCTCCAACCAGGGTTACTCCTAAACTCTTCTAAATACCTCTCTGCTATGTATTCAGCAGTAAGCATCTTGTTCTTCTTTACTCTGAAGCAGGAATGGTCTAAATTCAAGGTTTTGATTTGCCAAGTTTGCTGCTTAACAAGTTTTGATGCAAACACCTTGAACTGACACTTTACCCCCCCCACACATGTACAAGCAGGCATTCTACAAGTGTAGCTATTGAACTCACAGCCACATCTATATCTACACTGAACTGTAATCCTTTTACTGTCATTATGCAAGTAGTAGAACTCATACCTGTTTTGAATGGCATGAAGTCTTAAGGCCCTCCTCAAGACTGAAGCATTACTGAATTTCTGATTTAACTTCAACTTGATTGGGTTGTCAAAGTCCACATCAGCATTAAACCAAGGAGCATAGTCCTGTTCCTCATCAGATCCACACAAACTCCTTGAATCATCTGAATCAGCATCACTTTCTGGATTCACCTTCGGTTTTCCAACATCCAAATCATTTCTCAACTCTACTCTCTTATCTTTGCCAACCCTGTCATCTACTGCACTCTCCAAACCTTTCCTAAGGCTCTTGTTCACTTTGGCCAAGATCTCCTTTGACCCTTCAATATACCATTCCTCATCCCCTTCATCAAATTCTTCTTCACCAGGTTCCCAATCTTGTCCCTCATCACTCAAATCTGAACTTGAATAACCAGATCCTTCACATCCATCATCCTTTTCTTCATCAAACCTCAACACTTTAGCATTAGCTGAGGCTTTCCTAGGTGGACTCTCCTCCCTTTGTTCAGTTTCTGTCTTCTTAAACCTAGGGCTCCTCCTAATAGTCGATGTATTTGAACTTTCTACCTTCTTATCCTTTTTTTTTGTCTTTGCAGGATTGGGTTGGGCCTCTTGTATGGGCTGACTAGGAGCTTCTGTTGTTACAAAAACCTCAACATACCCCTCTTCATTTACTGTCTCCAAAAGGCCCTTAACCTCTTCACTGTTAACTAGTTCCCTTTTCCCAGTGTTAAAGGTTTTCCCCTTCTGCCTATACCAACAGCTGTAATGCATAGGCACATCCATATCACCATTAACAAAACCATGAATTGCAGCTGTTCTAATCAAATGCACATCCAACTTAGATACTTGAACCTTCCTCTTCCAGTAACACCAACCACCACACCAACACAGCAGCTGCCTGTTTTTGGTTACTCTTTTAGGGACAAAAGCACCTCCCACTCTAAGGCAGATGTCAACCAAACTATCCTTGTCACCCATTATCTACCCACCAGTGAAAAACATATAAAACATATTAAAAGCCATGTAACTATACATGCACAATACGAATAAACAAATCCATCACAGCCACACAAACAAACACATAAAAAAATTGAAAATAAACATATACAAGCCAATGTAGGTGCTCAGTAACATAAATTAATCAACAAACCACACTTGCTAGTTTAATTAACAATAAACCACCTTAATTAATCTCTACTTTCAATTACGAAATCCAATTAACCTAAGTCGCATAGTCAGTTACAGAAATTGATTTATCAAGGCTTTCCTACTGTGGTCCCAAAATTTACCCTAATTACCCAATTATTGCAAGGTTTACAGCAATGAAGCACCAGTAATTGACGAAATTGCTATCAAAGGAGAGCAATTTTACCTTATTTTCTGTGAATTTCAAGCGGCTTTCGCACTTTTGTAGTTGAAGAAGATGATGAAGAAACCCTCCTGAGCTTATCTTCTCCAACGTTGACACCACCCTACACTCCACTTCTCAGCCAAGATCTCCTTTGGTTCAAAAGCGAAATCAATGAAGGTTCAGAAAGAATTCAATGCAGAAGGTTGCTGCGAATTCAATGAAGAAAGAAGTTTCGTGTTTTGCTGGGTGAAAATTGAAGTTCAAGCCAATTTGTGGGACCCACGTTAAATTTCCGTGACGGAAATCGTTAACTGGTGTTAACTTCCAACTTTTATATTTTTGGGAGGTGTTAAAATAAAAGTTTTTTTTTGGGGGGTGTTAAAAAACATTTTCAGCCTTTTGTAAGGTGTTAAAATCCAAAATATCCAATAAAAAGCATAATAAAGATGCATTTGACAACTAGCATGACCCCTTGAACTTGAGTCTTCAAATCTTCAAGGGCCTTCATTGCATCCTCTTGGCTCGTCTTTTTAGAAACGCCGTCTTCGAGACATCACCACCAAATATGCAACTACTATTAAGACTAGGACTAATATAAATATTAAGGTACAAAAATACGCAACAGTATGCAGACCGTATTGTGATTTACAAAAATACAAAACGAAGCGCAGTCCGTATTTACTATCCTAGTCGGGCCCCACTAGTTGCTATTTTGTAATACCTACATTAAAATATCTATTCCATTCATCCATTCACCAACGTGAATGGCCCATGCATTTTACAAATAATTCAAGCAATAATGCAAAACACGCGCAAACTAGTAACTAACTTAGGTGGTTCATCCAATTAACGCGCCTAATTAAAACTAGTCAAGGTTGTTAACCGATTATGTGATTAAATGCAATAAAATTAGCTCAAATAATTAATGAAGCTCCCACTAAATTTCGCATCCAACTTAATTAAAATTAATCCAATTAATTTAATTAAACCGGTTAACCTAAAGTTTGCCAAAATTATTTTGCAAGTGCCGGGAAAAATCGAGGCCTAGCCTCGTTTTAATAATTAAATAAAATAATTAAAACGGAAAAAATCGCAAAAATTACATCGCCCTACGATGCTCGAGTGCCTAGCACCAAGCAACCAGGCTTGGTTTGCTAGGCCCGAGGCTCGACTCCCTTGAGTTGCTGATTCCCCTCGCACATCCACTTGCTACGCCAAGCATGTGCATGTGTCTGACAGCATTGCACAAATGCTGGCCATACTAGCATGCTTGCGTGCAACATGTGAGGGCCTCAAAGGCCTGCTCTTGAGCGAGGCGCACGCTGCCTAACAGCCGCAAGCCACAGCCCATGCAAGGGCCCTTCGCAGCACCAAAGCTCGCACACCGTAGCCCACGTATCGCACCAATGCTGCACCAAGCGCACCAGTACTCGCACACACACGCACTCACGCACACATCGATGCACCAGCCCCGCACTCCTCGGCAGCCACATACGGGCTGCGCCTCGATATGCTTGGGGCTTCGTGCCTCGATTTGCGTGCTTGTGCCTCGGGAGTATATCCCAATTTTTGTGTGATATAAAATTAATTCTAAATTATTTTTAGAACTAATACTGAGCAAATGAAAATAAAGCAAGTCCAACTTAAATAAATTCAATTTTTAGTGCACAAACCAAAATTAATTCTAGAACCATTCTTTAAATTATTTTTGGCTCAACTTGATGCTACAAAAATTGAGGGATATTCTCACAATTAATCTAACCAAACATAAATTAATAATGAGATTTGACAAAATAAAAGGAGTTGTAAAAATAGACACAATCATCCAATGAAAATTTTTCCAACACTAACTTTTGTAAACTTGAAAAATAACATCCTTCAAATAAAAAATGATTAAAATAAAAAATTAGTTCAACATGGAATTTAGAAAGTTAAGTTCCAACCAAATAAACAATTAAAGATTGGATCTTTAACATTTTAGGGGCTTCAAAAATACTTCACCATAAACATTCACACTTAAAGCAATTAATTTGCAAAAATGTGAAATTGCAAGTTTATGTGAAAAATGAGCTCACAAAATTAAGCACCAAATATGACTTCATAAATATGCTTAATAAGGGTTATTATTGCAGTAGACTAATGGTGTAACCATACACATAATCTAACATTAACATGCCATACTTAATCAAGCTTTAAAGATTTTAAATTTTTCGTCAAAAACGAAAAACCCCTCAAAAAACATGTTTCTGGGTCGATTTTGGCTTCTGGAGCTTCCACATAGTGTTTCAAAAACGATTTAGAACATCGATTCCACCAAAAATTCATTAGTCATGGGTCGAAATCTAGGTTCTTTAGCCAAAATTAGTATAAATACAAGATTAAAACTAATTAAAACGAGCTTCTAATCCAATTAGAAAGAAAAAACAGAAATTTAAATCCATTTAAATCACCTTAATTAATTATTAGTTACAATAATTAAATGTACGCGGCTCCGGTACCGCTGTTGGGTTTCGTGATGTCCAACATCACGCGGAACGAAACCCGCCCAAAATCCGCACACAAATCAAAGTAACTAAGCATATATTAAAACCATAATCACATAATTAACAAGAGGAGAGAGAAAGAATCATTACCCTTTATGCGTGCTTCGCTCTCACTTAGAGCTCGGACTTGAAAGTGTAGAGTACCGCAAATGCGCGAACGTCCGACGGCTAACACCCTCGCTCCCCGAACTGACCCGGCCCTTACCCCGAAGCTTAGTCAAGGCTAGGCCAAAAATAACTTAGAGTATTAGAACGAAGGTTTTCTCTTCTTGGAGATCCCTTCAAGTTCCCAACTCGAGTGTTCCTTCCCAATGCCAAATGATTGGTATTTCTAGGGAAAGGAACCCTTGAAATCTCATCTCCCATCAATGTGGGAGAGTTGGAAAAAATGCAAAATGGAATTTAATTTAATTCTAAATTAAATTAAGGCCAAATCAGAAAATATCACCCAATAAAAACCCCGATTTAGATAATAACACCTATAAAAAAAAAGTTTTATTATAACACCACAAAAAATCCCAAAATTTTGGTTTCACCACCCACTAACGGATTTTTGGATGGAAACCGTTAGTGGGGCCCACAAGGGCACGTGTCAATAAGGTATTGGCAAAAAAAAAGGTAAAATAAAAAAAAAAGTAAAATTAAAAAAAAAAAAGAAAAGAAAAACCCTTAAACCCTAACCCAGCCACCAGCCCCACCACCGCGACCGTCACTCCACCGCCGGAGACCCCCACTGTCGCCGGAACACCTTCCTTCACTGGCGCAACATCACCACCACCGTCGCCCCATCACCACAGCAACTGTCGAAGCGCCGAAATCCAAGCCCCATCACCAACCCTAACCCACTAGTTGGAGAAAACCACGCCCAATTCCATCCGTAGCCCTGCCAGATCTAGTTGCGACCTCTCCCCTTGCAGGCGACGCGAAACCACGAACCTTAAACCAGTGAAAAGGATTGTTGGTGGCTGGTGTGGTTTCGACAGAGATTGGGAAAAAGAGTGGTGGTGGCGACTTTTCCTTTTCGTCGGTGTAGGGATTGTGGTTTCTACGGTAAAGGAGGGGCTGTGGTGGGTGGGGTTGATGGCCAGTGATTTCGCCGGTGAAGGAAAGGGTTATGGCGGCACTTGGGGTCTTCGGCGGTGGAGTCACTGCAGCCGGTGGCTGGGTTAGGGTTTAGGGGTTTTTCTCTTTTTTTTTTTGTATTTTTTTAAAACCAATAAACAACTGACACGTGTCCCTAGTGGGCCCCACTAACGGTTTCCATCCAAAAATCCGTTAGTGGGTGGTGAAACCAAAATTTTGGGATTTTTGGTGGTGTTATAATAAAACTCTTTTTTTTACAGGTGTTATTATCAAAATCGGGGTTTTATTGGGTGTTATTTTCTAATTTGGCCTTAAATTAAATATCCAAATGAATCACTAAACGACAAGTGGCAAGGGGAGAGCAAGTGGTTAGGTAAGGACCACAAGGGGGGGACCATCCTCCCTTGCTCCCGAAGCAAACTCTCACAATCGGTCCTCACACACAATGCACCACTCACGGTGCACCAGCTAGGCGTGGCCTGCCTTGGGCGCCAAGGCTGTCTTGCTGGCAGCCTGGCCCCTTGGCTGGGCGTGCCAGCTGGTCGCATGTGCTGGCTGCCCAGCAAGCACACCACGCATGCATGCGGGCTGCTGTTAGGCGTGCTGGCGTTGCTACCGCAAGCTTTTGCGAGCTAGTGCTGTTGCGCTGCTATCGCTAGCATTGCCTAGCTAGCTACTGCTATCATTTGCAAGGCACAACAAGCATTTGCGTGCTGCTGGCCTTGCTAGCGATGGTGTGGCTGGTGCTAGCACGCTAGCATGCGCGCCAGCAATGCTACCCATGCTACGCCAGCTAGCATGCTAGCTAACTCGACATTCCGCAGCCTTGCTAGCCATATTGTTCTAGCAATGACTTGTCGTTTGGTCGATTTTTTTCATCTCATCGATTCCAAAATTCGACTCGACTTACGACGCTCGATTTTGACGCTCTAAGCTCGTAATATGACGTCTTTGTTCGTAAATACTCTATTAACTCATTTGATCCTTAGGATTAATTCGTCGTTTCGATTTGGTTACATGATTGGGTGTGACCCGAAGGGTTCAGTCAAGATTAAGTTGTAATATTGTGCCTCCAACTAGGCATCTTGATCACTTGACCTCACTGAATAATTAGCTTTCTAATTAATTCAGAACCCTCTATCGGAATAATACACTTGTTCGAAGGACAACATTCCTTTTAATGTCGACACATGTTAGATAACTTGTTATAACAAGTTAGATGACCGGTTGAGACCATAGGAAGAAAATTCATATCAAAGTTCGGATTATTAAAAAATGATCCAAAGTTGGTTTTATTTTGGGCGTATGACGCAAAGTTGTGATATTCTAGTTAAATTTTCCTAAATTTTGTTGGAAAATTTGGTTTTAATAATTTCAACTTTGGCCAATTTTCTTTAAATAATCTAGATTTCGATTATTCAAGAATATAATCCCAACTTTTGGGTGCATTTTCTTCTAACAATCCCACAATGACATCAAAAAGTTAACAACCTGTTATATGAGGTTACTTGACACATATCAAGCCCCTTCCCTTCCCTTCCCCCACTAGACCACCCAGCCCCACCGGAAAACCCTCTCCCCTTCCCCCACCTATGAATAAGGTCGACCACCCTCTCCCAGCCCAAGAAACCACCCCCTTCCCTTCCCCACTCTGTAAAATGGCCCCCTCCCTTCCCCTACCCCGGAGAACCGGTGTAACACCCTAGAAATCCCTTTCCTTTAAAACACCTATTTTGCCCTTTTTAAAATACAAATTAGTAAATTTCTAAGATATTGTTGCCACCGTGAAAACAGCTAAGGCAATTATCAAATACACATAGCGGAAGACTTGTTTTAAAAACCATTGAAAACAAAACCAACTTCAAAAGTCAACCAAACAAAAGTAAAGTCAAACATAGTCAAACAAAGTCAAATAAGTCAACCTAACTTGGAACCATTGTAGGCACTTTTAAAACCAAGCAAATACTGAAAACCATTGCGTTAGTCTCACAAGCAAATATATATAATAAAAAAAGCAAATAAACACATCATATCCTTATAGGAACTAAACAAGATTCGCTCTTCACTCATGCCCATTATGAATACGCTTCATCACCTGAAAAACTTCTCTTTACTTTGTCCTCACTACTCACCATAAAAAATGGTCGTCGTAGGGCCAAGATAAAGACAAGGCCAAACAAACATGCAAAACACAATTAGCAATGCTGAGTACATAAGCGTAAACGAATCACACTAACATGCTTTCATCCTAGCATCACACAAGTTACCTTGTTGCACCTGTTTTTCAAGCATACAATATGCAACACAATCAATGAATAATTAAATTTCTTATTTAGTTTGATTACGCATTGAACGGGTTTCTCACCAAATCACTGCCCCTAATAAATTGAGGTAAACTACACTAGGAGCTAATCGGGTAGGCAAAATGCCACATGAAGTGACTGGACATCCCGCGCATAAAAATAAAAAGGAAAATACATCGTCCTGTACTTCCAGTAGTAGTTATGATCTAATATAAAGTCACATAACTCCCCTTATATGTTAATACTCGAGGTATATACATTCCAAGAGTTTTGGTGCGCAATCTCTTTCGCTTACGTTATTTACATATTTTAGACTTGGTGATGACTCTCAATCCACAACACAATTAATCTATATAATTCACTCAAGTAACCAAACATTTCAATTTAACTCTTGAATAATTAGTGATCACAAATAATTAAATGTTGAATCCTTTTTAAACTAACTCGATGTGAAATAACACCTTAACCGCATAATGCACCGCAAATCCTATCCCTCGGTGTTTAAAACACCTTAAGTACACTTAGACACTGCATTTCCTTTTATTCTTGTGTACTAAGACACTTACTAGCTCAATTCCCATGCTCATAGCATCAATAAAAATTATATGAACCATAATAAAATTCTCTTTTCATATTCCAATCCAAATTAAGCATTTAGTTTAATAAAATGAGTCTTTAAACATGCCAACAATAAAAGTATGGTTCAATAACAACATTCCAATATCACCAATTCCTGTAAATAATTATTTCAACCAATCATGCTTCACTAATATTTCACCAAAAATCATTTCAACTCAATCAATTCAATTCAATTCACCAGTTCCAACCAATTCCTAGCATGATACTAATTTAGAATCATTAAAAATAAATTCTAGCATGCTTCTACGTGCTTAAATAATATCGAATACGCGTACGTACCTCGAATATGATCTCAAAATCGCCACAACAACACGAAATCACTCACTTAGAAGTCTCCTCAACCCACAATTTCAAAGAGACATTAATATCTATTCATATTAAATTTTCAGCAATATATACACTCTTTAAAACACTTGTAAATCTTTTAAAACATGCTGAAAATTAATTAAAACCATCTACTTATATTCTTAACTAATGGGTAATTAAATATTTTTTCAAGAAAACTTTATTCTAGCCTCTACATAAAAATTTCAACATTATAAAAACTCTTAAACTTGTTGTAATTTAATTTAAAAACACTAATTTCAATAGTTTTAATCATCCACCATTAAATTCCATCAATAAACATCAATTTAAAAACCTAGGGTTTACCAATTTGGGGCTTTTTCAAATAAAAACCAAACTAACTTAGGGTTTACCAATTTGGGCTTTTTCAAATAAAAATCAAACTGAAAATTATATGAATTAAACATCATTAAAAACATTATAAAATCATCACACAATACCCAAAACAATAATTAATCAAAGCTAATTAAAAATTGAAGCAAGATTTTTTTTTTTTTTTATATAGCTTGAACCCACGTACGCACATAAGGAGGGAGGGAGGACGACTGCCTGTGCTGTTGGTGGCCGGCCGGTGGTGGTGGTGGTGGTAGAGGTGGCAGCCGGCCACTCACGGTGTGTGTGCGCGTGTGTGTTTGTGTGTGTGTCGTGAGTTGTGAGTGAGGGGAGGGGGGAAAATTAAGGGGAAAGAAAATAAGAGGATGGAAAAAGAGAGTTTACCTTTGGGTATTCTCCACCTTGGCAAAGTCTAATTTTCTCATAAGGTGGGTATTTATATTTTTTCTCAAAATCCTCCTAACTTGATTTCCCTTTTTACCCTTAATGATTCACATTCCCATTCAACTTGGTATTTGACTTTTCTTTAAAATTCCATTGATTTTAAAAATTCCTTTATAAATTAAATATGCCCCAAAGTTTCTAAATAATAAAATAAAATATTTCCAAAACCAAATAAATAAATAAAAACGGGTTTTTAATTAAAATAAAACTTATTAAATTATTAAATTACCATAAATAATTCATTTCAAATTAGTTAAACACATCATAAAATAATACTTTAAATTAATATAAGTATAAAAATACGGGGTATTACAACTGCCCCCTCCTTTCCCCCCTAACTTTACCCTAACAATTCCCTCACTTTCTACCTCCATGCACACAAGGAATCACCACCTTGATCGGCACTGCTTTCGTTGTTTCGAAACTCTTCGCTGCCAAAATTGCTTCGATTTTACCCTCACTAGTTCCTTATGAACTCCAAAATCTCAATAATTTGAGGAAGAGTTTGCTTTGTTCAGTGGGCCCTTTGTTCTTCCCCGCATTGAAAGGTCGTCCAAGTGGTTCCCTCAACCCTCCATTAACATGAAATTAGTTAAACCGTCGTAGTAATTGTTATAACAGCCAAACTGTCGTAAAAATGAAATTCTGCGACATTCTTCATTACGACAAACAAATTACGACGGTTGATTGTCGTAGTTATTTTTAGCAACAGTTTTTGTTATTTTTTGCGACAAAAAATGGCTGTCGCAAAATGGATAATTTCTTGTAGTGACAATTGTTGCTGCAGGAATGGCAAAATGGCTTGATATATATACAGTGGTTGTAACACCCCGTATTTTTGAACCACTATTTTATGTGCACCTTTTAACCTATTAAACCTAATTTCTAATTTGAATCTCGATTTCTATATTGAAATGTTAATTTAATTATTATTTTGATTTAAGGGTCATCCTAAGCTTTTGAAACCCTAATTATGATATTTTGATATAGCAATTGAAAGTTATAATTTAAAAATGTTTTATATTTGAGTTTTAATCATTTCAATTATGTTTAACTTGTCTGAATTGATATTTTTCTTAAAGGGTGATTCCTTAAGTTTAAGTGGCAATTCACTAAGTGTTACACTTAAATTATATGTAATTTTGATATTAACCTATTGCGATTGATATGGATCATCATGGGTGATTCCTTGACTGAAGTGTCAATTTCATAGGTGTAAAATGATATTTGAGTTTTTAAGACGTTTTATGTTCAATCGTATCAATATCAATAAATAAAGTTGTATGTATTGGGTGATTCCATCAACCCGTTTATCAAATTGATATTATTTATAAACTTTTCTTTAATTCTTACATTTATAAAACTATTATAATGTTGTTTTATTAATTAGGTCATTATAAATGAATAATATTATTGGTTTCGCATTTCGTCTTTATGTCGCTTTTCTATAAATATGAACTTTATATATTTTTGTATCGTGATTTAAATTATTATTTTCATTATTATTATTGTAACTATTATTGATATAATTATTGAAAATATCGAAAATTTAATTTATAATATTGTTTTAAAACGCGTTTCAAACGCCTTTTGATACTTCTCTTCCCTAGTCTAGTTTCGGACCTATTAGTTGTTGTTTAAGTTCGAGCTTTTAAGTGGCTTTTGGACCTGGATTTAGGCGGGTAATTGAGATGTCATTAAGCCCTAATTAGCTCTCTCCTTAGCTTAATAATCCATCCTAATTGAAGCCCAAAAGGGAAGCCTTGAACCGAGTCTACATGGGGCTTGTTTATGAGCTTCTTGTGGCCCATCTTTGCTTCATGTACTCTGTTGCACAAGGGGGGAATGGGGACTGATTTTCTAACCTAAGTAACTCATTCACTCTCCTAGTTACACCTAATTAACTTGTCTAAAACCTCTCCTCTTCCTCTTCCCTTTCTACGTACAACTCAACCTATTTACATCACTTTTCATCTTCAATTTTCACGCTGCACATCTCTTCCTTTTCTCTTCATCTTTTTCGTGAGTTTCAAGGGATAAAGCAAGGGTTAAACAAAGCCCTAGTTGCTGCCATAATCTCTGCCAAAACCGTGCTCCATCTCTCCTCTAAAACAACACAAAGGCGAAGCAAGGGAACAAGGCTGCTTGGGTGGGTGTCTGTGCGTGTTGTTGCTGCTGCTGTTTGTGCTTGGTGTTGTCCTTTTCTTCTGGTTTTGGTGGTCTATACATAAAGGTAACTAGCCATTCTCCTTTAGGTTAGAATTAGGGATTTTAGGGTTGGATTAATGGGTGGAAATCATGCCTAGGGTTAGGGATATTGTGTGAATTTCGTACCCTTGATAAGCTGCAATTTTCGTGTAGTTTTGTGCTTATTTTGATGAGTTTTATTGATGTTCTTATGATTAAATTTGTTTGATATCAAAGCCTTGATGTTGTATGATCTTTGTATGGTATTTTTAATGAGTTTATACATGCTTTTAAGCCTCAAAATGCACCATAGGTATTGCTGAATTGTTACATATCTGTCATGAGTTTTGTTGTGGTTGTGAGGCATGCTTACCCTAGTTTCTTGGGCTTAATCTTGCTGATTAATGTTTAGTGGCATATTATGGTTAATTAGGTATAATTCCATGTATTAAAATTCGATTTTGGGCATGTTCCGGACTTGTTTTTGGGCGGGGAAAACTGAAATCCGCGAATAGTATTACAGCGTGTTGGGCGTGAGTTCAAGGTCACAAATCTGATTATTTTGATTGATTTTTTTTGCAAAAAATAAATTAGTATCATGTTTGGCTATCACCTAATTAATTTGGCATGATTCTAAGCAAGTTTGATTTGTTTTAATGGCCTAAAACTAAGTATAGGAGCTGCTGCCAGCCACTGTGAAAGGTGTGTGATTAGAGAGTTTTTATGATGTGTTTTTCCTAATTTCTAATCCCAAATGTATGTTTAACATGACCTATTATGTTTTTAGAGTGAGTAATATAATGGGCTAAGCTTAGTTTCATGTTTAAAGTGGGTTTTGGGGGTGATTTGTGTGAATGGTGCTGCTGTAATTAAACTTGGGGCTGTGTTTGTATTTTCGTTTAAGCATGTTAAGTCATGAATTTTAAGCCCGTAATGTGTTTATATGATGCCTATTAAGTGTGAGTATGTGCCCTAATTTTTATTTCGCATTTGAAGCATGTTTGGTTGGGTTTTTACGATGATCTTTGGACTTATATGCTGATGCCCCGTTTTGGTTGTTTTATGAAATGTTAGTTTGGATTTTTGGTTTTATTAAATGAATTTATGGAATTTTTATTGTAAGTATTATATATTAGTTGAAGTTATATTTTAAATAAGTGATGTGTTAATTTTTGGGTATCATAAACCCCTAAAGTGAAATACTTGGATGTGTGTTTAAATGTGAGTGATCGAGTTGTAATTGTATTGTCGACGTCGTAATACTTTAGAGAAGAATAACACTGTCTTTAGCATTTCTTCACCAAGAGTTGTGAATGCAGTTAATTGTTGAATTTCGATAATTAATTATATTCCCAAACTCAGACGATACCTTTTGTGGTTCATTAAGTTGAAATGTGTTTTGAAATGGAGTTTCAATTGAATTTAAGAAATATGATTTTCTTATGCAATTTTAATTGAGTGTAAGACCATTTAGGCTTCTCTACGGATTTATGAGTGAAATATAATATATTAAGGATTTTAAGTGATTTTGAATTGTGTGTGGGGCCATAGTCGAGTGTGAGGCTGAGTTGCTTCCCGATGGTTAATGAACATATTAACTACCTTGACTGTGAGTCTTAGGTAGCTCAACCTGCGTTAATAGTTGTCGTTCGAGGGTGTGTAAGACCTTATAGGCATCTACCCATAACCGGGAGTTTGCCAATCTTAGATACGGCCTGCTGCGAGATGACCATGCCAATTCTGCTAACGTCTATGCGCCACGTAGACCCCCTCATTTTTCCACGTCACTACTCAACTCCTCAATAGGCCACGTCATCCACTCAGCTCCTCAATATGCCACGTCATTCACACAACCAACAATACTCCATGTTGTCTCAACTATATTGAGAAAAATATATGGATGAGAAGGTTCGAACACTTGACCTCTTAGAAGAAATGTTATTGTATAACTATCTAGGCTAATTGATAATTATGCTTTAACATTGCACAATAAATAATATTATACTACAAAGTATTGAAGACACATACTATATACAAACTATTAGATGCTCTTATAAATTAGCAGTTACACATCTATAAAAGTAGTTACCCGGGGCAACCGGGCTACTCACTAGTTCAGTAATTAAATAACAACTTATCGTTTTAAGTTGATTATGAAACATTTCATAGTTTTAAGGTTTGATGGTTTTAAGTGATTTCATTTGAGTTTGCAAGTTGTTTGTGATTGTGGTTTCTTTATATTAATTTAAGTCTGAATTCTTATATTTCTGATTTGAGGGAGAACTGCTAGTTGCTCCCCACTGATTGTGGAACATTGTTGAAATTTGCGGGTTCTATTTGTTTATTTGATCTTTGTGACGATGGGTTGAGAATTGAGAGTTTAGAACCTAACTTTTGGGCTTGTATGCCTTTGTTGTTATTTGATTGTTTAACTACTTTGAATTTGGTTTTAGTTTGATTTCAATTTGGCCGATAAGGGTTGTTCTGCCCTTCGCTTTTGAATATAATTGATTTGCCTAAATTTAAGGTCTTTTGTTATTTTCTTTTACCACTTAGTTCGCGGTTAGGTTAAAATAACTTAATTTGGATGTTTGAATGACTTAAACTTGACTTTTAGACTTAGGTTAAGCTTAACTTTGCCAATCGAAGTTAAGTAGCCTCCCGTTCAGGCGTATTTTCGCTAATGCTTCCAGTTCTAAAAGAACGAGGTGCTACAGGGGTGGGGTGGCCAGCCGGTTTTGGGGCTTTGGGTGGTCGGCCGGTGGGGGAGGGAGGGTGGTGGTTGGGAATTTGTTTTTTTATTTTTTATTTACTTTGTTTTTTTTATTAATTAACTTGCGACACATGTCATTTTGAAAATAAATAAATAAATAAAATTATTAACCTTTTCACAAGCCACCAGTCAATGGAACAATTAGGAAAAAATGTAGCTCAAAGTTGGAATTATGTCAGAATAATCGAAAATTAAGATTATTTATAAACAAAAGTCTAAGTTGGTATTAAAACTATTTTTTTCTTTTCAATTTTTTTAACAATGACGACATCTTTTTACAAAAAAGTACTTAATTCGAGTCAAATTAATGATAGTTAGTTTGTGACCGTTGACAGTCGCAAGGGCTTTAAGTGACCGTTTTCACTCATTTCAGCGACCATTTATGACGGTCGCAAAAATCACTACTTTTAGTAGTGAAATTTAGAGTCTTCGATGGTAAACTAATTGTCAAATTAGCTTGCCACGCCACGAGGAATCCTAAAGGGAATGTTGTTAAGTTATCGTTTGTACATAACAAGAGTGTAATGATAATTTAGTGCAACAATAAAAGGTAATGGGACAATATTTTGTCACTTTAATATTTAATTTTTAGTGTACCGTTGTAGTCTTTATAGAGCCATTACAACCATTTATAATACCGTTATATTACCAATGACACAAGTTTACAACCTAATAGTACATATACTACGTATTAGCTTCAAAAGTACTTTGTATATCATTATAACAATCTTTATCATTATAACAATCTTTAGTACCATTGTAACCATTTATGTTACTATTGCACTATCAACTGTACATTTCACAACTATATTTACTTTCAAAATATTTATGCACTTCCCATGTTATGTAACTAGTACATAACTATAGTACATTATTACTACTTCCTTCTTCCACATAGATTTTCAAACTAATCCTCTTTGTAGCTAGTTGTGTCCTAATGGTTAGCTACTAGCTTGATATTTTAACGAGCTTGACTTTCCCAATTACGGAGTAACTTTTTAAATACTTCCTCCTTTTTTTAGTTACATCACTTTTATTTTTACAGACTCCTAGGCAATTAATAGAGTAGATAGAGGTAGAGAGAAAAAATTAAATGGGATCCATGTGGTAGGAGAGAGATAGAGAGAATTTATTAGTTAAAAAGGAAAGTTATGCAACTAATTTAAAACTTCCTTTTTAGGAAAGTGATGCAACTAAAAAAACGGAGAAAGTATAATTATATTAGAGTAACCCAATGGTTGCTTTTAGGGACTTGCTTCTATTTTCTATAATTTTCAAGCTGATAACCAAACCATTGGAAAGCTAATTAGCTTATGTATCTATTATTTCAAAATAAATATTATTTAATTCAAAAAAAAGTCAAAATAACTAAATGAAACCTAGCTTACCATTGGAGTAAAAATTAGCAAGGAAAATTATTGTAATACCTCGTATTTTTGATAAATATTTTCTAATTAATTAATTAATTAATTATTATTTTAAAAAAAAGGTACTTTGGTAAACTAACTCATTTATTCAAATATTGGAGCCAAATGAATATTTGAATATAGGTGCCAAATACATTTTAAATCTTAATATTTTGGATTTTAGAATAAATTTTTATTTAATAAGTAAGAATTCCGAAAATTTTATAATTAAGTTATAAATTTTCGGACATATATATTCGCTGACAATATAATTTGAAGATTTATAGAAAAAATTATTTTACCATATAGTGAATTATGTGTTTAGATTTTCTTAAGTAAATAAAATAATATATTCTCTTATATTTTGCAAATAAAGGTAAATTTTCCTACTTAGTCCTATTTCTACAAAAGTTGATGTGGCAATTTAAATTAGAAGATAAAATCGCTTGCTTACCGTTAAAGTTGCTCTAATATATAAATCTTCAAAATTTCTGAACTTTTTTTCAAGCAAATAAGCTTTTTTTTTAGCTCAAATGGCACTAGCAAGTAGTTAGGGACTTTTAAAATTACAAGCAAGTCCCTAGTTACAACTATTGGAGTTGTGCTTACTATATGCCTGATCGATGAAAATGTCAACTTTTACATATTTATTATGAATACAAAACATTTGTAAAACTATTTTAGCTATAATTCTATTTAGTAGAAATAAATAATACACTTATTTTTGGTGAATTTAAGTTATTTCTAATAAACTTAAATAAGTGTTAGTTTAATTTTTACTAATTAAAATTTATTTTTGCCGATTCACTATTGTATTTGCTCTTTGAATGAATTAACTTACTTGTTTTTTTGCTAAACTTACTTATTTTTACGAAACTTAAATTATCTTAAGGTGAAAAAAGGCTTAATATGTACTACAATTTCATAATAACAGATACATTCAAACTTCACACATCTATCAATGCTCTAGTTTAACCCTTTATATATAATTTCGATACTTTTTTGACACATAAAACGAGGAATTTTTGATAGTTTTTGTCAGTTTTAACCTCAAATCGGATTCTAAAGAACTAATAAATATGTTCCCCAAAACCTTAACAGAGTAAGTTTTGGCACGAAATCGATGATTTTCTTTTTATTAAAAACTGAAAATTAATGATATCCTTTCCTAAACATAAATTTTTAAGAGGTTGTGGCAAAATCTACTATTTTTATGTTTTTATAGGTGGTTAAATAAAATAATTTTCTAAAAATAATTTTAATTCAGTAAAAAAATAATTTCAGTTTAGTAAGAATAACATTTGTTTTGTAATAATAATTTCAATTTAGGAAAAATAATTTCATTTTAGTAAATAAAAAACAGTTTTTTATAAAGACGAAACATAATAGAGAATTACTAAAAATAATTTCAGTTTAGTAAAAGTAATTCAAGTTCAGCAAAAATAATGTTAGTTTAGTAATAATTATTTTATGTTGGCAACAATAAGGTGAAGAATACAAGACCTTATTACACGCAATCAAAAAATTTCAGGGCCGTATATTATTTCGGCCTAAGGCTTACAGAATCCCATCAACGACCTAAAGACTAGCCAAAGATTGACTTATTTTTAACAATTTTTACTTATAAAAACATTTTCCCATGCTTTTCAATGACAAGTCTTGTGTGTAGTCAGCCATATGATTTGACCACATTGATTAATAAGATTAACTCTTACTCATTTATATGAATAACCTCATTTATTCAAAGAGTAACTTTAATCCTCCAGGGTGAGTAGCCTTGATTATATTCATCATACAATTAACATCAATAAATCAAATAATAATAAAAAAAAAAAAACACACACACACACATTTGGTTATTCAAGCAATCCCATTATTTCTTGTGTTCTGATTTATTAATAATAAATTCATTTGTTTATAAAAGTAATAACCCTTTTCTTTCATTGGATTATTGGAGTAACTAACCTATGATCATTGTTGTTTCGGGGTTTTCTGATGTCCTGCGGGAGAGTTACAATTCCGAGACTGGAACCGGACGCCTGTACCTGCAAAATAACGGAGACTCCTGAGAGTTCCGCCTCCAACGGTCAAGTTAGTACCTGATTAAGGAGTAATTGATACGGAAATTAAAGTAATAAGACCTCTCTAGGTGAGAGTGTTTAATGTTGGTAATCTGCTTTGTTAGCGAGATTAGCCGGTTATTAGTGTTCCGTACTGTTTCTGTTCTTCTCTGTTCTTCAGGTGAGATTAATTGCTTGATCAATTGCCTCTCAATTGCTTGATCCCTTTTAATGAGGATTAATTAAGTATTTATAGTCTTGAGAAGCGTGCCACTCTCTAGGTTTAGGGTAAACCTAGGGCTGACCGGGCCTCTAGACAGGATTGGGCCTTGTTGGCCGGTTTTCCCATTTGGCATGGGTGGACACGTGGCGTGCCTCGATTGGTCCGTAGAGGACGTATCTGTGATTGACACGTGGCAGGCTCCTATTGGCCTTCGTGAAGGACACGTGGCGGAACCTGGTTGGTCCACTTGTCAGACGGTGATTGGTGGATAAAAATCCCCTAATCATTTGCCCCTCACAGGTGGCACGTGACTGGTCACGTGTCGCCTGTGACAGGTGTCGCACGGTGACAGGCGACGGCCTGCTACAGGTGTCACCTTGCAAACGGCCGAGAGATTTTCCCGCCCAAATTTTGAATTTGGAAGCGACCCTTCGCCTTCTCACTTTGCCTATATAAGGAAGTGCTGACTTCGGTCATTTTCACATTTGAGAACTTTGCGAGAACATTCGGACCCCTGAACTTGCTCTGACATTTCGGACCTTTTCTGCCTACCGCCTGTTCTGACAAGCCGACTGCACCGGATTTCCAGAACTTCATCAACCGTCACTCGTTCAGGTAACTCAGTTCTCTTACTCTTAATTTTCTTTCTATTTTTTGAAATGGCACCACGGAAGCACTCGACACGACCTAAGTTAGTGATCAGCCGGTCACCGGGGACGGCTGAATCTAGGACTAGGAGTGCCGCCTGCCCTTTTTTGGACCCATCTTTGCCCTTTATACAAAGTCCGACTGTATCTGTATCTATGCAGAACGTGATGGCCAGAACAAAAAAGACTGCTATGATATCAAACTCAGACGGCTCCTCCCAAAGGGTGCTCATTAGTGAAACATCTGACCAGGCGCCAGATGTAGAATTGAAACGAGGCGGCTGCCAAGCCGACAGTTCTGAGAGAGGGGCCAAGGTGGTCCCTTCCCATCTTACCGTTGATATGTCTAATTTTCCTCCTGCTCCTTCTAAGGGAGAGGAGGCGGGCCCCTCTGGGAGAGGGGAGGAGTCGTCCTCTTCGGACTCGTCAGAGGACGAGTCCGAGTCCAGCTCTTCTGGCCACAGTTCTCCAGGCTCAGAAGAAAGACATAGCCGTTTACAAGAGGCGAGACTTTCTCATGCAGTTGAGAAGGGGGACAATTGGGCGGAGCCGTCCGCCTCTTACAGAGAGGAAAACGCCCCCTACTACTGCATGGTACCCCGGGGCCGGATCGCAACCATGCAAGACAAAGTGGAGAGCTTTATTGCTAACCACAGAATGGGCCCGGAATTTTTACTGTTCGTGCCGGATCCAGAAGACACTGTCGTCTGGCCGGCTGGTACCAGCTATGATGACGGCTGCTTTGGCTGCTATGTGGCGGCCATCAAAGCTGGACTGCGCTTCCCATTACATCCGGCTGTTCAGCGGATTTTAGATGGGTATGATTTGGGGTTATGGCAGTTAGCCCCCAACTCTTGGGTAAACGTACTCGGCTATGTGGCCGGGTGCGAAATGTACGAGGTGGAGCCAAGCTTTGAGGCTTTCGCCCACATGAACTATCTCAGCCGGACCCCTAAGTCGGGAGGTACCGACTGGTATCAATTAACAAGCCATAGGGGTTACCTCATGACGAGAGGTAAGGCGAACAAATGGAAGGATTGGCGGAACACCTTCCTTATCATTGAGGGTTCAGACACGGAGCTGAACCAACGTTTTAACAAGTGGAATAGGGATCCGCCTCTTCTCGCAGGCGGCCGCAACATGCCGCCTGTTCCCCCAAAGGCTAAAAGAGAGATCCTAGACAAAGGACTCTTCAAAGTAGAGACTAGGGTGAACTCTACTTCAGGGGTACGAGAGCAAGTACCCCTAAACTGCGTCCCGAGCTTCAAGTGGCTCTATGACGAGTACTTTTTGGCCGCCTGTGGCCTCAGCAGTCGGTGCTCTAGAGGTAGCCGGCCTGACAAATACTCTGTTTTTTTTTTCACGCCTTGTTTACTTGGGATCTTTACTAACTTTGCTGTTTATTTTTTGCAGCTGACGCCATGAGTAAAATAACAGCATCCAAGACTGCGGCGGCCATGTTGCGGGCCTCTCTCATGCAACAGTCTTGTGCCGACTCCCCCAACAAGGGGGCACCCTTGGTAGGCTTCGAAAACTCTTCCTCTTTTAGGAGTTGTCTTATGCATATACTAACTCTTTTTGTTTTCAGTCTGGCACTCCAAGAGCTTCTTCCTCGCAACAGCCGGACCCCAAGGCCCGGAGGACGACTGTTGCAAGCTCTCCTGGGTCTTCTAGGAAAACAGTGGCGGCTGAGAAGCAGCCGGCCACTTCTTCTAAAACCCCGGCGGGGCCGCCTAGAAGTATGGACAATCACTTGTAAAAACTTTCACACTTGCTTCCTTCTTGACTAGGTCTAACTTGCTTTTTTTTTTTTTTTACGCTTGATGCAGCCGGCCCTCAGGGGCTTGACTTGGTTGAGGTAGCCAAGTCCATGATCAAAGTAGTTCCTCCATCTGAAAGGGAGGCGGTCAGGGGTGCCGGCACCCTTGACCTTGATGGGATTGCAGGGGTCCTTGCTGAGGTATACTTAGCATATTTTTGAGTATTTGAGTTCCAGGACGCCTGTTATCTTTTTTGTTTGGAAACTGACGCCTGTTTTTTTTTTGTACTTAGGCCTTGCTCCGAGTTAACAGCCTTCGCAAGCCGATTGATCGGAAAAACAAAGAGGTAAAGGCCGCAAAAGCTATGGCCGCCTCCAACTGTGATAAGGCAATGTTTCAAATTGCCCAAAATGAAGTACTGACCATTGATATTCTTTATTATCAGGCGCAGGCTACCGCCGCTGTTCGGGCTCAGTTAGAGGCGGCCCAGAAGAAGAATGACGAGCTGGAGGCGACCGTCACAAATCTTAAGGCCGAGCTGAAACCTCTTCGCCAAAAAATGCACTCTTACGAAGCCATGGAGAAATCTTTGGCCAACGTAAAAGAACGCCTGGTGAGCCAAGAGAAGAGTCTTACCCAAGAGCTCTCGGAAAAGGCCGAGCAAGAGAAGAAAGAGCTCGTCCGGGAGATGGTGGAAGACTCCGCTCAAATCCAGCGCATGACCTGGGGCCGCCTGTTCTCCAAAGCCGACTTTGCCTCATGGGAAAGAACGTATCGCCAGTGTTCGGAAACATATAATCAAGAGATCCTGGCGGCTGCTGAAGAAGAGGCGTTGGGAGATACGTTGGAGGAGGAGGAAGAGCCGGTTGTGGCGCTTGTGCCACTTGGGGGTAAGGCATCAAAAGAGGGTGCAGCTGAAGCCGAGTCCAGCAAGAAGAGTGCTGACCAGGCGGCACCTGCTAATACTGAACTGCCCCCTTCTTAAGCTTAAAGTATTTTTTTTTTCCACGGCCTGCGTGCCGTTTGCTTTGTATTTACCCGGCCAGGGGGCCGGGGCTTTGAATATTCTGCTGGTCTTTAATGACCGGCTTATTTTTAATCAAATTTTTGTTTTGATTCAAATTTGTCTAAGTATTCCATATCTAATATCCCATTGTTCACTAGACCGACTTTTGTACATGGCCGAACGTTGCAGACAGGTACAAATAGTAAGTACGCCGCCTATGCCCCTGGACGACTGGTTGTCTGTTTCCAGGATAGACGATCAGTCGGCCATTTATTCAATCGGTATTCGAACTATTTATTCAATCAGTCTGACCAAGTAAATAGTATTACCTAGTCGCCAAGGGATTAAGTAGGATAACAAGCGGCGGGTACCGGTTGTTTCCCTTTATTGCCAATGTTGGCTTTTAACTCGTAATTTGTTAACCTAGCAAGAGTAGTGGTTGAGAGCCCCTGTTTATTAAAAACAGGCGGACGACTCATACCCTTTAGGCTCCATACTAAGTTTGAGTGACTATTAAGTTAACATAGGAGTTACTTAGTCTTCGTCACAATCTAGATTGAGTAGTAGAGGTACCAGGCGGCGTAGGCCGGCTAGACCCCTTGATTCGCCCATGTTTGTTGGCTATTAACTCAATAGGTACCCCCTGCATTTATCCCAAGTAATACAGGCGGTCATCTGACTCAGATGTCAACTGCTACCACTGGTTTGGTTAGTGATAGAGTTATCCTTGTCTCAAAAACGGCTACGTGGTTGCCCTTGGGGACAGTCGTATAGGTGCCGTGTAATTAGTTTATAGAACAATGTTCCACCCAAAAGGGAGCTGCTCTCTGCGACGAATTTCATCCGGAGGGATGCCGTCGGACGCCTGCTATGATGTTGGGACAGGTCGTATTAGTTTTGTAGATTTGATCAGGTGGCTTGGCGCCTGGTCTGATCATTCGGCCGGTGGCCTTGGTAAGTTCTTGGTGAACGTAGGTGCTAAGTAAAAGAAGGGTAGCCGCCTGTTAGACACAGGGTCGGCCAGGCCCTAATCTTTTTAGCTAAGTATTGTGAGTAAAATACTCAATGGAGAGTAGCCGACTGTAAAGGTACAGACGGCATGCCCCTCTGAAGATAGAGTGAAAAAACTCAATGGAGAGTAGCTGACTGTAAAGGTACAGACGGCATGCCCCTCGTAATACAAAATTGAATAGTAAGTGCAAACTTTATTAAGTAGCTCTTTACTTTACATCATTCAGAAGAAATATTTTTTAAGGTTATCTACATTCCAAGTTCGAGGCAACGGTTGTCCGTCTGGTGTTTCCAGACGGTAGGTACCGTCCCTGACTTCCTCATAGATTCGGTAGGGTCCTTCCCAGTTGGGAGTTAGTTTGCCAGACTCATTAGCCCTACCAACTGCTTCCATTTTTCTAAGTACAAAGTCCCCTACTTTGAGTGGACGCCTGTGTACTTTTTTGTTGTATGATCTAGTCATTCTCAGGCGATAGATCTCATGGCGCAAAACATCATTGCCCCTCTTTTCAGGAAGTGAGTCTAATGCCAGGCGCATGGCTTCCCAGTTTGCCTCTTCGTCATATAGCATTACTCGAAGAGTCGGCTCGTAGTGTTCTATTGGAAGAACAACTTCCGCACCATAAGTTAGGAGGAATGGAGTTTCTCCAGTCGCCCCTTTTTCAGTCGTCCTAATGGCCCAGAGAACATGTGGTAGTTCATCCGCCCATAGGCCGCCTGCTCGTTCAATCTTTTTCTTGAGACCGTCTGAGATGATTTTATTAAAGGCTTCTACCTGGCCGTTTGCTTGTGGACGGCCGACAGATGCAAAGTAGTGTGCAATTCCTTGGTCTCCCAACCAGCTTTTGAGAACAGGCGTCTCAAATTGGGGACCATTATCAAAAACCATAGACATGGGAACCCCGAACCGAGTGATGACGTTTTTCCAAATGAATGAAATTACATCTTTCGTCTTGATTCCCTTTACAGCCTCCGGCTCTACCCATTTAGTGAAGTAGTCAACGGCAACAAGTATATACCTTCTGCCGCCTGTAGCAGGCGTATATGGACCCAGAATGTCCATGCCCCACTTAGCAAACGGTAGTGGGCTGTGAATGGTAGTGAGGTCAGTAGCCGGACGGTGAATTAATTTGCCAAACCTTTGGCACTTGTCACATTTTTTCACCATCTCCATTGCATCTGCTTCCAAAGTAGGCCAAAAGTAGCCCTGCCGCCTTGCCCTTTGAGCAAGCATCCTACCACCTATATGAGAAGCACAGTAACCAGAGTGAATATCATCTAGTATCTCTCGTCCCTTTTCAGGAGTAACACACTTTAAGAAGGGTTAAAGGTACCCCCTCTTGTGAAGTTCTCCCTGTATCATTTCAAAACAGGAGGCTCGTTTTTTCAGTGCTGCCGCCTGTTGAGGATCATCCGGCAGTGTACTGTTTGTCAGATATGCCCTGATTGAATCCATCCAGGTTGAGCTTCTGTCTAGGATTCCAATAGGGTTTTCCTCGATGCTTCTCTTCTCCATTACTTCCCAAAAAACAGTTCGAGGAGTATCGGAGGAGGCGGATGATGCTAATTTTGACAGTGCATCTGCCTGGTTGTTTTCTGATCTCGGCACTTGGATCAGATGGAAATCCTCAAGGGAGCCGACTGCTTGTCGGACCGCCTGTAAATACTTGATCATGGCCGGATGGGTTGCTTCGTATTCGCCATTGTACTGACTCACTATCAATTGTGAATCAGAACAGGCGTCTATTTTTCTTGCCCCTGCCGCCTTGCACATGCGGATCCCGGCTAGTAAAGCTTCATATTCTGCCTCATTGTTTGAAGCCTGAAAACTGAAGCGTAGAGCATACTCGAACCTGTCGCCCTCTGGAGATTGACATACGACGCCTGCTCCACAACCATTTGAAGTAGAGCTTCCGTCCACATATACCTTCCAGACTTGGTCTGGAACTTGAGAGTCAGGAGGACGAGTCATCTCTACAATAAAGTCAGCAAAGGCTTGCCCCTTCACTGCTTTTCTAGGCTCGAAAGTAACTTCGAGGCTCTGTATTTCTATGGCCCATTTGATCATTCGTCCTGACGACTCCATGATGGTAAGGGGCCGCTTGATTGGTTGGTCTGTATACACGACGACTGCATGTGCCAAAAAGTAGGGCTTTAATTTTTTAACAGCCATAAAGAGTGCAAGACCAAATTTCTCCACTAGGGGATACCTCAACTCGGCATTTTTCAGTACGTGACTGACAAAGTAGACCGGGTGCTGACAGCCGTCCCTTTCAGCAAGGAGAACAGCGCTTAACGCATGATCAGAGACGGCCAGGTACATGTAGAGATCCTCTTTGGGCAAAGGGCTGACCAGCCTCGGCAAGGAATGCAAGTGAACTTTTAATTTCTGGAAGGCGGCCTCAGCATCCGGCCCCCATTCAAACCTTGCCTTTTTCTTAATTGCCTGGAAAAAGTATAGGCATTTGTCGCCTGATCGGCTTAGGAATCTCCCCAAGGCCGCCAGACAACCTGTTAACTTCTGAACCTCTCGGATGGTACGAGGCGACTGCATGTCAATGACCGCCTGCACCTTCTCAGGGTTCGCCTCTATTCCTCTCTGATTGATAAGGAATCCGAGAAATTTCCCAGACTCAACTCCAAATACACATTTCTTGGGATTGAGCATGACATGGTGCCGCCTGAGTGTGGCGAAAGTTTCTCGGAGGTCCGTCAGATGATCTTTCTGAAGTTTAGTCTTGACAATCATATCATCAATATATGCCTCGACGTTTCTCCCAATCTGATCAAAGAACACAGTGTTTATCATTCGTTGGAAGGTAGCCGGGGCATTCTTAAGACCAAACGGCATGACCGTGTAACAGTATAACCCCTGATCAGTGACGAAGGCCGTCTTCTCCTGATCTTTCTTCCATAAGGGAATTTGATGGAAACCAGAATAGGCGTCCATGAAACTCATCAAGGCATGGCCGGCTGTTGAGTCGACCAGATTATCAATTTTAGGCAGAGGGTAACTGTCTTTGGGGCACGCCTTGTTTAAGTCTGTGTAGTCTACACACATTCGCCAGGTGCCATTCGGCTTTTTAACAAGCACCACATTTGCAACCCAATCTGGGAAGTAACATTGCCGAATGAACCCTGCATCAAGTAATTTTTTAACTTCGGCGGCTGCCGCCTGACTTCTTTCTTCGCCATGGTTCCGCTTCTTTTGCCGTACCGGCTTCTTTTTCGGATCCACAGCGAGTTTATGTACTGCCAGATCAGGACTAATGCCTGGCATTTCATGGACTTCAAATGCAAAGATGTCCTTGTATTCTTTCAATAGGTTGTGAAAGTCGTCACCAAGGTTTCTCAGAGCAGTCGTCCCAACTTTGACTGTTCGGTCAGGACGTGAGTCGTCTAAGATCAGGTCCGCATGCTCACCAGCCGGCTGAGGGCGGAACTCATCCGGCCGCTCCTCTGCCAATGATTGCTATTTTCTTGCTTTTCTTGCGGACTCTGTCTGGGACGCCTTTCTCTTTTTGTCGCCTGTTTCTTGAACAGGCGCACTCTCCTTGACATTGTCAAGGTCTGTTTTTTCTCCACTTGACCCAGTGGCCATAACAGTGGGCTTGACATCCGAGAGATAGCACTCTCGGGCCATCCTCTGATCTCCCCTTAGGGAGCCGACTGTTCCATTATCCCTCTCAAACTTAAGCAGCATAAGAGACGGGATTATAACAGCCTTGGAATTATTCAGGGTTGGTCGACCCAGAATCATGTTGTAGGCCGAGAGTTCCTCTACTACTAGGAACCGGACTACCATGTGTCGTCCTTCCCCTTTTTCGCCCAGGCGAATGGGTAAATCTACTCGTCCCAGTGGGTGGACGACTCCTCCTCCAAACCCTATTAAAGGGTGGGAGGCCGGATGTATGCAGTCCGTCTGATATTTCAGTTTTGACAGACATTTGCTGCTGATGAGATCTGAGGAGCTCCCGGTATCTATGAGGATTCGGCCAACTCTCTGGTTGGCCACTTTACATTCAATAACGAGAGGGTCGTCATGCGGCCCCCTTACCCCTCCTAGATCCTCTTCAGTGATGACAATCTCAGGAAATGTATATTTGGACGGCCGTTCTTGGTGAACGGAATTTACATCTAACCGCCTTATATTATCTTTGTTGCCCCTAATAGTGGGGCCGCCTCCTGAGTAGCCGCCTGCAATGGTGTAGACGACTGCATCATCTGTATCGGAACTGTCGGCCTGTTGATTCTTTTTGGCCGACTGCTTTTTTGAGGAAGTGTTCCCCGTAGATTTCTTGACATAAGTGTCAAGATCACCTTGCTCAGCCAAGCGGTCTAGGTACCGCATGAGACTGATGCAGTCATTGGTGTGATGACCAACGTCATCATGATAAGCACAAATTTTGTCTTGGTTCCGGTTGTTTGCAGAACCCTTCATGGGGACCGGCTTCTCAATTGAGAACCGTCCCTTTATTTCTTTTAGGATAAACTGGTTATCCTTGTTAAACACATACTTTGGGGAGTATGGTTTGAATTCTTTTTTCTTTTTCTGGGCCGGCTGTTTAGAGGAATCAACCGCCCAGACCTCTTTTCTTTTCTCATCTTTGTTAGACGACTGTTTCTGTCGTCCTTCTCTTTTGTCGAACCTTTTCCCGTCCGACTGTTTTATCGTACACAGATCAGTCGCCTGTATATAGGCTTCTGCTTCAATCAAGGCCTCTTGAAGAGTCGCCACCCTTTTTCGAACTAAATCAAATTTGAAGGTAGACCCGTCTTTGAGACCTCTAAAAAAGTCAGTATAAGCTACCTCATCCGGTAACCCTTGAATCTGTATTCTCATCAGGTTGAACCGCCTGATGTAAGAACGAAGCCCCTCCTTCTCGCCCTGCTGAATTGTTCCCAAATCAAGGGTCATTTTCTTCGCAGGGATGTTCATGGCGAAGTTGGAGGCAAATAAGTAAGCAAGCGTCCTGAAGCTGTTTACACAACCAGTCGACAGGTTGCCGAACCATTGCTGTGCGATTCCCTTGAGAGTCGCTGGGAAACACTTGCACCAAGTGGGATCATCCAACCCTTGAAGGTACATCAGGTTGGTGAATGCCATCAGATGGTCTTCTGGGTTAGTAGTGCCGTCATAGGCGCCTACTAGTACATTTTTTACTTTGGCCGGCTGAGCGGCTTCAGTAATTTCCTTGGAGAAGGCCGACGGCTGTTCACCAAGTCTAAGCAACCGTAGCTGCCAGTCCATAGGTTGGACGTTTTTTGCTGCAGGTCCACCAAATGGAGGTGGCTGCATAAAATACTGTTGTTGCGGCACAAATGGTAAGTTTGGTACCGCCTGGGCACTATGAAAGCCGGACTGACGGGAGGTGCCGCCTGACTGACTCTCATGGTACGACTGAGTATGCCTCATCGAGGCATTTCGCAAACTGTCTTGAAAATTTGAAGTAGAAGCCGACTCTGACAATCGGTCACTCTTCTTCTGCTCTAGCAGTAGCCGAGCATCTGTGAACGTTTGCTTTGACCCGTCCGCCTGAATATGACGAACCGGTTTCCTATTTCCCGTAGGATAACGGAATTTTGTGAAATCAAGAGCAGGTGGCTCCCGCTTCTTGGATTTAGGATGAGGAGTCGCCTCTCGCCCTTGAACTGGCTTCCTCTTCAGTGAAGTGGAAGGTTTTTTGGCCGACTGCTCTTTGACTGAAGCAGGCGGCTTTTTGTTGATCAACTCTTGAATCTCTCCCTTGAAGTCCCTCATGAAGGTCATGAGTTCGTTCCTTGTGATGGGAGCAGACCCATCAGTCGGCTGTTGCCGAGCAGGCGGTGCGCCTGCTGGCTCGCTTCCTGTTTGAAGATGCTCCCGTTCCCTCCTTTCGGTATGACGGGTACGTCGGGCCCTTAGGGTCCCGTCTGGAGCTGTATGAGTTTCCACTTCAAATTCACTTTCGGTGTCATGATCCGACTGAACTTGAGGGTCGTTTAGGGGACGCCTCTCTTCAGGAGTCGGTACAGACTTGGATGCCATCTCTGAAGTACTCTCCCCACAGACGGCGCCAAAATGTTTCGGGGTTTTCTGATGTCCTGCGGGAGAGTTACAATTCCGAGACTGGAACCGGACGCCTGTACCTGCAAAATAACGGAGACTCCTGAGAGCTCCGCCTCCAACGGTCAAGTTAGTACCTGATTAAGGAGTAATTGATACGGAAATTAAAGTAATAAGACCTCTCTAGGTGAGAGTGTTTAATGTTGGTAATCTGCTTTGTTAGCGAGATTAGCCGGTTATTAGTGTTCCGTACTGTTTCTGTTCTTCAGGTGAGATTAATTGCTTGATCAATTGCCTCTCAATTGCTTGATCCCTTTTAATGAGGATTAATTAAGTATTTATAGTCTTGAGAAGCGTGCCACTCTCTAGGTTTAGGGTAAACCTAGGGCTGACCGGGCCTCTAGACAGGATTGGGCCTTGTTGGCCGGTTTTCCCATTTGGCATGGGTGGACACGTGGCGTGCCTCGATTGGTCCGTAGAGGACGTATCTGTGATTGACACGTGGCAGACTCCTATTGGCCTTCGTGAAGGACACGTGGCGGAACCTGGTTGGTCCACTTGTCAGACGGTGATTGGTGGATAAAAATCCCCTAATCAATTGTGTATGATAATCCCCATTATTTAGTTGATTGTCTTATATGCGAAGTGGATACACCATTTATTAATGTTACGGCTTGCCACATATAAGAATTTGTATTCGTCATATAATTGGACCAATTTGGTTATGGGTCATATCGGTTGATTGATAAAGTTTGTTCTTGTTTTCAATTATGACGAAAATTAATTTTATATTGTCCTATTAATATTCTTGTTCAGTCGCCTATTATTTTAATACTATACGTAGTTGTTTAGATAGTTATCAAATTTTACAATGAAATAGAAACATAGGAAGTATATAAGATTGATAGACTAATAGTTGATCTAAAATCAATTGATGTGTGTTTGTGTGTATGGAATCAATATTGCAATAATTAAAGTTCTATTAGATGAGATGTATATTGATATTTAATTAGAAAATTTGATTAGTTTGTTTTGGATGTGTGACAAACCTAGGTAAGGATATTTTGGTTGAGTAATCTATACTAAGATTAGTTTAATTTGTCTAGATACAATGCTAATATATAATTACTTATAATGTATAAACAATAATATATATTCATTTAAGCTTAGTTAGTTGAATAAATAAATATAGATTTCCACATGCATGCATTCCTTCTTTTGATTATATTATAAAAGGATAACTATGATTATGCCTTTGAAATTATACAAAGCTCATTGGGAAAGTGGGGCAAATGCTTCAAAGTTTGAAGCACACACGAATGCATCAAGAACGTTACTTTGTCTAGAAAAATGGTGGTCCATGGTTTGACCAATTTACCCTTGCCCCATTTGAAATATAACACGGCTTCCTTTATTTGGGGATGTTCTTCATTTTACCATGGCATTGTGTCGACATGTTTTGCTTATGCTAAGTTGTGTTGTGTGTTGAACTTTGCATTTCTGTCTTAAAGTAATTAAGTATAGTGCTTCTTTCGTTGTTCTATTTGCGTATGTACTTTCTCCATGTAAAATTAATGGTTATTTGGTGTAAGTTGTTATTAGCTAAGGAATCATCTTGAAAATCGCATTGATAGTTGTACATTTTTTTATACTGGTTGTGTCTCTCTTTTAGTTGTCGAAACTACAACTCTTCTAGCTGTGAGCCTTTAAAAATAACTAACATTTCTCATATTTTCATTGAAAGTAATAATTTGCTTATCATAAATATTTTGTAGGGAGGACATGCTATTCAATGCCCTTTTAAGATTCGGTTTATTTCTCATAGATGATGTGATAGTTGTTCTCTGCCGCTTTGGTTCAATTTCCTCTATTTCGCTATATATACGATGAGTTAACTTAAGCAGCAGACTATGTAGCAGCCCTCAACAACCGCCGGGATATAACTAGAACTTTTTTTGATAGCAAACTCTCTCTCTCTCTCTCTCACATTTAGGCAAAAGCTAATGAATACCCCTAAAGTATTGGATATAAGGACTAAAAGTAAAAATATTAAATTAAAACAATCATTAATTACACGGATCGACACATAATTTTAGCCTGCATTTTCAAATTAATATCATTTTAAAAAATAATTTAAATTATTATCTAACGCCCTAAGAACGATCGTTAGCAAATTTTTGTTATTATTATAAGCTTCGTGTCATTATGAAGAAATGAAGAATGGATTTAAACACAATGTAACAATTACATTATTAATGAAATAAGTATAAAACCGATTGGGGAGAAGTTGGTCCATTAGTTGCTTATGCATGCTTTTTGAAACTATAGATTATAGTAAAAGTATTCAACATGCAATATGCATTATGCAATATGGAATGGCATCTTTTTATACATCTTTGGTTTGGTATGATTTAAATATTCAACATATACCTTTTGGCTGCTTCAGTCATCCATTCAAGTCAAAGTCAAGGTCAAAGTAAATTTTATCTATCAATAACATTTGTTGGGGGTGTTTTAGGGAGATAAAGGTTTCATTTGGCTCGAAGACGTGGTGAATTTAGGGGGCAACAAAAAGGTAGGAAAAAGGTACAAGAAATGGGGCTTCTATAAAGAAAAAGACCAAATGATTAAATGAAATGTTTTTGTAAAGAATAATCTTACTTTAATGATAGTTATTCTCTAAATAAAATCTAACTTTGATAGATTTTATCTATTAGTAAATACTTCCTCCGTTTTATAAATATTGCAACAATTGGACTTTTACATTATTCATCACGCTTGTTTGACCACATATTATAATTTATACGTGAAGTAAAATATAGTCATGTGGGGTCTTGTTAGATTCGTCTCGTAAAATACTTTTACAATACCAACTTTTTATAATTTTTAGCATATAAAATGTGTTTCGGGATGCGTAATTTCATCTTTGTTGCAATATTTGTAAAGCAGAGGAAGTAAAATTTAATTTTGATGATAGATTTTCTCTAAGTAAACTCTAACTTTGTAATGTGTTTGCTAAACATAATCATTAGTATGTGATTATCTTTGCAAAAGAATTCAATATTAGTGTTAGTTTTTTGTACAACATTTAAAAATCTTCTATTTTCATGTAAAATTAGAACTAAAAAATAAAAGTGTTCCCATGGGTGATGTTCCTAAAATAAGTTATGGGTACTGTAGACCAAGTCAAGACTAGTTCGAACCGACTTGTTGGTTAAAATTTACATGGATTTGGAGAGATTTTTAATTTTATGTTTGTGGGTTTTAAGCAGCCTAAAATAATTTTAGTTATAATTTTGGCCTAGATATAAAATTAAATGATCTAAAAAATCAACTATTTTTGGCCTAATATGGTGGGTTTGGGCATATATTTTTGAAAAATGGAACCTAATAATCCCACCTTTGCTCCATATCCCGAAAACATTCTCACATTTTGATTATTTCAAAATAATTCCACCTTTCACCATAATCTTCTTCTAACGATTCCTGACCGGTTAGATTGTTTTGGTAACTGATTTTCTTAGGGTTTTTTTTTGCCACATGTTGGATTTTAATAGGTAAAACCCCAAACCCAACCCCCTAAACGCATGAACAACCACTCTAGTGTGGTCGGAGGGTTTATGGGTGGGGTGGGTGTTTGGTTTTCAAGGTGGGTTTTCCGACGTGGCTAGGGATTTTTCGGGATTAAGGATAGGGTTTTGGAGGGTGGGTAGGGGTTTGGTTTTCGGGTGGGCGTTTGGTTTTTGGGGTGGGTTTTCCAACATGGCTAGGGCTTTTTCAAGGCTAGGGGTTGGTTTTTCGGGGGTCAAGTGGGGGTTTTTGGGGCTAGGGTGGTGTTTTCAGGGGTGTGGGAAGGTTTTCGGGGCTGGGTTTTCAGAGTTAGGATGGGGGGTTTTCGGGGCTAGGGTTCAGAGTTAGGGTAGGGGTTTCGAGGCTAGGGTTCAAAGTTGGGGTGGGGGTTTTCAGGGTTGGTTTCATGGTGGGTGGGGTGTTTCGTGGTGGTTGGGGTGGTGGCAACTGGCAAGGGGTGGGGGTGGGGGCGGCGGCAAGGGGCAAGTGGGTTTAGGGGTGGTGTTATGGTGATGCTTCCACTGGTGGGCATGGTGAGAGGAGATAAAGACCTAGAAAGAAAAAAGATTTTGACCGGTTTAATCGGTTATAGGTCAAAGAGATCGTTAAAAAAGGATCCATATTGTCAAAGGTGGAATTATTTTGGAATAATAGAAAAATGGGAGTGTTTTGAGAAGATTGAGCAAAGGTGGAATTATTAGTTTTCATTATTCCTATTATTATATTTTTTAGCCCGATTTTGTATTCTTGTCCCAACTCAAAACTCTAGGGTTCATTTGATAACGTTGTGGTTTTCTATTGTTTGGTGTTTTTGTTTTTCAAAATCATATGATCTATATTAAAATCACGATAATTTTGAAAACTTACAACAGAAAAGTGGAAACACCTTTATTCTTGTTTCCCGTTTTTTTTTTTTTTTTTTTTTTTTTTTAATTTTTTTTATGTTTGTTTGATTTTTAATTTTTTTTTTTTTGTTTTCAAGAAATCAGAAAACCGAAATAAAAAAGATGCCAAACAAACCCTTAATTTTTTGCTTAGGCTCAACCTGACCCATGACAATTGCCTATAGGCAAGGGTAGAGGGGCCACCCTAACCCAACCCATTTGTTTGCTATCTCTTCTGATATATGTATTCGTTTCTACATTATTAATTAAAATAATTAACGGGAGTTTGACTTGATGTATTAAAAAATAATAAGAGTTTGTGTAAATCTTTTGGCTTACAAGAAATAAATTTTAGTCTTAGGCATACCTTTTATGCATTAAAGCGGGTTTTCAGTAATTTTAACAAGATAGGTAGAGAATATGGCATGATATAAGTTCTTTACCTCGTTCGATTCCTTTGCTCAAAAATGAACTATGTTTATCTTGAACAAATTAAATGTCCGGCTTATCTTTACCTTTCATTACTTCCAACTTAGAGCTCCAAGCACATGAGTTTGTAAGTGACACTATCCCCCACTAATAGATGTCCATTATCTTAGTTATTTCTGTACATTTTTGGTGTAACACTCAAATCATGCGCATAAAACTCAACCTAATTACATCAACTGCCATTTATATCTTTCGCGACTATTAATTTTAAGAAAACAAAAAAACATCTCTTCCCCACGACGACAACTAATCTTGGTAAAACGAAAACACGTCTCTCCCACAACAAACTCGACACTTGTTACTACTAGAATAACACAGCCATTAACATAAATCTTTCTTCTTTGGAAACTTATATGAAAGTGGACAAAAGATTACCCTCCACACAACAAAGAAATAGAGAGCTAAAACGTATGTTGTTGGTTGAGATAAAACCATCTCATACAAAATACAATATCAATACAAAACACATAAATAATGGAAGGTGGTAGAGTAAACGAAGACTATGGTCTTTAGTCATTGGGAATTGGGAAATTTCCATACTCCGTAAAACGTAAGATTTGGTTTGTTAACTCCCCACACGTGGGGTCATTGCCTCTTCTCTCTATAACAATTTTACACCCAATCAAACAGTTTCTAACCCAATTTTACAATAATCAAATTTATAAATTAATTTATGTATTTCGTTTTATATTAATTGTAACTTTTATTAACTCAATTGTCCACTTTCATATAAGTTAACCCAGTTTGTTAACTTATTTATATATTTTTAAATATAAAATTAAATAAACAATTATTTTAATTTAAGAACTTTCACATGATTATATTTTGTGGAACATAATCAAATTAGAAAACCTAATCAAGGAGTTGCTATCAATCAGTAACATAATATTAAAACAGACACCCGGAATTACACGTGCCACTTTCAAGTGCTGTTTTTTCCCTCCAAAACTCCCCTTTCCCTTTCTAGCAAAATCATTTTTATTTTTGGAATATTTGGATCATACAACTATAATAATATATTATTTTTAATCTTATATATTATCTTTATAATAATTGTATTATTCCTTTTTATTTCGTATTCTATTTACGTCAAATAGTTATACAAGATTTTGAGACCTTTTAATTAAGGGAGAATTAATTATAATTTAGAAGGTTGAAATATGATGGAGAATATAAAATAATGGGGTCAAAAATACAATATTAACATTTAAATTACCATATATAATTGTATAATAGTGGGGTTCAATGGAAAAAAACATTTCTATTCATGGTGTTGATTTGAAATCTTATGAAATAATAATAATAATTGACCGAGTTTTCTATCAAATATTTCTGTAATAATTTTACCAACTTATAACATGTTTTCCCTTCAAAAAATCTATTAACTATTGCTAAAACAGGTCATGCTTACATCAATTATTTTAGACATATGTCAAGCTATCAGTAAAAAATTTCCCGCCAATAAAATATATGATGTCAGATTTAAGTTTATTTTTTTAATTTTATTTTATCTGTATAGTATTTTTTTTTGGACTAAATTAATTCATTTATAAAAAGACTTCTACATTGCATAATTTTATTGGGAATAACATGCATCATTAATATTATATAATGTACACTATTTTAAAATATTTTCAACACAACTAATAAAAAATAATTTTTTTTTTCTAAATTGTAGTTTTAATAATTTTTGCCTAATTATTTCATTTCTCTTATATACATTGCATTTGTTTATTCCACATGAATTGCCTTGTTTTTATATTATATTATAAATAATTATGGAAAAAAGATTATTACTATTGTGCATCGCACGGGCATTAATTTAGTTGCTAACCAATTTTGCAACAATCAATTTTATTTCCTATTCTTGTAGAGATTATACGAGTAACAAAAAAAAAAACACCATCTCAAATTTATCATATACAAACAAATATTATAACATTTCCCAGAAATTTTCTGGTTTCTTGGGAATTTCAAGGTTCTTCCAAAAAACTAGTACAACTTCTTTGATTTTTTTTTTTTTTTATTTTTTTTCAACATTTTGACCCTTTCTTTTATTTACAATTTATTTGTTTATATATTCATGTTATTGGAATTTTGATACCTTTCTTCATGTTACAAGACAAGTTTCTATCATTATTTTTTTCTCAAATTTTTTCCCCAAATTTTCAAATGTTTTTGTCTCAGATTTATATTTCATTCTTCTCCATTTTCCCAGGTTTTTCCCTTGAAAATTTCAATGGCTGGTAGGTTGACTTTCTCGAAATTAATTTATTAAAATAAAAAATCTCAAATTTGGGGTTTTTAGTTTAATTTTTTATTACATTGATTTATGGGTTCTTCCTTCTTATTTAATCCTCATTTGTTCTGTTCTTGCATTATATTCTTGTAATTATCTTTTTTTGTTTTAGAAATTTTTTATATTTTGCTTGTTATTGATTTATATTTAAATTGAAAAGGGGGATTTTGGTTGTGAATAAGATTACAAATCCCTTAAATTGTTCTTAATTCAAGGGTATTTAGATTTGATAAATTAATTATAGTTTAATCACCCTTGGTATATTTTGCATAAATATACAACAGTTTATGGGGTTTGGAGATTCTGGGCCAGAGCAATTTATCAAATTTTTGATGGTCTTCAGATGGCTTTGAATTCACAAGATAGAAAAAGCAAGGTATAATTATTATTCTAATTATTTAAATTATAATTATAAAATGCTTATATTTCACTTTTCCATCATTCGTTAATTACTCAAACTATATGTTATGTAACAAATTCTATTTATTTAATTATTTCATGTGATCAAATACTTTACAGTTTACACCCTCTAATAGTTGTTTTTTTAAATTATTTGGTTTAAATCCTTATTTCCTGGATTTTCCATTACCAAAATGCCGACCAATTGTGCTGTCATTCTTCAAGATATTGGCTTTATATGTTGGCCACGTCTTGGCAAACCTTTCTTTTGACCTTCAATTTTGTGTTATTTTTTCAGTCTTTGATTCATAAAATGTTTTCATCAAAAGATAGAAGTCGACGAGGGATTAAATTCCCTTCTGGTTAGTTATTTCGAATCCTTCGTTATGTTTTTATTTTCGACATGATGTAAGCTATTGCTAGTGTTTCTGTTAATCTTTCATGTTCGAACATTGTACAATAACATGGTATTTCGCCTTTTTAATCAATGAATGTCATTATCGAATTACTTATAATGTCACATTGGTAGGAAAGTTATTAGGAAAAAGTGGTCCAAATTTATTGGCATCTATGAGTAAGAATATGATTCATTATGATTATGGCAAATCTTGTTAATAGTGAGTTAAAGCGCGGATAATATATATGCTTCTAAATTCCAATCTATCTTATCTTTGTCATAAAGCTGATAGATTGGCAGGTAGTAATTGGCAATTTGCATATCAACATTATTCTTCTTGCTTTTTTTGTTGAATTTGTCTTGTCGTCGTGGCTGCGATTTACTGTTTGATTGGTTTGTGTATTTAGATTATAAATCTGGTGGGTGATTTTTTCATGGATTTGCCTTATGCAGAAGCAGACACCTTGACTAATTCTGGAACTGAAATGCCAGCAGTTCAAAATGCCAAGACCTTAAAGTACATAGGATCACTTTTACCCTTGCCTCTTTTCTTTCTTGGTTGCATTTTCTTTCAAAACTCGGATCTTTTTTTTCTGTTTTCTTAAATTTTGCTGATTTTTCTAAATTTTTTAAATTTCTTCTCAGGACTTTTGTAGCTACATGGAATGTTGGAGGGAAGCCTCCAGAGAATAGCCTTGTTCTTGACGATTTTCTTCAGCTTAGTGCTCCTTCAGATATCTACGTCCTGGGGTAATTCGCTCTTTTTCTTAATCCTCTATTCAATAAATCTGTATTAGAATTAATTAACCAGTCTTATCTCCCTTTTTTGCATACCTTAAATTGTGATATTATCCATAAATGTGTAATCTGTTTTCTGAGTGGACTTGGAATTTGATTTGTAATGATCATCGCTTGTTGTATGTAGATTTCAGGAAATTGTCCCACTAAATGCTGGAAATGTGCTTGTTTTAGAAGACAGTGAGCCAGCCGCAAGGTGGCTGGCTCTTATTAATCAGTCTCTCAATGGAAGTAATAACCACTTCCAAGCTCTGAGAAAAGCAACCTCTTTGATAGAAGCAAAGACTATGTATGGAACCAAAAATAATAAACTAACAAGCACGGCGAGTGGCTCACTGTTCTTTCCCAAGTACTCCCTCAAAGCTATGAGCAAGCAATTCAGGACAGAAAGCAAAAAGAAGCTCAAGTCATGCAACTGTGTCTCAGATCTAGAGAGAAGATACACCAGGGATTCTTGTTTTCGCTGCCAACAAAGTAACTTAAGTGATGATTCATCAGAGGAAGACGATGGACCAAATGGAGTTGTTTTTTCAGAAATCATTAATTCTTCTGGAAGTAACCAGAAATACAGCTTAATTGTAAGTAAGCAGATGGTTGGGATTTTTCTCACAATATGGGTAAGGAGGGAGCTTGTTCCACATATTAGTCACTTGAAAACTTCTTGTATTAGTCGTGGTATCATGGGCCTGGGAAACAAGGTAATTTCTTTGTTTTTTTGGATTAATAAAACACAACTTTTGGATTCATATCTTTCTGGAACAAGCTGATATGTATATCTTTTGACAGGGTTGCATCTCTGTGAGCATGCTTTTGCATCGAACGAGCTTTTGTTTCATATGCAGCCATCTGGCATCTGGAGAGAAAGAAGGAGATGAGCTTAGAAGGAATTTGGATGTTATAGAGATACTTAAAAGTACTTATTTCCCAAGAAGATGCAAAGTTTTGAACAGCCAAATTCCAGAAAGAATATTAGAGCATGAGTAGGTTATATATAGTTTTCTGCTACAGATTACTGATATTACTTTATTGATAATGTCTGACAAATTTATTTGATGGGTGGGGCTAAAAAAACACTAGCCGTATCATATGGTTTGGGGACTTGAATTACAGGATTGCTTTAAGTCATACGGAAACCCTGAAGCTGCTGAAGAAAAGGGAATGGGAGGCGCTGCTCAGCAAGGATCAGGTATGTGTTACACTGTACTGTTATTTGCTTCATTACATCTTTGCTGAAGTCCTTCACGGAACATCCATTGTCAATGCCTTCTAGTTCAGATTTTGTAGACTACGTTCTATTTAATTAAAACTCACTTATCTGAACTTACTTCATCCTGAAATATGTAATCTTAAAGTGAAGAACACAGCCTATAAATGTTTAAATTCCTGATTCACAGTAATTAAAACTGCTCAATGGCCTGAATTTTTGTGTTTTAAAGTTACTTTCTCAACAGAGCTGTATTGGTAACTTGTCTCATTAAAGTAAATGTAACAGGGAAACAAAAGGAACAAGTTTGTTCATGTGTTGCCACCATAATTTAGATTTATAATTTATGAACTGCAATATGTTTGCTGATGTGATTCTGTGTTTGAATAGCTGAAAATTGAGAGGGAGGCTGGGCGAGTATTCAAAGGATGGAGAGAAGGGCTTATAAAATTTGCACCTACTTACAAGTACTCTTTTAACTCAGACATATATCTTGGAGAAACCAACATCTCACCAAGCAAAAGAAGAACTCCTGCTTGGTATCAGCACTGAATTTTGATTTACATTTTCCATAATCTTCCTGTCTTAAATATATTTTCTTAACTTGTCGATGACTTACAACTTTACAGGTGTGACAGAATTTTATGGAAAGGGGATGGTATGCAGCAGTTACATTACGAACGTAAGGACTCTAATAAGTATCAGTTTTCTGATCACCGGCCTGTTTGTTCATCATTTTCTGTGGACGTTTCTGTAAGGGAATCAAATTCAAACTTCCTTAAAATTGAAGTTGAAGAACTTTTACCAAAATAACAATCAGTTGCTGAAAGGTTAGTTTTGTGCTTTGAAGTACCATTTTGCTTCAAGTAGATGCCTGAAAACTGGAGAAGATGAATTGATTATTTTGCTCTTTTATTTCATTAGGTACTAACATAGATCGTAATTGTCGAAGACTGAAGAAACACCCAAATTTTTCATTGCTGACTTGCAGTAGAATGATAAGTTGTAGGCAATTCTTTTTAGCTAGCCCTTCCATCTAGCAGTCTAGCTTACCAATTTTTTGTACAGTATTTTTCTTTCTCTTGTAATCTTTCTTTTCATCTTAGTCCTTGGTAAATGTATCAATAGCCTTTTTTTCCCCCTTTGATTTGCACAGGTAAAGGAAATGGAAGCAAGGAATTTATTTTTTCTTTCATTGGAATGAATTTGTACATAATTTTGCTGTTATTGGTAGTAATATAGGTTGTGATTGATTGAATTTACCATATATATCACGATAATTTTTGGTCCTTGTATATTTGCACCTTGGTTGATTGTTTTTTAGTTTTTAATATTTGTTGGCAAAGCTTAACCTGATCATGTTTCCTGATTTTGAGTAGCTAATTGTATCAATTAATTTGATTAACTGATTGTATCGAAGTGTTTGGTAAATAGCTAATTGTTTAAAGTTGTTTCAATATGCAAAATGACCAATTATTGCAATAAGGACATTAGGGTTTTAGATTAATTGGGGGCATAATTGTCATCTTACTTTCAGATACTTCAATCAGCTAGTGAAAAAAAGAGCTTTTGAAATTGAGTTTATTTAGTGGAATAAGTTCTTTGAATTAGTTGACCATCAAATTCTCCAATTAGCTAATTGTAGTGTAATAAAAAATACCATCAAACTCGCCAATTAGCTTACTATAGTGTAAATGAAATATAGTAATATGGCTAGATATGACGCTCGTATCGCGCGCGATAGCCGCTCTAATAACCTTAAACGTTTTATTTTTATTTTTTGTTTAGTGATTTTTCAAAGGCGAACGGTGATTAACAATGTCAAAACTCAAAACAATTATATTAACATTAAATCATTATTATTGTCCAAATGGTGATATGTTTTTTCGATGGTATATATGTAGAACAATTAAAAAAATTAAAAAATAAATATAGTATGCTTGCTGCAATATTACTAGAATGATTGCTGATTATGGAACAATCTTTGTGTAATCATTCTGTTTATGGAACAATATGAATGTGAGTCTTTCCGTGTGTAAACAGAATGATTGCTGATTATGGAACAATCAGCTCCACAAAGAATATAGTATATCTCGACGGAGACCTCGAAGCCATTTGGAAATGACTCGAATGATGATGAATCACATCCTTTCCTACAACGTTCTTAGAGATATGCACAAATGACTAATGTTACAATAAACAAAATAGTTGAAGCTAAGAAAAGACACCATAGTAAGTTATGGATAGAAATAGTTTCTAGCGTCTTTTCAAGTATATGTCTAGGGCTCTTAGCGTCAGTGGGAGCTCATTGGTTCAGTGGGAGCTAAATGGCTAAAATGGGCTAAGGTAGCTCAAGTGGGAGCTAACTGTTTGTTTCACAACGAACCTTTAACTAAAGACAATATACATGTCTCATTATAAGCATTCAAGTGAGACAAGAGGCATTAATTCCACACCAAATTGAGAACATAGTACTTGTTGATCTACGTGTTGTCTTTCTGGAAAGTAATACATTTCCAAAACGACAAGTGGGAGGAAAATGATCTCGATGACAACCGAGACGAGAAACAAACCAGAACAAAGAATCTCGGAAGACTTTATAAAGGCTTCATGAGAATCATTGATCAAGAATACTCAAAGGACTTTACAAGTGCCTTCAAGAGAATTCATTACTTACAAACCTTTAAAAGTGTAGTAGTAAGATCAAAACAACCAAAGGGCTTCAGAAGCGCCTTGAAACTCAGTGTTTGATGCGATAAATTACCTTGTATAGGTATAGAATTCACCAAAAGGCTTGGATTGAATCCTATAAAGTTTCTATTAAGCTAGAAATGAACCTAAGACTTACAAGAAAACTATTTACTATTGGATAGTAAGGGAATAGTGTCTTGTAAGATAGCTACGACAAGTCCGAATTCTGAAAATGGTTAGAGGCCGTAAAATCCGAAACAGACTCCATGTTTGAAAATCATGTTTGAAACTTGATTAATTTGCATTAAGGGTAAAGACCCATCAATCACAAAATAAGTTTTCAAGGAGAAAACTAACAAATATGGAAATATACTACCTCCGTTTTTTTTATTTGCAACTTTGAGGAATATTTGTGAGACATAAAATATTCCAAAGTTGCAGATAAAAAAAAACGGAGGAAGTATATGCATACATAGTTAGATTGGCTGAAAAGGTTACAATTAAATTCACGACGTTGATTTTAGTAAAACCTATTCACTAATCGGAATGCTTAAGTCTGATTATTCTAGCAAAATTACGCATATGAAATATAGCTAAATAGATATCGAAACTACCTTTCTAAAATGGAATTTTTGGAAGTGACTTTGGATATAGTCTAAGGGTTTTGATTAATCTAGATAATGCTAGATATGAAAGGTGAAAGGAATGGTGTCCTTTCAACAAGTGTATTATTCCAATAGAGGGTTCGAAATTATTAGAAAGCTAATTCTTCAGTGAGGCCAAGTGATCAGAATGCCTAGGTGGAGGCCGCTTACGATCAGTAATATTAATGTGTAATTAATTTTACGGCTTAATTTTGACTGAACCCTTCGAGTCGCACCCTAATCGAATAATCGATCCGAGACGACGAATCAATCCGAAGGATTAGATGAGTCATTAGAATATTACGAACAAAGACGTCGGATATCGAGCTTAAAGCGTCGAAACCGAGCGTCACAAGTCAAGTCGAATTTAGTATTCGACGAGACGTGGAATCAAGCAAGCGACAATTACGAGCCAAGCCGTAGCCTCGCATTGGCCTAGCCATGCGAGTGCTAGGTAGGCGAGGTCACCAACCGCATGCATGCAAGCATGGTGGGCATTGCACAGTACTCACACATCATACAGCACGAGCATCGCAAGCATCGTGCCATGCGTATGTGTGCTATGGCTGTGTGTGCTTGCTAGCATAGCAGCACCAGCCATCACAACATGCTGGGCATCGCACAACACAGATCGTAGCATCGCACTAGCACAAGCAGCGTGCTATGTGTGCGTGTGCTGTGGTTGTGCATGCTTGTGTGCTGAGCAGGGCCTAGCACAAGCAACAATTGCCAGGTAGAGCTTAGCATACGCTACGCAGCAACAGCAGCCCACATTGCATGCGTGGCTTGCTGGCTGTGTGCATGCATATGCGGGCTGGCCAGCAAGCCCAGCCAAGATGCCAGGCGCCAGCTAGGCAGCTTTGGCATCCAAGGCAGGCTAGCTGCTTTCCATGCGTGGCCAGCTCACAGTCAAGGAGGGGACCGATTTCTTGGGGATTACTTGGGGAGCAAGTGGTGTTTTGGTCCCCCCCTCAGTGGTCCTCACTTAGCCTTGCTCACCATTTGCCACTTGGGACTTGTTGATTTAATTTGCATTTTAATTTGTTTTAGATTAAAATAAATTGAGAAAAATGCAATTCTCCCACATTGATGGGGAATGGGAAATCAAGGCTCTTTTCCTTATAAATACCCATGTTTTGGGTTTGGGAAAAAGCACTTGAGTTGAACTAAATAAGACATCTCCTTGAATGTGAGAAAACCTTTAAGTTCGTAATAATCTAGTTTTTTTTTGGTCTAGCCCCGACTAACCTTTGGGGTAGAGACCGCTCGGGTCGGGTCGAGGGTGCGAGCCGTCGGAGGCTTACGCACTTGCGAAGCTAGAGCTTTCAAGTAAGAGTTCGTAAGTAAGCAAAACGCGCGTCGAGGGTAAGATCGTCTTTTCTCTTTCTCTTTCTTTTGTTGTTTAGTTATGTGATTGCATGTTTAATTCCCTTAATTAGTGTGCAAGTCTTGGGCAAGTTTCATTCCGCGTAGTGTTGGACGCTACGAAACCCAACAAAAGTAAGCTAAAGCAATCCATTGGTGGATTGTAGGAAACATTGGATATAGGAATTGGAACATGTTTCTCATATAGGTTGGCTTATGGAGAAACATAGAAATTCTTATAGATAAGAAGTTTAGTGGGAGCAAAGGTCAATTTTATAAGGTCCAATAAGAAGTTCACGAACTCTATTGTAAAATGACTATTAAATTCTAAATGTTAAGATTTGAAAGCATTTTTCAATAATGGACCAAGCTAAGACGACACTTAGTATATAGTGGGAATTGAGATTTATTGAATAGACTTAATGAAATGTTTGAACGGGTAAAGGAATATACCGTGTAAAACATGAAGGACCTTAAAGGGATTTCGACCCAAATGTATAAAACTAAGCAAATGTTGAATTAAGTATAAGCCAGGCGAATACTAAGTCAAACAAGAAAGACTCTAGTAGAGACTTTCAATCGTATCATATAGCAAACAGTTTAGCAAGAGTTAGTGAAATTGGATGAGCTAAAAGTCACATGAACGGGATGAAATTGGGAATATTTCTGCAATTTAATCCATCATGTATGCTACAATATGGAATCGTCACATGACATGCATGCTTAGAACATGACAAGTTTAAAATACCAATCGACTTGAATCTAAGCAATGGATCGTTAGATTTTGATCAAGAACATCCAAAGTACTTGGTTAAGTAAGAGGATGAGTTTTTGATGCATGGAATCAAATATAATTTGAGTATTGATGTTGCAAGCACAACCTTGGCAAGAATTAGATCCTTAATAAGGAAGCCATTTACAAGCACGAGTTTACACGCGTCTTGGCTTAAGAATGGCAACATGAACTTAAGTCCATGTGTATTGTGCAGAAATTTAAGGTAAAATTCCATAATCACAAATGATCCCAAATCATTGTGAACTGGTTGGAGTAAAATCCAAGCAAAGCATCATTAGAAAATCTATGGAAATATATGTTGAGAACATTGTTGCCTTAAAAGCAAAAAAAAGAGATGTTGTTCAATGGATAGTTCGTTGTTGAACTTTGATGATTATAGGGTGCCAAGTTGAAGGTCTCAAATCATGAAAATGAGTGGGAGCCATCACTTAGGCAATAAATCCTAGATCACATGTAATCCATAGAACATTCAAATTTTATCATTTTATTATGAAAGTGTTCGATAATGAAGATGCTAAGATTTGCAAAGTAATGATAACTAAACCTATGCAATAAGTGAACCACAACATTCACAATTGCATAAAAGAAATAAAGCATATTAGATATGGGTGTGATTTCTATAAATGTTTTGTAAAGAGTATTACTCTTAAAACATTTGGGGAAAACCATTTATCATAAGATGAAACGTTGAAACGTTTCATAGCGGAATAAAATTTTACTAATAATTCCACAAACTATTTAATTGTTGTTTAGAATTAAAATAATGAGTCCATTCGATTTGAGGATATTCAAAATAGGGTATCAAGACAATGTCTTTGATAAAGAAACACCTATTAAGTAAACGTTGAATATCAAATCGAAATTATCCTAATCAAGGTCACTTGAAAGTTGGACTGCTAATGACCACGTGAGATTAGTGTGTAGTATGATTTATAGCACCGTTTCTTGTGCTACAAGGACAAGAATGTCATAAATCATATGCACATGTATTAGTTTGGAACTATACTGGATCGACCTATCAAAATACTTTAAGAGATTTAACAATCGTCATAAGTATATTACTCATTATGGCTATCGGAACCTCTTCCCTCGACCATGAATATTGTTAGTTATCTTGTTTAAGTACTAGTCCGTTTTGATATTCTCAAATGTCTACCGTACAAGGAGATTATAAAGGCAACACTCGGGCGGCTAGGGCCTCTTAGTAAGGGAAGCTATCAATGCAAGACTGGGAATGTCCCACTATTAGCAGTAGGGAATATGTCTTTGTTTTTTACAAGGCCTCTCGAAGGGCGAGACTGTGAAAATGCACGGACGTGCTCAGATGGATATAAGAAATCATCTGCTTATTGACAATCAAACACGGAAATCGAGAAACACTTATGGACGTAATAAGGATGACGAAGAATCTTAACATATAGTTCATGAAGAGGCATTAAGTGACATAGGAAACAGGCTATACACAAACAGCACACTTGTCCGGAAAGAGAAGTGGGAGATTGAAAGGAATGTTGTCCTTCGAACAAGTGTATTATTCCGATAGAGGGTTTGAAATTAATTAGGGAAACTAATTATCTAGTGAGGTCAAGTGATCGGAATTCCTAGCCGGAGGCCGCTTCCGATCAGTAATATTAATATATAATTAATATTACAACTTGCTCTTGACTGAATTGTTCGGGTCACACCCAATCTTGTAACTGAACCAAAGCGACGAATGAATCCTAAGGATTAAATAAGTCGACAGAGTTTTTACGAACTAAGACGTCGGATTCTAAGCTTAGAGCGTCGAAGCCGAGAGTCGAAATTCGAGTCGAATTTAGTAATCAGCTAGACAAAAAAATTAGTCAAATAACTAGTCAACACGTGCGAAATTCCTAGCCTCGCAATGGCCTAGCCATGCGAGGGCTAGGTGGGCTATCATGGCTAACCGGGCCCCTTGCCGCAAGCTCGGCATGCATCGCATGTATTGGCTGGGCTAGCTGGCCGAGCAACCATGCAGGCAAGGCTCGCCATCATGGCCGAGCATGCATGCGGGGAGGTGCGCCAGCAAGGCCAACAGCTAGTATGGCATGCTGGACCTCGCTGGCAGCAGCAGCCAGCATTGCGTGCGAGGCTTGCTGGATGGGCCACGCACATACGAGTTGGCTGGCAGGCCCAGCCGAACACCAGGCCGTCAGCACGGTGTGCCTTGGTACCCAAAGCTGGCTGCCTGCTAGCCATAGGGGTTGGACCCAGTTTGTTGAAAGGGGTTTGCCTTGGGAGCAAGGGAGGTGTGGTCCTCCCTTGTGGTCCTCAGCTACTCCCTTATTCTCCTTGTGACACTTGTTATTTGATAATTGTTTTTCCATTTTAATTTAATTTAGAATTAAATTAATTCATTCTTTTTGGCATGTCATTGACTATCCCACATTGAAAGATGATGGGAAATCTTGGGAACAATTCCTTATAAATACCATTCATTAGGTATTTGGAATTTCACTTGAGTTGGTGAACTTTAAGGGATCTCCCAAAGTATTAGAAAACCTTAGTTCGTAAACTAGAAGTAATTTTGGTCTAGCCCCATCTAAGCTACGGGGTAGGGGCCGGTTCGGTAATCGAGGGTGTGAGACGTCAGAGGTCTTGCATTTGCGGGACTTGAAGTTTTCAAAATCCGAGCTTGATTAGTAAGCGAAGCACGCTTCTAGGGTGAACTTCTTTCTCTCTCTTCTCTTTATGTGTTTGTCTTTTATTTATTTGCATGCTTTTGTTTATGATGTAATTATTATGCATGCGATTCGATTTTCAGGGTTTGTTTCCACGCGGTGTCGGACACCTCAAAACCCAACAGTCCTAATATTCTATGGCAAGATGAATAAAATCGGTATCAAAATCTATCCCATTTATACCCAATAGACCATTCATATTGAGATGTTCAAGTTCTCTTTTCTCATTAGTAATCAGAGACCGATACCACTCACGGGTGATTTCACGGAAATTCTTAGACATGATTACTAAATTATGGAAGCTAAGAAAATATAGAACCTAATGACTCGAATTATGCGAAATATGACGAATTCGGGGGCTTTTTTTAAATATATTTGAAGCAAAAATTGAATTTTATTCGGAGACGGATTCTCCGAGTCCATCGCGCCGCGATGGAACTTGACGTCAGTGATGAAAAAGCGCGTCCTGATTAATTCATTGATTGGATTTTGATTCAAATTCATACTTAGATTATCCGAATTTAATCCAACTTTTTCACTTTCTTACCTTATCAAAAATTTTGTTCACCTTTTCTTATGATGACTCAACCTTTTTTGATTTAATTCTAGTTGATTTGAAATTTCTTTTTCTTAAGAATTTCAAATTAATGAATTATAAACTTACATCTTCCACATTTTCTTTTTTATTTTTTCTTTTTGGGGGAGAAAGTCGGATACCCTCCAATGATAATAAAAATGACAGAATTTTTGCGCATAATGAGTACATTAAATAGATAGATAAAGTCCAAACAGATAGAGTCTAATATATACAAATGTTCATAAGTGTCAATAAAATGTATAATACACCATGAGCAAAGTCCAAATAGTCTAGAAAATAAATAATAATGCAGAGAAAGCTAGGATGATGGAGGACGAGGCTCCTGAGAAATGCCCATCGTATCATAACAGAACACAGATCGAGGAGTTAGCACCTGAGCAGAATCAGCAGATCGAGGAGGGGATCAGGATCGTAAGGCCAGCCCACTGAGTGAACTGCGGATCTCCCTGAAAGTTGTGCTGCTGAGAAAAAGGTGTATACCCAGGATGCTGCGACGACTAGCTAACCTCGTACGTCCCTCCACCAAACTGAGACGATGGACCGGCTGTAAACGCGTCTGGAACCACGTCAGGGCGTACCACTCGAGTACCTTATCCAGGTGGGATCATATCCGATAACAAGGACCCATGATTAGGGCTATCATCATCGCCCTCCATCTGGTCATGCACCTCCCGCCTGCCTGGGATCTCCAACGAGGTGCGCTAATGCCTCGCTCCTACCTCTCTTGAGCCCTCTGGCCTCAAACGAGTACATGGTCGAAGACCAGGCCGGAACAAAGACAAAGGAATACAAGTTTGTCATCAAAAAGCAAAATACATAAACAAAAGATGTGCATAAGGACCTATTGGCGGGACGTCCTCCGTACGTCGACATGACGCCCGATGGCTCCACCTCATTAGATGATATCGATAGGCTTAGAGCAGCTGCCACCCTCACCATCACCTCTCGAGAGTGAAAGGAATGGTGTCCTTCCAATAAGTGTATTATTCCGATAGAGGGTTCGGAATTATTAGAAAGCTATTCTTTAGTGAGGTGAAGTGATCGGAATGCCTAGGTGGAGGTCGCTTCCGATCAGTAATATTAATGTATAATTAATGTTACGGTTTAATCTTGACTGAACCCTTTGGGTCGCACCCGAATCGAATAACCGATCCGAGACGACGAATCAATCTGAAGGATTAGAAGAGTCATTAGAGTATTACGAACAAATACGTCGGATGTCAAGCTTAGAGCGTTGAAACCGAGCGTCGCGAGTCAAGTCGAATTTAGAATCCGACGAGACGTAGAATCAAGCAAGCGACGAGTACGAGCCAAGCCGTAGCCTTGCCTTGGCCTAGCCATGCGAGTGCTAGGCTAGGAGAGAGCACCAACTGCATGCATGCTAGCGTGGAGGACATCGCACCCAGTTACACGCATAGCCGCAGCTAGGCTGCGCTTAGCATGCAAGCATCGCAAGCATGGTGCTTTGCCTATGCGTGCTATGGCTATGCGTGCTTGCTAGCATGCTAGGCATAGCGCCCAGCCCCTCGCAGCATCGTAGCAGCATCGCACTTGCACAACACATGCATCGCTAGCAGCGTGCTGTGTGTGTGTGTGTGAAGCTGTGCGTGCTTGCTAGCGTAGCAGCAGTTAGGCTACACCCTCTCGCACAACAGCACGAATCTGGCTGGGCAGCCCAGCCTTGGTGCTAGACGCCAGCTGGGCAGCCTTGGCAATTAAGGCAGGCTGCCAGCCAGCCATGTGGCGTGATCAACACCGGTCAAATGTGGGGAACGATCTTAGTGTTTGGCTTGGGTAGCAAGGAGTTTTGGTCCCCTCCTTTGGTGGTCCTCACCAACCCTTGCTCTCCATATAACACTTGGAGCTTGTTGATTGCTTTGCATTATATTTTATTTTAGATGAAAATAAATTGAGGGAAAAATGCAATTCTCCCACATTGATGGGAGAAGGGAGATCAAGGCTCCCTTCCCTATAAATACCCAAGTTTTTGGTTTGGGAAAAATCACTTGAGTTTAAATCAATAAGACATCTCATCATTAGTGAGAAAACCTTTAAGTTCGTAATACTCTTGTTTTATTTGGTCAAGTCTCGACTAACCTTCAAGATAAAGAACGCTCGGGTCGGGTCAAGGGTGCGAGCCGTTAGAGGCCTTCGCACTTGCGAGGTTAAGCTTTCAAGTAAGAGCTCGTTATTGAGCGAAGCACGCTTTGAGGGTAAGATCGTCTTTTCTCTTTCTCTCTATTTTGTTGTTTAGTTATTTGATTGCATATTTAGTTGCTTTAATTAGTGGACGGGTCTTGGGCAGGTTTCTCTTCCGCGTAGTGTCGGACACTCCGAAACCCAATAGCGGTATCGGAGCCGCGCTCATTTTAATTATTGTAACTAATAATTAATTGAGGTGATTTAAAATGGATTTAAATTCTGGTTTTTCTTTCTAATTAGATTAGAAGCTAGTTTTAATTAGTTTTAATCTCGTATTTATACTAATTTTGGCCAACGAACCCAGATTTCGACTCAAAAATAGTGATTTTTGGGTGGAATCAATGTTTTAAATCGTTTTTGTCCCTCTTTGATACCTGTCCAGAAGCCAAAATCCACCCAGAAACATGTTTTTCGAGGGGATTTTCGTTTTTGACGAAAAATTTTAAATCTTTAAACCTTGATTAATTTTGGCATGTTAAAGGTAGATTAAATGTATGGTTGCATCACTAATCTACTGCAATTATAAACCTTATTAAGCATGTTTATGAAGTCATAATTGATGCTTAATTTGGTGAGTTCATTTTTTCACATAAACATGAAAATTTTCACATTTTTGCAAATAAATTGCTTCAAGTGTGAATGTTTATGGTGAATTTGTAATTTTGAATTCCCTTTAAAATGTTAAAGATCCAATCTTCAATTGTTTATTTGGCTGGAACTTTGCTTGCTAAATTCCATGTTGAACTAATTTTTAGTTTTAATCATTTTTGAGTTGATTAAAGTCCTAAAAGTTCAAAACTTGTGATTGAAATTTAATTAATCTTCATATTTGAAGATGTAATTTTTCAATTATACACAAGTTACTGTTGGAAATTTTTCATTAGATAAATGTGTTTATTTTTCCAACCTCTTTAATTTTGTCAAATCTCATTATTAACTTATGTATGGTTAAATTAATTATGAGTATAGCCCTTCAATTTTGTAGCATCAAGATGAACCTAAATTAATTCAAAGAAAGGTTCTTGAATTAATCTTGGTTTGTGCACTAAAATTGAATTTATTTAAGTTAGACTTGTTATATTTTCATTCTTGCTCAATGTTGATTCTAAAATTAATTTAGAATCAATTTTATGTCACACATATATCCGGATTAAAATCCCAAGATAAAAGCACGTAAATCGAGGTAAGAATCGCCCAAGCACTACCTTCGGCTAGCCGGGCTGCTTACGCAGCCCACATGTGGCTGCCGAGGTGCGCACGAAGGTGCTGATGCCTCGAAGTGCTGCTTCTGTGTGGCAAGCTTGGTGCATGCTATTTGCGTGCTTGATGCATCAAGGGTGCGTGGTGCTGCGTGGTTGCTGGAAGATGCCCGTAAGTGCTGCTGGGCAGCAAGGCATGCAAGATCCAACAAGCCAGCCACACGCTGCCAGCGCCAGCATGCATGCAAGCATGTGTAGCATGCTGCGAGGCTGCTGCTGCAAGCAAGTGTGGCGTGCGCTGCTAGTCAGGCATGCCAGCACCTAAGCACGCACAACCATGGGCCTTGGTGCGTAGAAAGCCTAGCCCCATGGCTTGGATGCTAGGCACTCAGCTATTTGTTGGGCTAATTTTTGCGATAATTGGGCCAATTTTAATTATTTATTTAATTATTTAACGAGGCTAGGTCTTGGTTCCTTCGGCACTTGCAAAATAATTTGAAAAAATATAGGTTAACCGGCCTTAATTGGATTAATTAAGTTGGATGCGGAATTTAGTGGGAGCTTCGTTAATTACTTGAACTAATTGCGTCTTAATCACATAAAATGATAAACAACTTTGACTAGTTTTTATTAGGCGCGTTAATTGGATTAACCACCTAAGTTAGTTACTAGTTTGCGCGTGTTATGCATTGTTACTTGTTTTTGGTTGTAAAATTCATGGGCCATTCACAAATAGTGAATGGATGACTGGAATGTATATTCTCTTACAGGTTTTGTGAAAATGGCAACTAGTGGGGCCCGACTAGGATAGTAAATACGGACTCCGATCTGTTATGTATTTTTGTAAATCTAAATATGGTCTGCGTACTGTTGCGTATTTTTAATTTGTACCTTAATATTTAAATTAATCCTAGTAATAGTAACTAGTAGTTGCATATTTGGCGGAGATGTCTCAAGACGGTGTTTCTAAGAAGACGAGCCAAGAGGATGCATCGAAGAGCCACGAAGACTTGAAGGCTCAAGGGGTCATGCTAGTTGCCAAATGCATCTTTTACTTTTGTTCTATATATATAATTGTGTTTATATATGATTGAATGGTATGATAGATGCTTGTGTAGGATTTCAAATGTTGTGATGATTATTTAAGTTCACTTAAATCAACCAACATAGAAACCCTAGGTCCCTATAATATTGATCTAAAATTTTCCATTCCAAGAAGAACACTTACCGAACTAATGCGCGTAGTGATGGGCTGCGCCAAAGCGAGGCATCACTACTTACCTAGGAACGTAAGGTATACTAGGTATACAAGTTGGTCTTGGTTAAGCGCAACGATATCAGTAAGGAGTCCTTAGATGTCGTGGCAATGGAGATAAAATGTCATGGAAGCATTAGATGCGACGTTTTATCCAACCAAGAGTAGCTTGGAGCTATTAGCAATTGGATTTCCTACCTTAAAATATTAAGTGTTAAGACAAGCCAAAGCATGCTTAATCACTTTTTTTATTTTTGGGATCTTGGAATCATTTTATTCTCGCCTAAAAGGGACTAATATTAATGCGTGGATAAAACGCTTAATAAAATTGAAAATTTGCATGTATGCTTTAAATTTCAAACTTACTGGTTTGTGAATAGTTTTTCATTTCAAATTCTTTCAATTGTAGAAACATTTCTGCAAATAACTCAAACAACCAATTTTTATTATTCTTAATTCTCGACAAGGAGAAGTTGAGTGGGCCAAATTTTCTTGATTGGCAAAGGAACTTGCGTATTGTTCTCATACAGGAGCAAAAGAAATACGTCCTTGATGAGGAAATGCCCGACGCTCCCAGTGAGGAGGTCACTTAGGCTGCCCTAAACCGATGGCAAACTGCCAATCTGGATGTCAAATGCATCATGTTGGCCACTATGTCTCCGGACCCCCAAAAGACTTTCTTTGAAAAGGAGGCGGCTTATGAGATCATTTCTGAACTTCAAAATATGTTCCTAGAGCGAGCCCAAACTGAGCGGTTTGAGACCCATAGGTAGATCCTTGAAAGCAAGCTCAGGAAAGGAGAGTCGGTCAGCCCAAATGTACTTAAAATGATTGGATTATTTGAGAACATGGAAAGGCTTGACGCTTGGTATTCAACCGAGATGGCAATTGACATCATTCTCCATTCGCTGCACAAAGGTTATGATCAGTTCAAGATGAACTATAACATGCACAACATGGAGGAAACCCTCATCGAGCTTCATGGGATGTTGAATGAAGCAGGCTGAGAAAACGCTCAAGGATGAGGGGAAGCATGATATGATCATGGTCAAAAAGGGAAAGCCATTTAAGTGCTCGGGCAAGAAGAGAAGCTTTAAAGGGAAAAAGAAGAAGAATTTTCCGCCTAAGTCAAGTGCTGCTAAGAGCGACAAGGACAAGAAGGTAGCCTCTTCTAAATCCGATTCCGAATGTTTCTACTGCAAGAAGAAAGGACATTGGAAGCGGGATTGCCTCAAATTCAAGAAAGATAAGAAGAACGACAGCGTTGCTTTTGTATCAGGTATTTTTGTTATAGACTTACGCTTCGCTAGCAAAACATGATGGGTATTAGATACCGGATGTGGCTCACACCTTTTTTCCAATGCTCAGGGACTGAGGATAAATAGGAGGCTAGAGAAGCGAGAGGTCGAGCTTCGGGTCGGCAATGAAGCCAGGATGTCTGCCGTATCCGTCAGAACTCTTAGTTTGTCTTTGCCCTCTGGGCTTGTTTTAGAACTTGACAATTCTTATCATGTTCCAAGAGTTACCAAAAACATTATTTCAATTTTGGCATTGGACGCTAAGGGATTTGAATTTCGAATAAAAGACAACAATTATTCGTTTTATTTCGATAATGTTTTATATGGTAAGGCATATTCAGAAAATGGTCTTTATGTGCTTTCCCTAGACAAACAAGTTTATAACATTGATGATACCGCCAAAAGAGCTAAGACCATTGAGTCGAATCAAACATACTTGTGGCATTATCGTCTTGGCCACATTAACATCAAACGCATCAAGAAACTTCTTCATGAAGGTATTCTTGACTCATTCGACTTAGAGTCGTTTGAAAATTACGAAGGATGTTTATTAGGGAAGATGATAAAGCAACCATTCTCCAAGTGAGGAGAAAGGGCTAGTGACTTATTGGGTCTTATACATACGTATGTATGTGGACCAATAAGTACACCCGCAAGGCAAGGTTATCGATATTTCATCACCTTCACCGACGACTATAGTAGATATGGCTATGTCTACCTTATGTTGAACAAATATGAATCTTTTGAGAAAATCAAAGAGTTTCAGAGTGAAGTTGAAAATCAGCTTGGCAAGAAAATCTAAGCACTTCGATCGAATTGAGGTGGTGAGTATTTGAGCCACGAATTCGACAATCACTTGAAAGAAAATGGTGTTCTTTCAGAGTTAACACCTCCCAAAACTCCACAATAGAACAGAGTGTCCGAAAGGAGGAATCGAACCTTGTTAGACATGGTCCGATCGATGATGGGTCTTAGTGAACTTCCTATCTTATTCCGGGACACGCACTACTAACCGCGGCACTAACACTGAACCGTGCACCGTCAAAAGCTATCAATAAAAGCTGTCCATATGAATGATGGATGAAGAAACCTCAACGGTTGTCTTTTCTTAAGATTTGGGGTTGCGAAGCATATGTCAAGAGATTAATTTCTGACAAACTTCACCCAAAATCAAACAAGTGTTTCTTTGTGGGATACCTAAAAGAAACCAAAGGGTAGTACTTCTACAACAAATCCGAGAACAAAGTGTTTGTTGCTTGAGATGGTGTCTTTTTGGAGAAGGAACACCTTTCCAAAATGACAAGTGGGAGGAAAATCGAACTCGACGAAGTTCGAGAGGACGAGCAACAAAGTCAACCTGACAAAACTGAAAATCAAGCTGATGACATTCGTTAGAGTCAAACCGACAATACAAATGCTCAACCTATTACCCTGCGTAGGTCGCAACGACCAAGATCTCAACATGATAGATACCTCGATATTGTCTTAACTGAAGATCAAGACATCCTAGTTATGGATGGAGATGAGCCAACAACGTACAAACAAGCTATGACGAGTCCCGACTCTGCAAAATGGCAAGAGGACATGAAATCCAAGAAGGACTCCATGTTTGAAAATCAATTCTGGGACTTAGTTGATTTTCCCGAAGGTTAGACACCTACCGGTTGCAAATGGATTTTCATGTTGAAAACTGAAAAAAATGGAAATGTATCTATATATAAAGCTAAATTGGTGGCAAAAGGTTATAGGCAAATTCGTGGCGTTGATTATGAAGAAACTTTTCACCAATCGCCATGCTTAAGTCCATCCGGATTATCCTAGCAATTGCTGCATATTATTATTATGAAATATGGAAAATGGATGTCAAAACCGCCTTCCTTACTGGGATTTTGGAAGAAACTATGTATATGACACAGCCAGAAGATTTTGTTGATCCAAGCAATGCTGGGAAGGTATGTAAGCTTAGGAAGTCCATTTATGGACTAAAGCAGGCAAGCAGAAGTTGGAATCTGCGATTGGATGAAGCCATTAGTAAGTTCGGTTTTATCAAGAATCCAGATGAGTCTTGTGTTCATAAGAAGGTCAGTGGGAGTGACATCGCATTTCTCGTCTTATATGTCGATGACATAATACTCATTGGATTTGATTTTCGCCTACATCAGCATTTGAGGGTCTCACAACTTGATTTGTTGGTCCATGTTTATTAATTTGAGCTTCTTGATGCGCACTTGATTCTTTTGAGCATCATGATGAGAAACTAATAAATATTTGATTTTATTTGATTAGTAATCGGCCCGATTATAATTTTGATTGATGATCAGCCTGATGATGATCACCTTATTGATTGATTAAGTACACAAGAGAATTGATTAAGCACATTTGAGCATTGATTAGTGAATTATCATAGTCACAAAGGATTCCCAAGATGAAAGATTTCTACGGAAATCATTTTGAAGCTCGGTCAGACCTTGACAAATGAGGTTTTATGGTAGATTTTCCAAGGAGAGAGAAGCTACCACTTCCAAGGAGTGAAGGCGAGAAGATTTGAATCATTCTCCGTCCCTATCGTCTTACTTTGACTAGCGTTTTTGAAACTTACGTTTCTCCAAACTCAGTTAAAGCGGGGGCTTTTGTAAACACCTGATTATGTCTCCCCAAAAGCTAAATCCAGTGATGAGTACTTTTCACGTCTTTAATTATCGAGTTAGGTGGAGAGTTAAAGAGTCTCGTGAATTTCCTCTAAGCCTTAACCATTTCTAACCTTTCTTTAAATGTTTTAAATTAAAATCATTTATTTCGTGTCCAATTCATGAAAATGTCCAAATTAGTCCATTTAGGTCCATGCTCCTGGTCTAATTATTGTTTAGTTGGATGGGGTTTGAAAAGAGCTTTCCAACGATATTTTTTAAGCCCAAATTTCACTTATAACGAAGACGTTATGGCCAAAATACTAAGCCAAGCCCGAACTAAGCTAGCCTTACCTACGACCCAATGATCGTGAGAAGGTCCATTTACCTATGTCCCATTCCTAAATTCATTAGGATTTATTGTGAGCTTCTAGAATCCTCTAGAAGTTTCTAATTTATCCTGTTTTCGAAAAGATAGAGATTTAAGAATTTTATATCAGATAAAACATCTGTTTTTCAGTGATCCTAATCCTGGTTAAAATAGAATATGTATTTTTCACAAAATACTCTCGAGTTTCGACTTTATTCACCAAATAATCACGTAATTAATCTTTCAAATTCAACATATACTCTAAGTTTCATGAAAATGTCACAACATGCTCTTAATGACTAACGATGTTACCTCCGTTAGTCATTAAGGTTATTTGTGCCATGTGACAGCCTCTTACTGTTTCTTATTAATATAATTAATTTTTTAAATAATTAATTAAAAATAATTTTTTTAAAATTATTTTGTAAAACAATTCCACCAGCCCAACAACTGCCCCCCTATCCCAGCCTAACCCCTACCTCGGCTGTTCAGCGCCTAGCTCGTCCACTCCCCGACAGGCCGGTGCCTATCCCTCCTTCGATCCCGCGCCGGCGAAGCCCACCCCACCCCTCTCCCATTCCCCCGAACACCCCATCCCCAATTTCCCCCACCCTGATCTGCCCCAAAAACGACCCTCTCTCCCCGAAATGACCACCCTCTCCTAATCGCCAGCCCCCAAAACCACCTAGAAAACTAAACCTGTTTGTAGGTGTTTTTAAAATAAAACCCTAAATGGGTTTAAGGTGATTTTGAGTGGTGTTTAGGGTTTTAAGGGCTGGCAAATAGGGGAGGCGGTTGTTTTGGGGATGGAGGGCCATTTTTGGAGTAGAACAGGGTGGTGTATATGGTGGGAGGGTGGCGTTAGGGTGGGGAAAATTAGGGAGGGTGGGGCATCGGGGTAGGGGGAAAGTGATAGGAGAGGTACGTGGGATTTACCGGCGAGGGAAGGGGGGATGGGTGCTAGCCAACTGGGAAGTGGGCTGGCCAATCAAGTGTGGACCAGACGGGGTAAGGGACAGGCTAGGCTGGGGCCGGCGGTTGCTGGGTTTGTGGTGTTTTTTAAGTAATTTTTTAAAACCTAATTAATTAAATTAAATAAATAATATTAATAATAAGATTCTATTACAAGCTGCCATGGGGCATAATTAATGTTAATGACTAAGAGTTAATGGAAAGAGCGTGTGGTGACATTTTCGCTAAACTTATGGTTATATGGTGAATTTGAAAATTTTCATGGGTATTTGGTAAATAAAAATAAAACTCAGGGGTATTTGATAAAAAAAAAAAACCAAATTTAAAGAGTACAAATCTTGAGCATTTTAATTTTTTCTATGTAATTGTTCCATTTTGAGCATCACTTTTTAACTGCATTTTGATAAGTTTACTTGTCCTAATAATATATTATACTCCATATCTTGATTCAAAGTATTGGATTATGGTAAAGAAGATCAAAAGTAGCTTGGCCCAACTCAGTCCAAAAAATACCAGGATTAGAGAGATTAAATTGTTTAGGGTATGTAATATTCACCACCTTATATTTAAATTTGATTGGACATGATCAATCCTAATTAGATTTCTTTAGAACTATTTTTTTTTTCTAAGGTACATAACGTACATAAATGAGTTTCCAACTTCAGCTGAACATCATTGACGCAAATCAAAAAGATTTTCTTGAATTTTTCATCAATAAGTTCAACCCCAATAAGTTCAATCCCAAATTTGAACTTAAAAGGCCAAAATGACCCTCAAAATCTTAACCGTGTAATTTACCATACTTGAAAACTAAAATATGAAAATCTAGAATTTTATAGCTAAAAACACAAACATATGTCTCTTTAAAATTCAAATAAAGCCTGATAACTAAATAACCTACCTAATTTGGTTTGTTTCTTATAATAGATCCGATGATTACTTGAATATCTCTTGAAGCCATTTTGTCATCCACTATCACTTCCTTTTCCCCTTTAGCCTATTCAATAGGCTAATCTGATCATTTTGTTTAGCCTAATTCCACAAACCTTAACTCGATTTCCTCTTCTCAGAACTATAGCCCAAAACTAAGCTAATTTGATTTTTAAGCCTTAAAATTTGGATGTAAAATTAATATGGATGCATACTAACCCTTGAAATAAGATTTTCAATGATACATAGTAAGCCCAATATCGATTTGAAACAAAAGAGATCTGAGCAAAATACCTAACTCGGTCCAAAACCGACACTCTTGCACTATTTTGGTTTTTCGAGATCAATAATATTCAGTTTCGAGATAATCCAAGACCTCTAGCTTAGTTTCTAATTTTCTGACCCTAGATTACGTAACCAATTTTACTATTCTAGGCTATCCATGTTCAAGTAATCCAACGTTCCAAAACAAGATCCGAAGGTTTTACCATTTGACCAAACTAAAGCGTGAAGGTAAAATCCCAAGGGCAATATCAAATTGTCTAACTCTTTAATTTATTTAATTTTAATTGAGATTATATTTTGAAGTATACTAACAATTTATTCGTGATGTAGTATTCAAAGTTGTGTGTTCGAAGTGAGTATGTAACTCTTGGTTATTATTTAGGAAATTTGACAATTACCACCTTCTATACTTCATGTTTTAGTATTACCACCGACAATTATTTTAATTTTATTTTTCCACCAACAGTTTTCTAAAACATCAAACTTTACCACCTCTTTGCCCAAATCCTCTTGCATGACGTCACTTTGGGCCACACCCTTTAATATTCATGTTCTTTTTCCTTCTCACAATTTCCCATCTTTATTCATACTCTATCTCAAATTTGGGTAAAAACATAATATCGAAAAAAAAAACAAAAATTAGGGTTTCAAAAAATCATTCTCCTAGCTTCAATACTCAAATGCAATTGAGAGAACAGGTAAGTATTGTCGTTTTATGCTTTTGGAAACTTAAATTGAGAGTTCTGAAATGAAATTAGGGTTTTGAATCAAATTGGAGATTTGATTATAGTGAGGCATTTGAGATAAATAACTCAAATTTCATGAAATTCATGTTTGATTTACAAAATTATGGTCATCATTGAAGTAAAATCGAGAGAAAATGGAAAAAATGAAGGAAATCGAAAGAAATGACGTCATGCAAGGGTCTTTGGGCAACTGGTGGTAAAATTTAAGGTTTTGAACAAATGTTGGTGGTAAATTATAAAAATAAATAAATAATAATTGTTGGTGGTTATTATCAAAACATGAAATATAATATGTGGTAATTATCTAATATTCCTATTATTTATTCTAACTATTTTATTGCTTTGATTGCTTATATCAAGTTATTGTTAGTATTATGCTAGATTGTCTCGAATATTTTAAAGTCACATGCTATTTATTTACAATACATTCTCGTTAAATGCATGATCGTCAATATTATTTGCTAATCAAGACCAGTATTTCAAAACCATTACTAATAAGATAATTATGGACAACCAGTTAAGATCCCATTAATCTTGTAGTTTAACAAAGTGATCACAATATTTAACAATTACATGTACATTACATATTCAGTCAAGCTAGCATAATCTAGTTTGGAGCAAATTGAATAATTGTTTGTCTTTTCGAATAAAATTCATACATGTCGCTATATAGACCAAGTAAAGGACAATACAGGCGAAATTGTATTCCTAATGCAATTTTGTATCATTATTCCCAAACCCTCCGTGATGTTTCGTAATCGTACGTGGTTAGCAATCTCATGGATTGTGAATGATGTTTATTCTGCATGAATCAAATCATTGTTGATTACTTTTGGATTTGTCCCTAATTGTGGTTGTCTTGTCCCTTTCGATCCATGAACAGTTTTTCAAGTTCCGTAATGACTTGTTGGCGGCTCCTTACTTTGTCCCTTGCCCCATTTGATTTTATATTAAATCCACATTTTCCTACGATTCCTAAACACATTCACTCGTGCTATTATACAATAGGCTAACTCCTATTACGCTTACAATATATACCACGCATGCAACACAAACCGTATCTAGTAAGTTCACTCTTTGCTAAATATATAACTGTTAATGAATAAATTGTGCCTCCTTGAAACATTTAGATTTATTTTCCCACATGCAAATCGAGGCACACAACCTAAAGCGTTCTTAACACACAAATTGAGGCATTTCTATAATTTTATTTTATTTTTGACCTTAATTTGGAACCCTTAAGTGCCAAAATGACTCTCAGACCAAAATCTTATGACCAAACAATTTTCTCGGCACATAAATCAAGATAATTTTCAAGCACACAAATTGAGGCATACTTTTATAACTATTCAACTTATGCTATACGCAAAGGTTAAAACAAAAATATAATATAACAATGTCAATTATATAATACAAGCATATACAACTAAGTTTAAACAAAATATAATAAATCCTTCATTCTATTCTAATTGCAACCTAGTGGAAATGCATGCCGGTTTTAGGGGAGAGGAAAGAAATAGTAAGAGAAAAAAGAGAAACTTGTGTGATGACGAGAGAATAAAGATGGTGTAAATTGGTGCAAAGATTGGTAAGGTAGTTAGAGTGGACAAGTCCACAGCTTATGCTGAAAAAGGACAATTAACTCGACTGAGTGTTGAAATTGATTTGTCCAAACCTTTGTTGGCCAAATTCTAGTTAAAAGGCAAGGTGTGGAGAATTCAGTATGAAGGTATTAAGATGGCTTGCTACAAGTGTGGAAAGATGGATCATTCGGAAGATCAGTATGCTTCAAATCTTCAAACTGATCATATGACGGTGGCTGACATTAACAAGCAGCTTGATAGCATTGTTCAAGAAAAAGTAGCCCCTTTGTTTCGACCAGAAGAAAAGGATTCATATGGTGACTGGATGCTTGTCAAAAAGCCTGGCCAGAGGAAAATTCGAGAGTAGACAAAATAGGTCAGCCTGCGGGGAAGGGTAATGCTAGAAATCCGAAAGAACAAAGTCAGCGTCACATGGATGGTCACTACTAGAAAACAAGTCATTTCCGACGGAAATTTTCCTTCGGAAACATCTTGAATTCCGTCGGAAAACCCGTTTCCGACGGAATTCCGTCGGAACAGGTTGTCGTAAAACAATTTGTAGGAAAAACGGCCTTTTCCGTCGGAAATTCCGTCGGAATAGTGTTTTCCGACGAAATTAGCTCATCAGAATAGGAGTTCCGACCACTGAAAAGTCCGTCGGAAATTTCTGACGGGTACAAATCCATCGGAAACTTCCGACGGAAACAGCATAAAAAAAACCCAGCACAACCCCAACTACCCTATCTAGCCACCACTTCCCCACCTTAACCCACCTCACCAGACCCACCCACCTCCCACCTCACCAGACCCACCCACCTCCCCACCTCACCAGACCCACCCACTTCCCTAGGTCACCAGACCACCCCACCTGACGTAAACCCACCTCCCCACCTCATTAGACCCACCCACCCACCTCACCGAAACACACCAAGCACCACCCCCCAACCACTACCCACCAAGACCACCCCCCAACCACTACCCACCAAGACCACCCCCCACCCACCACCACACCCACGAACCGAACCCCACCCCCCCCCCCCACCCACCCAACCCAGACCAAAACCTACCCTAAACAACCACCCTAACCAACCACCTAACCCACCCACCGAAAAAACCCAAATCGAAACAACCACCAAAAACCAAATCAACAACCAATTCCTTTACCCACAAACCCATTACCACCGAAATCACAACCCCCAAAATCGAAACAACAACCAAAACAACAACCAAAAATCGAAAAAACTAAAAAAAAAATTGAAATCTAACAAAATAAATAAATATACAATTACCTTCGGAAATTAATCAAATAACATTACAATTATATCAAAAATTAATTACAATCTGAATTGTTAAAAAAACAATAAAAAAAATTAAAATAAAAAAATAAATTAAAAAAAACTAGATCTAAAGGAGGAACGAGAAGCCGTTGTCGACTTATCGTTGTAACTTGGGCTTAAACCACCAGCCGTTGTTGCTTGGACACCTCACACCACCACACCACCAGCCGTGAAACGCCGGATCTAAAGGTGAGAACAAGAGGAATTTTATTAAAAAAAAATTGAGAAGTAGAATGAAGGAGAAGAAGAGGAAGGAGAAAGAGGGGAAGAGGAAAGAAAAGAGGAGAGAGAAAGAGAAGAGACGCGGGGAGAGCAAAGGAGAGGAGAGGGTTTTTTAGGTTTTATTTAGGTTTTAAGGGTTTTTTTTTTATTATTTAATTATATTCCGACGGAATATTCCATCAAAAAATTAATTTTCCGACTGAATAAATTTTCGACGGATTTTATTTCCGTCGGAAAATAACTGTTCAGACGGATTTTATTTTCGTCGAAACATTAAGTTTCCGACGGAATATTCCGTCGGAAAGCCCATAAATTCCAACGGATTTGTATTCCGTAGGAAATCCGTCGTAAATTTCCGACGGAATAAAAATCCGTCGGAATTTACGACGGAAAAATATGTCCGTCGGAAATGGTCCGTCGTAAATCGGCCTATTTCTAGTAGTGGGTGCTACTGAAAATCAAGGAAAGTTTGGGGGAGGATTCCGTTTTGAGGCTTTAAATCAACAAGTGAATGAGGATAATATATCTCTTGAGATAGCAAGAGCAGGAATTCGGAAGAGATTGACATCAATAAGGATTCTGGTGAGAATATTACGGAAGTGGAAGTCAATTTTTCCAAAGACAAAGAAAGCTATATGGCAACTGTGAGTCTTGGGGATAATTCTCAAAATCCTCTAGATAAAATTCAAAAAAAATATCCCTTTTGCTTTTGGCAAAGATAATCCTATTAATAAGGCTGATCTTATTGTTACCAAAAATAAGAATAAAAAAGATTCTCAAAAAAGCCAAAAATAGAAAGAAATCTCGAGCGTTCCCCTAGTTGATATTACTAATTTAGAAGCAAATAACAAGGATATGCAATCAAGTGCTAGCCTTGGAAAAGAGAACTAGCAGACCATACAAATTGATCTCGCGAAGTACAGTAACAAAGAAGTAGCAACCTCCTTTAGTGCCGGATGTGATCAAGCTATCAATCCCACCAGAGAAGACCTTATGTGTTTGGCAGCCAATGGAGATGCCTTATTTAGGTATAACAAATCCCCTGATCCATGTACTGGAGGTCAATATTGAGTCATGTGTTGTACGACAGCGAAAGCAAAGATCGAAAATAATAAAGAAACAACAAAGAAATTCAATGCAAATAATAAGAACACCAAGAATTAACGTGGTTCACTATCAATGTGATAGCTACGTCCACGGACACCGAGATCAAAGTATTTCACTATAAACCGCAAAGAATTACAAAGATGAATCAAGTCTTTCTCAAGAACGACTCTTCTTGCCCTCTTGTTGCCCTAGCAGAACCGCGTCTCTATCGTATCTCCTTCCGCCTGGTCAGACCAGGCATGGCATGCCCGGTCGAGCGCGCGAAGCAACGTTCAACTGAGATACTTTTGCACTGCCTACCCTCACCGCCCGGTCTGCCGGGGCATGGCATGCTCGATCGGGCAGTGGGGATTGCAAGATACATTGCACAACCTATCCTCACCGCCCGGTCTACCAGGGCATAGCATGCCCGGTCCGGAAAAGGAAAGCTGCACTATAGTTTGAGTCACCTAACCATCTACATCATGGATAGAACCAAGCCTGGAGCCGATTGAGTTAGTAGTTCTCCAAAAGTTCATGTTGAAATTAATATAATCCTTAGATTGATTCGAGATGCATATGTAAGTTCTATTCCTCAAATCCCTATTTCTATGGATGATAGTATTCCGAATTTGGCTCCTAATAGCCCTCCTATTACTTGCATGGTCTGGAATGTGCAAGGGGCAGGAAATAGAAATTTTATTTTTGCTCTGAAGGAAATAATTAAAAAAAATAAGCCTAATGTTTTTGCACTTGTTCATACTCACATGGGTGGTCAACAAGCAGAAAAAATAGCTACTATTCTTGGGTATGCAAGCCATACTAGAGTTGATGCCCAAGATTTTAGAGGTGGGATATGGATTTATTGGAGGCCTAAGCTAGTTACAATTGAGCCTATAATTAAACATAGGCAGTATATCACAGTGGATATTAAAAGGGTTGGAGAAATACCATGGTACTTCGTAGCAGTGTACGCTAGTCCAAACCCAGCTAAAAGAAATGAGTTATGGCAAGAGTTGAAAGACTCTGCAACGACAAACAATAAGCTATGGATTTTAGCAGGGGATTTTAATGAAACTCGATTTTCGTGGGAGAGAAGTTCGAGTTGCTCTGAAACTTCTAGGCGATCTGCGCTCTTCAATGAATGGATTCAAGACTTGGGCCTCTTGGAAGTGGAGTTCAGTGGCCCTTCTCATACATGGGTGTAGACATCTAATCATGTCTCTTCAAAAACTAAACCCAGTGATAAGTACCTTTCACATTTTGATTAAAGAGTTCGACAAAGAGTTGAAGAGTCTCGCAAAGTTTCCTTAAGCCTTGACCATCTTTATAACTTTACCCAAAGTGTTTATCATTCAAGTCGTGTCTTTAAACCAAAAATCATTCATTTCGTGTCTTTAAAATTATTTATTTCGTGCCCAAACTATAAAAAACGTCCAAACCAGATTATTTTGGTCCATATAGTTCCTAGTCCAATTATTGTTTAGATGGATAGGGCTTGAAAACAGTTTTCCAACAATATATTATAAGCCCAAATCCGAATTAAAACGAGTAAGATAAGGCCAAAATACTAAACTGAGCCTAAGTCCACCTTTAGTCGACTCGATGATTTTATGGAGTCCAAATATTTTCTTTAGGACCTATATGATCATATTCCTAATTTTAAATCAGTTAAGATCCACTAGAATCCTCTATAAGGTTCTAATCTATCCTTTCCAAAAAGATAAAGATCTTCTTAGATGATAATCCTTATTCCATTCGAATATGAAGACGTTCGGATATCTGGTGCAAACATAATTCCATAAGAAATCAATTTTCTTACTATTTCAAGTGAAATCCATAGCCGAACCACTAATTGCACTACTAAGGTCTCGAGCTGCCTGTTGGCATCTGGGGCTAAACAATTGGAGCCTCTGTTAGTACCATAAACTGCCCTCGAGGTGGTTTCCAGGAACCCCCCTCCGATGGCTACGTAAGTGTTTGCCTTTTGAGAGAGTAGAAAGCTTAACATGCACAAAGAAAGAGAGAGATTGATCAACCCCCTTTATGTGGCATATGTGGGGTTATTTATAGTGTACGATAACCATAATTTCAGTGGTCAACCTGTGGCTGACTTCTCTGGTCGAGCTGGCAGCCGGAGCCTGTAACCGAATCGCCCTGGTCGAGCTGGCAACCGGAGCCCATGACCAACTTACCCTGGTCGAGCTGGCAACCGGAGCCTGTGACCGACTCACCCTAGTCAAGGTGGCAGCTGGAGCCTGTAACCGACTCGCCCTGGTCAAGCTGGCAGCCGGAGCCTATGACCAACTTACCCTGGTGGAGCTGGCAACCGGAGCTGACAAGCGTTAAATCGGTCGCTACAATCTAACTCTTAATCAAACAATACTTATACAAACACCCTATAACCAGTATTATGGCAAATAAAGGTTCGGTCCACGAAGAACGGGAGTAACTGCTAACCAATCCTAAAACCTAAGCTAGTTCGAAATCAATGGAAGATGGTGTTCTAAAATACTACTAATAAGATGAAATAATCAATAAACTAAGATACTAGGGAGAACGGGAATCCGCCTAACCATTGGTAACTAAGCAACAAGGAATCACAGAGATAAACGGGATATGCAAAGACTATATGTCTGATCAATATCATGTGGTAGGAAGACAACGGGCAATACTAAGCTTGGATTTCTCATGCACTTAACATTACTCGATACATAATCAAACCACATTCAACAATGAAATACTCCATTCACAATCTCTTGTTCAAATCAAGAATATCATGCAATCAAATTCAAGATTCTAGGTTAGCTACTCCTATTATAATGAATTAACATGCAGTCGCATATAATTAATTTAATCACAATCCGTTTATCAAAATCAACCCTCAATTACATAGATTACCTAGGCCGGGTTTCATCCCAAAACCCTAGCTAGGAGACTACTCACACATATTCATAATCAAAGCAATAATGAATTCCAAAAGCATAATAGATCTAAACATGAATTCTGATTAAGGAATAATAAAGCTTGATTAATAAACAAGAATGAATAATACCAATTGTATTGATGCGAATCAATGACAAAGTTTGGAACTTTGATATCCGATGTCAATGAATAATACAAAGAATCCCAACGAATCTTGCTTCGAATCAATCCGGAAAACTACGATTAACTAGATCAAATCTATGGAATCTCAACTACAGAAGTGCTCTTTATCTCTCTACAAAGTCTCTCTGAAAAAATACGTCTCTAATCTGTCTCAAAATCTGTCTCTCTTAATCCTTACAACCGGGGCTATATATATGTGTTTTAAATCGAAAAGTAAATCGCAGGCTGCCCTACGTAAATCAGCACGGTCGTGCTAGAAGTGGCATGGCCGTGCAAACATGGCAGTAGCTGATCCGCAATATCTTCAATTTTGGCACGGCCGTGCTGAATTTGGCACGGCCGTGCTAATGCCTGGCACGGCCGTGATGAATCTGGCACGGCCGTGCTGAATCTTGCACTGGCACGGGGATGGAAATTGGCTGACACGGGCACTGGCCTGACTTGGCACGGCCGTGCTTAATCTGGCACGGCCGTGCTGATGCATGGAAAATGGCACGGCCGTGCTGATGCACGGAAAATGGCACGGCCGTGCTTCATCTTTGCACGGCCGTGTTGCCTGGTCAGAATTGCTGGGGCTGGCTGGCACGGGCGTGCCAAATGTGGCACAGCTGTGCTACTTGTGCATCTTGTGTAAACTCTTGAAAAACCCCTTAGTTCCCCGTATACGACCAAGGTTGGCTCGATCACGTACCAATGGCTCGGGACCCAACTAAACTCGGTCAATTATACCTGAAAACACATCAAAAACAACCCGAAACCCGTGAAGCACGTAATACAAGGGATATAAGCATAACAAGGCAATAAACGACCAAAACGGTCCTAAATACGTCCAAAATCATCCTATTATATGCTCTAAAGCGCGCCCTAAAGTGCGCTTATCAAAACCCCCCAAGCTACCCTTTTGCTAGTCCTCGAGCAAAATTAAGGGATAAACACACACACAAGATCAAATAAACTATTGCCATTACATATAAGTCAAGTTTAAGCACAGAATAAAGTCAACGGATCCTACTTAGAACAACCATGCATGGAATAAAAACTCACTCAAACAAGCAACGAGACACACAATCCAAGGTATCGTGGACCAAAATGTGAACAAGACCTAAGCCAAGCATAGAGAACAAAGGAATCATGCTTCCCTCTAAGCCCAACCAAAATAGCCACGTCCTCCCCTTTTGCCTCAAATCACCACCCTAATTGGCTCCTCGTGATTCCTCGAAGGAACCGGAAAAAAAAAATGATATTTTGAGGAAGTAACAAAGGTATCTCGACATCTCAATTACGCATAATCTTTCCATAGGGTAGAAAGGTATCTCCCTCCACCGTTTGAAAACCGAATACCTCTAAAGTCTAAGGGTCTTAAAAAGGTTGTAATGTATTGGCAATGGGTAAGGTAGGTGAAAAAAATTTAAAATGTGGAGTTAAATCCTAAATGAAGCGCAAGAATCACGATTCTCAAAAACAAAGCTCAAGAGATGCAATTCACATTCCACAATAAACATTGATCACACTCTCACACATCCCAAACTCTTTATGTTATACACACTCAAATCACCTTTTTCAAACTTCAAAACTTTTATTTATATGTCCTTGCCTTTTTCACAATTCGGACGGCTTTTCTCGTTTTTTTCTTTTTTTTTTTTTTTTTTTTTTGAATAATAAACTTTCATATTACATCTTTACAATTAAGTTCACTTTCAAACTTGCTCAAACCAATTTTCGATCATTATTCTTGATTTATACACAATAAGCTCAAACAAACCTTGCGAGGTAAACGCTTCATAACTAAGGGTTGTAAAACATCGGCCATCGGGTTTGTAACATGGGTAACCAAGAATGGAATTAAAGGCTCAACATGGTTAGCAAGTAAGATGATGTAAAAAGAAAATTAATTTGTAACAAAACAAAAGAAACAAAAATAAGAAAATGAAAAAGGTGCCCTCTTCCTCCCTTAAAAGTGTCAAGTCGGTCTCGGGAGCTACAAGTCAACACAAAGATCGAAACATGCGTAATCAAGGATCCAAATATGCCACTCAAAAAGAATGATGAAGGCTAGAACAAATAAAACCTCACGGGATTCAAAAACAAAGCAACTACCAATTAAGGGGATCAAATCCACAAATGGGAAGTGACTCCATCTTACCACAATTCAATGGCTTAGAGTTTCACACGACAACAACGTTCTATCCAACTACCCTTCGCCTAGACTCGTCTACATTGATCAACAATAGACTCAAACTGTGTATTCGTCACTGGCTTAAGTAGAGATAGGCATTCCACACACATTCATTCACGTTTCGAATCCAAATGTGAGCATTATTCCAAAAGTTTATGCAATTAGACAAGTTTATCATGATCCAAAAATATAGGAAAAGACTATGAGGCAACTCATATAAGCTAAACTACACATCCTCATAACAGAAGCTTTTCCTATCTATCAAACACACATATACAACTAAGTAATCTAAGCAAGTTAAACGGCACATAAAGAGGCATAAAAATCACATAATAATCCCAATCGACAACCAAGTGATCAATTGATATCAACATCAACGATCCCAGGTTCCTTAGAACCGATCAAACATCCTCGAACCATTCAACTTCTTCCTAAACTAAGCTATCCTAAGCACACAAAGAGAAAAGGGAAAGATCTCACCAAATTTGCTTCCCGGTAGCTCCAATTAGCGGCCATAAATTGGTTCTTCGTGCTCGTGCCGCTTCTCGAACGATCCCAAGCTGCAAAAAGAAAAGACATACTAGCAAACAAGTTAAGGTTAGTCCTAAGAAAGCAATAAATCTTTTTGTATTTTTTTTTTCTTTTCTATATTTTTTGTATTTTTTCTTTTCTATTATTTTTTTTTTGTTTTTTTTTAAGGAAAAGAAAGCAATTAAAGACTAAACTACCCCTTATCAACAAACATAAGTAAGACCCCCCCCCCCCCAAGCTAGAATCAAACATTGTCCTCAATGTTTACACATTAAGGACTTACAAATGTGGGAAAGGGGCAACTAAGGGAAAAGGGAAGGGGATCACGAGCTAGGGCCGCCCAGGCCAGGAGGAAATCGGGAGGCCATGTCGTCAACACTCCTCTTCAGATCTCTGAAGGCAGAGGCCATATCCGATTTTGTCAAACGTAAACTCGCTACCTCGCTCCTCAAATCATCAAGTCCTTGGCGGAGCGAGGCGTAGTCCTGCGCCGGGATCTGTTGGGCCTCATGTGGGCCGCCCTCCTCATCATCATCATCATCGTCAGCATCATCACCACCTTGGCCCCCATGGGCTTGCTCATCTCCAGGGTGAGCCTGTGGACTGCGGTCGATATACTCCGTGTTCCCGTCCTCGTGCCAGATGAAGTCGGGGTCGAAGATCCAATTTTCCATGTTATATACGACCGTCCTCTCTGGATCGGGGAGGTAGGCATAAGGCTTCCCTGCGGCGAGCCATAAGTAGCAATATGGCATGGTAGTCCCATCGAGCCATTGCATGGCTTTTAGGGTGCGCATATCTAGCCTCGTCGTCCCTGCAACAGCCTGCAAGTCAGAAAAATCAATGCCATTAAATTGGGCAAGGATGGTGATCATGCCACCAATAGTAATGTCGCCCCTCCCCCGGGCTACACCGTCTAGGTGGTATACTAACCACGCCCCCATGTCTAGCCGCCCGTCCCCCCGGGTGAGATGCCACAAGAACTGTAGCTCCCTAATGGAGAATACCCCCGAGCTATCTCCCCTAGCGACAATAGTAGAGGAAAAGGTCCTACGGGACAGTCTAAAGGCGGGGTTGACAATGGAGGTTGCCTTATCCCTACGGGGATCCCTATCCACCTTCCCCGTTATCTGACGCCAAAACAGTCCGGACTTATAATGTTGGGAGCGGCCATCCTTAGGACCATATTTCAGGTCGGATTGCCATCCAAAAGCAGCATTTACCTGAGCCACGGACATTTGGATGGTGCCTGAGTTCATAAGCTGGAAGGACAAGTACCGGGGTCAGTTATTCTCATCCCGGTGTACATACAAAGAAGCTAGAAACTCGAGGGTAAGCCTCTTATAGGTATGAGCATGCATGGTCAAAAAGGAATCAAAATTAGTGTACGAAAAAAGTTGAACCATGTCGTTCTCAATCCCTAAAGCCCTAGCGGCCAAAGGGTCATAGAACTTTGTAGGACGGATCGGTCGAAGGGACAAGCTTAAAACTTTGTCCATGAAGGACGAATTTCCGAAAACAATACCCATGGTGTCCACCGGTGGTGGAGCCACAGTTGAGGACCCTTCGTCCCGACCCGACCTACTACTAGATGTTTTGGTTCTTGGCATGGTGTGTGGATTAGATTAAGCACAAATTACTAAATAGCAAAGAAACTACACCTAAACCAAACAACGCAAGAACACACAATGATTCAATCAAGGAGTACTTTAAACAATCAAACCTAACATGCAATGTACTTAAACACACAATCACTAATTCACACAAGTAAGTAACAAAGAAGCACAAATCAATAGCAAAATATCAACAATAACAAGTGGAATTTGACAAAAATGGCAAAAGAAGAGAGTAAAGAACGAAATCACCCAATACACCACGAAATTGTGGTGTGCCGAATTGTAGAGGGACCGAAAATCACTTCCACTAGCCTGAGGAATGCTTCAATGTACGTTGGATGTCGAATTCGTGAAGAGAATTTGGTGAATTAGGGTTTGTTGTGAGGATTTGGGGGAGAATTTTGGGGTTAGGGTTTGCTTAGAGAGAGAAAGGGGTATGAAAGTGTGAAGGATGATATAAGGAGATTGGGGAAGTAAGGGGAAGATTGGGAAAAATTGATTTAAAGATGCGTGAATCCGGAATAAAACCCGTGTTGCACGGTCGTGCTATATTTGGCACGGCCGTGCTGAAATTTTGGCACGGCCGTGCCAAATCTGGCACGGCCGTGTTGGACTGGCAGATTGCTTTTTACAAATTGCTCGACAGATGGCACAGCCGTGCTGTTTTGCAGTTTGGCACGGCCGTGTCATTTTAGGCACGGCCGTGCTGCTGGGCTTGGGACTTAACTTTTTTTGACGCAAATTTTTGGCACGGCCGTGTTGGCATGTCAGTAGGCTTTTTGAGTTTTGGCACGGCCGTGCTGAATTTCTGCTGAGGAAACCTTCTGATGGCACTGCCGTGCTGCCTGGTGGCACGGCCGTGCTCACTGATGGCACGGCCGTGCTGCCTGCTACAGCCTGCAGTCCTTTTTCTTCCTCTAAAACATGCATCACTCCCGTTTTCCCGCTTCCAACTAGTCCTTTACCTACACAAAGACACACGCATAACACATGAAAGGGAAACAAATTAGGAGCTAAACAAACAAAAAGGAAAACAAATGAAACTACTCTAAGAAAAAGCAAGAAAGTCGGGTTGCCTCCCGAAAGCGCTATGTTTAACGTCGATAGCTTGACGTGGTCACATTCAACACTTGTGACTGCATTTGAATACATCAATCACACCAACATGGGCTCCTTCATAGTATATCTTCAATCGTTGCCCATTTACCACAAAAGACTGCAATCCACTCGAATCATAGAGTTCGATCGCCCCGGAAGGTAGAACCGCCTTGACGGTGAATGGTCCCCTCCATCTTGACATCAACTTACCAGGGAAGAGTTTCATACTAGAATTGTACAAGAGGACCTCGTCCCCGACATTGAACACCTTTCGCTCTATTTTCCGATCATGCCACTCCTTGGATCGCGATTTGTAGAGGCTTGCACTATCATATGCATCCATTCGAAGCTCCTCCAACTCATGAAGCTTCAACATCCGTTGCTCCCCCGCGCTTGCTAGATCAAAGTTTATCTTCTTGATTGCCCATTGAGCGCGGTGCTCTAATTCGACCGGGAGGTGACATGCTTTCCCGTAGACCAAACGGTATGGGGTAGTGCCAATAGGGGTCTTGAAAGCTGTCCGGTATGCCCAAAGTGCATCATCGAGCTTGTCGGACCAATCTTTCCTATTCTTCGCAACCGTCTTCTCAAGAATAGACTTAATTTGTCGGTTGGAGACTTCCGCCTGCCCACTAGTTTGAGGGTGATAGGTTGTCCCGAACCTTTGATGGACTCCATTCTTGCGAAGCATTCTTTGAAAAGCCCCATGCACAAAGTGTGACCCGTTGTCACTTATAACCGCTCTGGGAACCCCGAACCTTGGAAATATTATCTTCTTGAAGAGCTTCACCACCACCTTGTGGTCATTTGTTTGGGAGGTGATTGCTTCCACCCACTTAGACACATAATCCACTACCACAAGTATGTATTGGTTCCCACGGGAGGAAGGGAAAGGTCCCATGAAGTCTATGCCCCAAACATCAAAGATTTCAAGTTCAAGTATGGGTTGTTGGGGCATTTCATTCTTCTTAGACACGTTTCCACTTCTTTGGCACGCATCACATGTCTTCACAAACGCCCACGAGTCTCTAAAGATGTGAGGCCACCATAGTCCACATTGCAAAACCTTTTGAGCCGTCTTGTTAGCTCCCATGTGACCTCCGCAAGGGTCGGAATGGCACATTTTCAGCACACTTTGAGTTTCATCATCCGGAACACACCTTCTTAGTAGACCGTCCACACCTTTTTTGAACAAGATCGGATCATCCCAAATGTAGTGTCTAGCATCTCTCCTAAGCTTCTTCCTTTGGTTCTTGGTGTACTCGAGAGGAAGCTCCCCACAAGCTAAGTAGTTTACCAAATCCGCGAACCAAGGTAGTCCCTTCTCCTTAATGAGGTACAAGACATCATCCTTCAATTCATCACAAATGGGCACCCCATCATCATCTTGTTGTTCCCTTTCCATGCGTGAAAGGTGATCCGCAACCACATTCTCGGCCCCCTTCTTGTCCCGTATCTCCACATGAAACTGTTGCAAAGAAAGGACCCATCGGAGGAGACGTGGTTTGGACTCCTTTTTTGAAATTAGGTACTTGATAGCGGCATGGTCGGTGTAAACAATTGTCTTCGAACCAATGAGGTAGTCCCAAAACTTTTTAAAAGCATGAACGATGGCTAGGAACTCTTTCTCCGTGGTGGTGTAATTCCTTTGTGCTTCATTCAAGGTCTTTGACATATAGTAGATTACGTGAAGCCTCTTCTCAACTCGTTTCCCAAGAACACCCCCGATAGCCGTATCACATGCATTGCACATCAACTCAAATGGTAGGTCCCATCTTGGTCCTTGCACTATCGGAGCCGAGATCAAAGCTTTCTTGAGTGTTTTAAAAGCATGTAAGCACTCTTCATCAAACTTGAAATCAACTTCCTTTTGCAGTAGGGCATTTAAAGGCTTTTCTATGAGAGAGAAGTTCTTTATAAACCGCCTGTAGAAGCCTGCATGCCCTAGAAATTGTCTTACCCCTTTTGCATTGACCGGTGGTGGTAGTTTCGCGATGACTTCGACCTTTGCCTTATCCACCTCTATCCCGGCATTTGAGATCTTGTGACCAAGGACAGTCCCTTCCTCTACCATGAAGTGACATTTCTCTAAGTTGAGGACCAAGTTCACCTTCTCACATCGTTGCAATCACTTTCCAAAGTTCACCAAGCAATCATCCAAAGACGTGCCTCCAACTGAAAAATCATTCATGAAAACCTCCATCTCGGCTTCCAACATGTCCCCAAAAATGCTCATCATACACCGTTGAAAGGTGCCCGGTGCATTGCATAGTCCAAAAGGCATTCTCCTATAGGCAAATGTACCATAGGGACAAGTAAAAGTTGTTTTCTCTTGGTCATCGGGGAATAACCGTCAAGAAAGCAATAGTACTTGTGCCTAGTTAGTCTTTCGAGCATTTAATCAATAAACGGGAGGGGAAAATGGTCCTTTTTGGTAGATGCGTTTAGACGTCTATAGTCTATGCACATCCGCCAACCGGTTACCGTTCTAGTTGAGATGAGCTCACCATTCTCATTCTCAACCACAGTCATTCCCCCCTTCTTAGGAGCAACATGCACAGGGGAAACCCATCTAGAACTCGAAATGGGGAAGATGATACCTGCATCAAGGAGTTTGGTGATTTCTTTCTTCACCACCTCCCCCATTTGAGGATTGAGTTTCCTCTGCCTCTCTATGGAAGGCCTCGCACCATCCTCGAGAGTTATGTGATGCATACATATAGCAGGGCTAATACCTTTGAGGTTATCAATGGTACAGCCTATGGCACTTTGATGCTCTCTCAATACATCACATAACTTCCGAGTTTGATCCGCATCTAAAGAAGAATTCACGATGACAGGGTAAGTTGAATTAGGACCAAGAAATTCATACCTTAGATGTGTTGGTAGAGGTTTTAATTCTACCTTAGGGGCTTCATTTACCTCTTTTGCAGCGGCTATAGCAAGAGCATACTTGGTTGTGATCTCCATGTGCTTGTGTTCTCCTTCATCTCCGTCAAGAAATTGCTCTTCCATGTCCCTGTCCTCCTCGGTATCACTTGGCTCAAGATCATGGTTAGAAGGGAGCAATTGTGTATGCATACTAGAAACAATCGAATCAATAGTGTCAATCATCATGCAGTTTTAGGAACTAGAGCATGGATATTGCATGCTTTTATTCAAATCAAAATCAAGGACCTCCTCTCCTACCTTTAAAGAAATCTTAGCACTCTTCACATCAATGAGAGCACCTGAGGTAGCTAGGAAAGGTCGTCCAAGAATAATGGGTATATGATTATCCTCATCCATTTCCAAAACCACAAAATCAACAGGTATCACAAATTTCCCAACCCGTAAGGGAACATCCTCCACCTTACCCTTAGGAAATTTGATCGAACGATCAGCTAACTGCAGGGTAATGTTGGTAGGAAGAAGTTCTCCTACCCCTAAACGTTGATATACAGAATATGGCATAAGACTAACACTAGCCCCAATATCACATAATGCATTATCAATTTTCATTTTATTAATAGCACAAGGGATTGAGAAATTACCTGGATCTCCTAATTTAGGAGGCATTTTGTTCATAATGATTGCACTACAATTCGCAGTGAGGTTAACAGTTTCCACCCCATCACAATTCCTCCTACCACTCAAAATATCTTTCAAAAACATAGCATAGTTAGGCATTTGCTTTATAGCATCGGTGAATGGTATGGAAAGGTGAATTTGTTTCAAAGTCTCCAAAAACTTACCAAATTGGACATCTAGCTTGTGTCTCACGAACTTATGGGGGTAAGGAAGTTTTTGCAATAGATTAGGTTCTTTAACTTGTGTACCTTCCTTTTCTTTTGGGACCTCAATAGTTTTATCATTCTCTCTGGTCCTCTCATCCTCACTTTCTACAACATTATCAGTGATAGGTGGAGTCACAGGTTGACTCTTTGGTGGTATTACATTATCGCTCCCTATCAAAGTCTTTCCACTCCTAGTGGTGATAGCATTCACAGAATTTTTAGGGTCAATACCTTGAGGCGGGAGTTTTGAAACTCCAACCCCATCTTTTATAGCACTAGCCAACTGAGAAATCTGGGTTTCAAGCATTATATTATGTGTCATCACTTCACTAAACTTTTTATCACTGGTGGCCATGAAGGTATTGAACATTTTAGACTGTGCTTCCATCATCTCCTCCAAACTAGCCCTCTACGGTGGTCCTTGAGCATAGTAATTGTCATTAGGAGCTCGGGAACCACGCACATTAGATTGTTGGGGATTTTGATTTTGGAAGTTCCTGTTACCATTGTTATTCCAGTTTCCCCTGTTATTGGCATTCATGTTTTGATTGTATTGCCCTTGATTACCCTGATTACCTGCATTTTGTTGGTATTGATTTTGATTACCAAAGTTACCATGTTGATTATAGGATCCTTGGGGATTTTGGTCCCTTTGGTTCCTGTTTCCCCACTGGTTTTGCTGTTGGTTATCAAAATTATTACCTTGTTGATTATAATTGTTCCCTCTTTGATTTGGTTGTAAATATCTGTTATTGTCATTCCTAGGTCTATTATCATAAGACAAGGCATTGACTTGTTCATTATCACAATCATTACCATCATTACAATTAGATTGAAAGTGGGAATCTAAGTTACAGGCAGAGGTATCATGATCATAGGATCCATAGTTTTCACAGAAAGTACATCCAGCAGGCATATTATAGGAGTTAGAATTTGTACCTGCTCCCTTAGAATGGGATGGAAGATTTTGATGCGGTGGGGCATCGGGCCTTTCTTTGATAATAGACATCTCCTTACCTAGATTCGCAATTTGTGATTTCAAATTTCCAACTGCATTGAGGTGATCTACCGAATAGACCGCTCCTCCACTCTTGCTCGTAGCTTCCCGCTCTCCATCTTGCCAATCCATGTGGTGTCGTACCACATCTTCTATGATATCAATGACTTCTTCTTCGGTTTTGTTCATAATGGGGCCACCTGCTCCCGCATCCAAACTGGTCTTCCCTTGAGGACTCAATCCTCCATAGAATATCTGTAGTACTTGGTATGTTGGAATTCCGTGGTGCGCGCACTCTCTTTGGTACTCCTTGTACCTTTCCCATGCTTCGTAGATTGACTCCCCACTCCTTTTCCGAAATCCTTGGATCAAAGCTCTAGCATCGGCCATCTTCTTTTGAGAATAGAATCTTCCCAAAAATGTTGTCGTGACATCATCCCAAGTGTGTAGAGTGTTTGGTTTCACCTCCTTCTCTAACCATTCGAGGGCTCTCCCGATGAGTGAAAATGGGAAAAGCTTTAATCTCACGAACTCTTGGTTCACCCCATTGACTTTGATAGTGTTGCAGTACTTCTCAAATTCATTCAGATGACCCAAAGGGCTCTCATGCTTGGCACCACTAAACTGCCTTCGCTCGATGAGGGTGATCATGGCCAGCCGGATCTCGAAGTCATTGGCCTCAGTAGTGGGTGGAGCAATCCCACTTGAAGCTCTATACGCCCCAGGAGTTCCCCACTCCTTAAGGGGTCGTGGTGCTGGCCGATTAGGTTGACGCGGAATGTCTGTCATTGGAACCTGTTGTGTGTTGTGTTCCTTTCCTTGAGAGTTTGATGACTTCGATCGAGATTTACGATTGCTCTTCAAAGTCCTTTCGATTTCGGGATCGAAGGGTGTTAACTCTCCTTGTTTAGACCTGCGCATACACACTAAACAAACCAGTCAAATAGCAGGGCTACAAGTGTAGCCAAAAGAAAAGAAAAATCTTTTTGTATTTTTTTTTATGAACTAGACTCAAGAAATAAAAAAGCAATTAACAAACACTACTCCCTGGCAACGGCGCCATTTTGACAAGCGTTAAATCGGTCGCTATAATCTAACTCTTAATCAAACAATACTTATACGAACACCCTATAACCAGTATAATGGCAAATAAAGGTTCGGTCCACGAAGAACGGGAGTAACTGCTAACCAATCCTAAAACCTAAGCTAGTTCGAAATCAATGGAAGATGGTGTTCTAAAATACTACTAATAAGATGAAATAATCAATAAACTAAGACACTAGGGAGAACGGGAATCCGCCTAACCATTGGTAACTAAGCAACAAGGAATCACAAAGATAAACGGGATATGCAAAGACTATATGTCTGATCAATATCATGTGGTAGGAAGACAACGGGCAATACTAAGCGTGGATTTCTCATGCACTTAACATTACTCGATACATAATCAAACCACATTCAACAATGAAATACTCCATTCACAATCTCTTGTTCAAATCAAGAATATCATGCAATCAAATTCAAGATTCTAGGTTAGCTACTCCTATTATAATGAATTAACATGCAGTCGCATATAATCAATTTAATCACAATCCGTTTATCAAAATCAACCCTCAATTACATAGATTACCTAGGCCGGGTTTCATCCCAAAACCCTAGCTAGGAGACTACTCACACATATTCATAATCAAAGCAATAATGAATTCCAAAAGCATAATATATCTAAACATGAATTCTGATTAAGGAATAATAAAACTTGATTAATAAACAAGAATGAATAATACCAGTTGTATTGATGCGAATCAATGACAAAGTTTGGAACTTTGATATCCAATGTCAATGAATAATACAAAGAATCCCAACGAATCTTGCTTCAAATCAATCCGGAAAACTACGATTAACTAGATCAAATCTATGGAATCTCAACTACGGAAGTGCTCTCTATCTCTCTACAAAGTCTCTCTGAAAAAATACGTCTCTAATCTATTTCAAAATATGTCTCTCTTAACCCTTACAATCGGGCTATATATATGTGTTTTAAATCGAAAAGTAAATCGCAGGCTGCCCTTCGTAAATCAGCACGGCTGTGCTAGAAGTGGCACGGCCGTGCAAACATGGCAGTAGCTGATCCGCAATATCTTCAATTTTGGCACGACCGTGCTAATGCCTGGCACGGCCGTGCTGAATCTTGCACTGGCACGAGCATGGAAATTGGCTGACACGGGCACTGGCCTGACTTGGCACGGCCGTGCTTCATCTCTGCATGGCCGTGTTGCCTGGTCAGAATTGCTAGGGCTGCCTGGCACGGGCGTGCCAAATGTGGCACGGCTGTGCTACTTGTGCATCTTGTGTAAACTCTTGAAAAACCCCTTAGTTCCCCGTATACGACCAAGGTTGGCTCGATCACGTACCAATGGCTCGGGACCCGACTAAACTTGGTCAATTATACCTGAAAACACATAAAAAACAACCCGAAACCCGTGAAACACGTAATACAAGGGATATAAGCATAACAAGGCAATAAACGACCAAAACGGTCCTAAATACGTCCAAAATCATCCTATTATATGCTCTAAAGCGCGCCCTAAAGTGCGCTTATTAGGAGCCTGGGACCGACTCACCCTAGTCGAGGTGGCAGCCGGAGCCTATGACCGACTCACCCTGGTCGAGCTGTCAGTCGGAGCCTGTGACCGACTCACCCTAGTCGAGCCCTCAGCCGGAGCCACTATGGCCAGTGGGAGCCGACTTAGGTGACCTTAGACACAGCGGTTTCACAATGGTATTCGAGGCGCGCCATCCCTTGAGGGGCTGAGAGCGGGAGATAGTTTGGATCCGGGTTGAAGAATTCTAACTGCTCGTACTCTTGTAATTTGGATCCTTATGAAGATAGGAACACCTTGCTGAATATCTGACCGCTCAGAGTCACTAGACAACTTTACCAAAAGCTATGTTCTGTTGGTGGTACCCCTAGTATTGCACACGCAGCTACTAGTACGTGAAATTTTTTCATATGCACAAGTTTGCTGCTTAAGGACAATTTCCTTTGAATAATTTTGTTGTAGGTCAGATTTTATGACCCAATTCGAAAACGTTAATCATTAGCAGGTTGTACATGGGGCTCTTAGCCTGCGAATCATTTCCTGTGAGCTAATCTGTACACTCTCTGCCTTTTACCAACCTGCTTCTGCAAGATCAGGTCATATTTTTGGTGAGATGCCGAATTACTTCTTACTCATCGAAGCAGTAGAGCTCTTGATTTTATATTGGCTTATACTTTGTGAATTATGAAATCACAACCACAATCCTTGCAACTGCTTTCATTGCTCGAATATACCCATCACGGAACCTGTTTCTTGCTATCTAATCAATAAGACGTGAGGGGTGTGCTGTTGCACACCGACTTTCGAGCATATGTAGCAGCACAAGTCAAAGAACGAGCCATCTCTCCGTTAAATTGCAATCGTGGGTACCTCCACTGCTTTGTAGTTCTCATTTTTCGTAGCAGATGCACTAGTTTATTGCTTTTGTATAATATTCTGTAATAATAATTTTGCTTTTTATACTTCTCAAAGAAGTTGCAAACCCTAAACATAGCTGGTTACGTGCGCTTGATTGTTGGCTTTGCTTATTTATTATACCATTCCACCATCTCTCTTTTGCGCAAGACCATTTCAGCATACACATGAAGTTCGCACTCCTTATTATCATTATTGAAGATGAACAGCAATGTACGAAATAAATGTCCACAACTTTTGAGCATAGGAACCAAATGAGAGATGAAATAAGCAGGATATGTCCAAGTCATGGAATGTCAATTTCAAAGACTCCGGTTATCAAGTATAACGGTCTATTTCATATCAACTCCAGCTATTTTATATCTCTTGGGCATTTTATCAAACACCTACCATGCATATCCTTTAGCTTATAATCTTAACAACATTGCAGGCATATAATCACCTACTAAAGGATCTGTCAGACCCATTAATCGTGATGTCGCCATGAATGCTTTTCCAAACCCAATAACTAAATAATCTCTACAAGTCTTGATTATTAAAATGAATGCAAACTATCAATCATAGTTTAACACGGCAACACAACTTTAAAATGAGCTGAATATCACATAATATCACCAAGTAGCAGATTTAAACCCACTTGATATAATATTATACTTGCTTACTTCCCTTTTCCCATAATTTGGATGATAATGCAGCAAGCATAGTGCTCAAATATGCACTTCAATGAAGGACATTAGAATATAATATATGAGAAAAAAGAACTTTGCCTGATTTTGCGGGTTTGGAGTTGGTGTGAGATTATGGGACCGCTTAATGTTAGGATTGATCGTTGTTGACATGGAGGAAATAGAGACGCCCAAATTTAGCTCATCAATCTTTTTAGTACTACTCTTTTTGGCTTTGTACTAGAACTTTTGTGCTAGATCCGGGTGAATACGAGATTGGAATTTATGATCTACTTTCGACCACCACCTCGGTTGGTGGCGGCTTAAGCTTATCCTTCGCTCTCTCACTTGCTTGCCCTTGAAACTCAGCCGGCAAGTGCTTCAAGGTCAAGTTAGGTTTGACCCCTCCTTCTAGCGCCAATTGTTTCGGGTGTACTCCGGTGGGAATATCCGAACAACTAATTGCACTATCGAGGTCTCGGGCTGCCTGTTCGGATCCCGGGCTAAACAGTTGGAGCCTCTGTCAATACTACTAGAGCACCTAAAAGATAGAGAACGTAAACTGCACTTGGGGGTGGTTTCGAGGAACCCCCCTCCGATGGCTAACTAAGTGTTTGCCTTTTAAAAGAGTAGAAAGATTAATATACGTAAAGAAAGAGAGAGAGATTGATCAACCACCTTTATGTGGCATATGTGGGGGTATTTATAATGTATGACAACCCTAATTTTAGTGGTCAACCTGTGGCTGACTTACTCTAGTTGAGCTGGCAGCCGAAGCCTGTAACCAACTCACCTTGATCGAGCTGGCAACCGGAGCCTGTGACCGACTTACCCTGGTCGAGCTGGTAGCCGGAGCCTGTGACCGACTCTCCCTGGTTAAGCTGTTAGCCGGATCCTATGACCGACTCACCCTGGTCGAGCCCTCAGCCGGAGCCCGTGACCGACTCACCCTGGTCGAGCCCTCAACCGGAGCCTATAACCAACCCACCCTAGTCGAGCTTGCAGCCGCAGCCTGTGACCGAATCACCCTGGTCGAGCCCTCAGCCGGAGCCACTATGGCCAGTGGGAGCCAACTTAGGTGACCTTAGACTCAGCAGTTTCACAATGGTAGTCGAGGCGCGCCATCCCTGGAGGGGCTAAGAGCGGGAGATAGTTCAACAGGAACTACCCTATACACTTACGACTTTGCTATCTCTTATAACCAATGCATGACGGTAGGAATATCGCACTACGTCAGCACTATTGCGTCGCGACAGAAGCCAACGTGTCATGACAATCCTATTGTGCCACGAGAAAAGTTTATCTATTTTATTTAGAACTTTTAATCTTTTCTAATCGTCCAGACTCTCTTTTTTTCCTTATAAATAGAGGTCGTTTTCCCGTTTTCAAATCAACTACAACCATTAACAATTAGTCACAATCACCATCAATAATCCCTAGCTACAATTATCAATAATAACCATCAAGAATCCCTAGCCACAATCATCAAAAATCCTCATCAACAACCATTGACAATCATCAAGAATTAGCCACAATAATTCAAAATCTTCCCTCATCCTAAGAATTCGAAAGAGTTCTTAAACTAATGCTCTTAGCCCAAACACACTCCAATCATACACAATACTTCCTTCGCGTGATTCGAATACTCCAAACCACACTCGACGTTGCCTTCGACCTTAACGTGAAAGGTTGATAGTTACGAGGGTTTGGTCCCAAATCTATATTTCTATTCCTAATTAATTTAGTTTATTATTTACTTTATTGATTTAACTTTCTTGATGTTTACTAACGCGTGTATTGTTTAAATAGCAAGAAGGTTGAGGCATCAAAGTAAGTAATTTATTTACTTAATTACTCTTTTAATCTTGAATAATAGGAATCATGCTTAGGATAACTCTTTGATTATTAGTATCATGTTAGGATAACGCTTTAATTTTGTTATTAGTGACATGCTAGGAGTTGTTATTAATTTGTTTTGTATCATGCCTAGGATCTTACTACTAATGATATTTCGATGATGATTGTGATATTAGTCATATGTTTCTTGATTATTCATGGTTCGTTGTTATTGCTTGATCACGCCCCTTTTTGCAGGTTTAAAAGGAATTTGTACTTGAAATCACGTTTAATAAGATAACTAATAATTTGATATAGGCTTAACATGATTTTAATTCAAGTGATCACTAATATGAGATTTGATTGTTCATTAATAATCAACCAATGTAGATTAAACAGGTTTAGGGTTAATTTGATGTATGTATGTTAATCGAAAAGTGTGCATGAATATCAATAAGAATCAAGTAGAGGCCTATTTAGGGAGGGTTTGACCTCTTTTAGGTTAAGTTCGTACCATCAACCCCGAACATCCAGTCAAGGTTCCGGACCACAATGGAGTTAGCAATCTTTGTAATTGTGAATGGGGTGCAACCTTCATAATCATGAACGATTTACAAGTTCCTAAAACTTGTTGGTGACTCTTTTTCTTGGAGCGCCGCCATGCTTAAGAACATGACCCAGATGTAGGGCAAGAGTTGGAAAACTTCCCTACAATGGGCTAGGGGTAACAGCCTGCAAAAATGTACTAGTGCGAGATTAGATCGTGCCTTATGCAATGGGGATTGGAGTCTAAAATTTGCTAATGCGGCTTCAAAAAATTTGTCAGCCATTAGGTCTGGTCATTGCCCGGTGTTGATATCGCCTAATGGCTTTGCTCCGATATCAAATATAAATAAGCCTTTCAAGTTCCAAGCGGCTTGGATGACACATGAAAATTTTAGAGAATTTATTGAAGAAAAATGGGACAAGGAAGCCCCGTTAATTCCCCATTTACAGAAAGTAGTTGGCGATCTTCAAGAGTGGAATAAATTAGTTTTTCATAATATTATTAAGAAAATACGTGTTCTTTTAGCCTGTATTATAGAGTTACAAAAATGTTTATCGGAGCAAAAATCTAGAGACTTGATCAAGTTGGAGTCTAAATTGAGAAAAGAACTTGATGAAGTACTTGAACAAGAGGAACTTTTGTAGTATCAAAAATCGAGAGTGAATTGGATTCGGGATGGTGACAAAAATACCACCTTTTTTCCACCCAAGTACTATTGCTCGCCGATGGAGAAATAAGGTGAATGCTATCAAAGAACAAGTTGAGGACGATTGGATACATGACAAAGATCGTGTCCAAAGAGTAATTTTGAATTATTTCCAGCAGCTCTTCACGGCAGAGAGCGAGTTGGAGCATGGTAGGTTGCCTATGGATATCTTTCTTGAATTCACTACAAGAGATTGGAATAGTCTCTCTCGACCTTTCACAAGGTGCAAAATTGATAAAGCACTTGGTGAAATGGGTGCTTTGAAAGCTCCTGGTCCCGTTGGTTTCCAGGTTTTGTTCTTCCAAAAACATTGGGACTTGGTTGCAAATAACGTCTATGAGGTTGTACTCAAAGCTTTGTCAAGGAAAGGGCTTCCGGATCACTTGAATGATACTTTCATTGTGCTCATTCCCAAGGTGGACTCCCCGGAATTGGCCTCTCAATTTCACCCTATTAGTCTTTGTAACATTGTCTACAAACTAATAGAATCAAGCCGATGATTCCCCATCTCACTTCTTGCACCTAAACAAGTTTCGTTCCGGTAAGGCAAATTACGGATAACATAGTAATTATTCCAGAAGTTTTGCACAATATGCAAAATAAGAAGGGTCCAAATGGTCTAATGGCTATAAAGATAGATTTCTATAAGGCATACGATAGGCTTCGATGGGAGTTCATTCATGATAATGTTCTTGAGATTCGTTTTCCTCCTGTAATCATCGAAGTTATAATGGAATGTCTTACAAATACCTCGATGAAGGTACTTTGGAATGGTGAATCTACACAAACCCTTAGCCCGGGAAGGGGTATTCGCCAAGGAGATCCCCTCTCGCCATATTTATTCGTTTTATGTATGGAACGACTTAATCAAGTGATTGAAGACTCAATCATTAAGAATCAATGGAAGCCCATAAGAGCAAGTAAAAATGGACCAAAATTATCAAATTTATGCTTCGCAGACGACATTATTTTGTTTGCCGAAGCAAGTGTAGAGCAAGCTGTTATTATACAAGAGTGCTTAACCAAGTTCTGTGCAGCATCTGGGCAGAAAGTTAGCCACGCCAAGTTTCGGGTTTCCTTCTCTCCGAATATGGAGTCAGGTACTACTACTGCTATCTCTATGGCTCTAAACATGGAGATGACTGATGATCTTGGTAGTTACCTTGGTATGCCTACTATTACTAGAAGGGTCACAAGGGATACCTTTTCTTATCTATGTGAAAGTGGAAAGGGGTTATCGGGGTGGAAGTCGATGTACCTTTCTCTTGTAGGGAGAATTACTTTGGCTAAATTGTCTATCTCGACCATAAGCTCTTATGCTATGCAATCGACAAAAATCCTGAGAACTATTTATGATGAATTGGAAAAAAAAAATGCGTTGGTTTGTTTGGGGAGGTAGTGAAGATAAAAGAAAATTTCATCTTTTATCTTGGGAACTTTGCAGCTAAATAAGGATCAAGGAGGATTGGGCATGCGATCTTCGAGAGATACAAATGCAGCCTTTTATTCACAAAATTGGGTTGGCGTGTTTTAACGGAACCGCACTCTTTGTGGTCAAGTGTTTTGAGAGCAAAGTATTGTAAGGGACGTTGTGACATTGACATGTTTGAAGCTAAGAGCAATATGTCGAATGTATGGCGTGGGATAGTTGAAAATGCAAAGTGCTTAACTCAAGGAGCAAGAGTTGCTATCGGTAAGGGAATCGAACTTTGTTTTGGGATCATAGGTGGGCTACCTCTAGTGTTCTTCGTGATCTAGCATTGCCCCTATTCCACAAGATATAGATGGTGCAACAGTGGAGGAACTATGGGATTGTAATACGGGTTGGAAGTGGGAACTATTTAGTGAGTTTGCAGGAGATAGATGCTCATCAAGTCCGTGAAGATCCGTCAATGGGTGATTATTGTATTGGGGATGCAGCTCGGAAGGCAAGTTTACAATTAAATCAGCATTGAAGATAATTCGGGGTGAGAACCAAGTGCCAAATGATGGCCATTGGGAGCTAGTCTGGAAGCTTCGTGTTAAACAGTGAGTAAGAGTACTCCTTTGGCTTGTGCTTCATGACAGATTAATGACTAATGTGAATCGTTTCAAACGTAATTTGACGAAGATCCCAAATGCAAAGCATGCCCTAAGCATGATGAAACAATGTTGCATATGCTTAGAGATTGCAAAGTGGCGAGGGAAATATGGAAGCAAGTTGGAGGGCCAGCCAATGCTCCAAGCTTTTGCATTGGCTTGTTGCAACAATGGATTGTCTGCACAAAATCATAGTGATTTATCACCTGAGATTTGGCTGATATATTTTGCTTTGGTGATATGGTGGACTTGGAGGTGGAGAAATAGTGTCATATAAAATAAGATAACCCCAATGACATCAAGGCTTTCCTTCTAAACAAATTCAAAGAGACTAGGAGAGTGTTTAGTGATGTTGATCAGCAGCCGAGTGAAGGATCAAGGCAGAGGGTTGAGACCTATGTTAGATGGTTAGCTCCTCTTGTGGGTTAGCTTGTTCTCAACACGGATGGAGCTGCCAAGGGGGCTCCTAGGCTAGCTGGGGGTGGTGGTTTGATTCGTGATGCTACTAGGGTAAGCTTGCTTATGCCTCCTCTCTTAAGCTGGATGCTTGCAATGCGTTTATGGCTGAAGCAAAGGCTTTGGAATATGGTTTGGGGCTGGCAGCAAGACTAAGTCCAAGAAATCTTCAAGTGTAACTGGATAGTCAGGCCTTGGTTTTGGTTCTGCAGAATTCTCAAACGTATGTAGGGGAAGTTGTCCATATTATCTCGAGATGCAAGCAAATGCTAGAAGACACAAAGTGGAAAGTCGAGGTTCATCATATTTATAGGGAAGTAAACAAAGCTGCGGATTGGCTTGTTAATCAGAGTCAATCAGAACAACTTTATTAAGTTGATTCAAGTCCCCTCTCTAGCATTAGGGAGAATTTTACATGATGATGTCGTAGGAGTGGCTATGCCCGATTTGTTCCTCCGTAGTTGTAGTTTATTTTTTTTTCTGGGGCTTAGCCCCTCGTGTGCAACCAAAAAAAAAAAATCATTACCCAAATAAAATAAAGTTGCAATTTATTTAAATTTAATAAAAAGGAATAGGTTGTGATTAAAAACAAACATAGGAAGTAAACTTTTATTGCAATTATGATAATAAAATGGTTCAACGATCAAAAACAATTAGAAGTGAAAAAATTAGTTGAAAAACAATAGTTCGGATAAATGGGTCACAAGTTGTAATGGTTTGGGTATCACGGGTCACCTGCTATAAACAATTCCGATATAGAAAGATAAGAATGTCACAAGATTTTAATGGGTTGTTTTATACTTTCTCTGTTCCACAAATATTGCAACAAGGATGAAATTACGCATCCCAAAGCACATTTTATATGCTAAATATCTATAATTATATAAGAGTAAAAATTATAAAAAGTTTATATTGTGAAAGTATTATTTTACTAGACGAATCTAATAAGACCTCACATGACTATATTTTACTTTACGTATAAATCATAATATGTGGTCAAACAAACATGATGAATAGTGTAAAAGTCCAGTTGTTGAAATATTACTAAAACGCGGGAAGTATGGTTTATTCCTTAGGTTGAAATGAGATAGGTCGCTAACAAGTTAGAACATATTTGGTTCAATTACATACGTTCCATGTAACAGTGTCACAGGTTAATTGGTTTGATATCAGGACATACAAGACTGTTAAGCCTTGTATTGTATACTAGTTAATGTGTTAAGGCCATATATGTTTATATTAAGCTGTATATATCCATGAGAATAGAGAAATACAGCACAAGGAAAATTAATTCCTTACATGGTACCAGAGCCTACATTCCAAAAACCCTAAAGCGAAAAAAAAATTCTCTACACTAATTCTCTACCATTCGACATGGGTGATGAAGGAAAGATCGACCCTTCTTCTCCGTTCTACCTAGGTGTTGGAGATCAACCTGGAAATTTGATTACCCACGTAATCTTGAAGGGCGACAATTATCTAACATGGTCTAGGGCAATAACTTTGTCCCTCAAATCACGACAAAAATTCGTATTCGTTGATTGAACTATTTCTAAACCCACTGAAAAAGAAGAAGATGCTTGATTGGGAGACGGTGAATTCCATGTTAGTATCTTAGCTATTGCAATTTGTTCAGGCCAAACTCGCGGAATCTATACCCTATTTTGAAGAAGCAAAGAAGCTTCAGGATTACTTGGAGAAGAGGTTTTGCGAAGCAAGCGGCCCTAGACTCCAGCAATTGAGGGCGACCATCAATGATTGCCAGCAGTCCCAAGGGATGTCCGTTGAGGACTATTATAATACGCTGATCGGATTTTTTGATGACCTTGTTCGATTGAAGCCACCACACGTTTGTGAGTGCGGCAATTGTTCATGTAATGTGGCTGGGAAGTATAAGTTAGATAATAAAGAGGAGAAATTACACCAATTTTTAATCGGTATTGACGAAAAATATGCCGTAGTGAGGACTAATCTTTTGTCCTAGCAGCCCTCCACGACATTGGATCGTGCCTATCATGCGTTCCTCCAGGAGAAACGTTCTCATGGGATTGCTCAGGGCAAGTCTACTAAGGAGAGGGACGAAACCCACGTTTTTGCTCTCCTACCTGATCGCTCGAAGAATACCTTCATTCGTCGTGATAAAACAAAACTCTTTTACACTCAATGTCAACGTGCGGGTCACGACAATGAGGGTTGCTTCATATTGCACGGATATCCACCATGGTGGATTGAAAAATATGATAATAAGGGGGGTGGGTCGTCTCGCGGTTCGCAGACCCCCCTGCTGCTGCTGCTTCCTCTGATCACACCAAGTCTGCCCAGCAGACCTCCTCTTCACAATTCTCTGCCGCTGCTTCTGATCGTGGTTAGGCCACGGTTCGTGCCCATGCCATGGATGACCACGTCTCAAATATGTCTTCGCCTCCACCAAGGGCTGATGTGGGGGTTATCTCTTCTCTATCCGAAATGCAACCTGAGCATGTTCAAATTTTATTGAACATGATTAATCATCGCCAACAAGACAAGATGATTGGTGAGTGTTCTTCTTTCTCTTGGATCATCGACACGAGCGGTTCTCCCCATGTGACTGGAGATGAGTCGTGCCTAATGGATGTGAAATATAGTGTGTCGTGTCCTGTCCCGATGGTGCACAAGCAGTGGCTACAAAGGAGGGGCATGTGTTCTTTGCAGATGGAATAATTCTGGAACATGTTCTATTTGTTCCGAAATTAAATTGTAATCTAATTTTAGTCTCTAAAATGATTGATGATTCTCATTGTTATGCTCGATTCACTGACTCTTTATGTGCTATACAGGACCAACACTCGGGGAGCCTGATTGGCGGTGCTGAACGTATCAATGGACTCAACTACTTCCAGCGAATTCCTACAGTATGTGCGGTGACAAGTTCAGACATCTCTACATTTGAGCTTTGGCATTGTCGTTTGGGGCATTTGTCGGATCAAGTTGTCAAGTTAGTGCCTGCTGTTAGTGCTAGTTTAGTAGAAAAACTTTAAATAAAGCATGTGATGTTTGTCCTCAAGCTAAACAATCTCGGGATAGTTTTCCGAATAGTGACAATAGGGCTAGTCATATCTTTGAGACGATACATTGTGATTTATGGGGGTCGTATAAAACGGCTTCTACTTGTGGTGCACATTATTTTTTGACTCTTGTTGATGATTTTTCAAGAGGTGTTTGGGTCTATTCATTAAATGATAAAACAGAAGTTTACTCTTCTTTTTTCTCTTTCTTGGCTATGATTAAATGTCAATTTGATGTGACTGTTAGTGTGTGCGGAGTGATAATGGTACGGAATTCAATCACATGATCCTGTAGTTCAATGACAATGGCATTCTTTTCCAAACTTCTTGTGTTGGTACTCCATAACAAAATGGTCGTGTTTAGCGTAAGCATCAATATATATTGAATGTGAGTCGTGCTTTGATGTTTCAAGGCAATCTTCCGATTGGTTTTTAGGGTGAATGTATCCTTAGGGCGGTGTGTTTTATCAATCTCACTCCCTCTCGTCTTTTAGACAATAAAACACCGTATGAAATTTTGTTTGGCAAAGAGCCTAATTTTGATGAATTGCGAGTTTTTGGTTCACTTTGCTATGCTCATAACCAAAAGGCTAAGGGTGATAAATTTGCACCTCGAAGCCGGAAGTGTGTGTTTGTGGGATTTTTCATGGAAAAAAGGGTTAGAAGCTATATGATCTAGAGTTGGGTGATATTTTTGTATCAAGAGATGTCAAATTTCATGAGAACGAATTTCCGTTTGCTACTAATTGTGCCTCTAATGATACAAGTCTTGCTGCCTCGCTCTGCCGTATCTAGTGATAACAATGGGGTTGATGTCAATTTCTTGAACGATCTTGAGCATGTTTTGGTAGTTGGAGAGGCTGCCCTTGATACCAAAGCTTCGGACAGCCCACACTGCAGCCCTTCTACGACTCAAAACCCCCAACGCAGCTCCCCTGTGGCTGCTACTGATGCTGCTACTGCTGCCAACTCCCCTACGGCTACTCCTGAGCTTGGTGCGACTAGCAGCACAGCCCGCACAATTGAGTCAGCTGCGACATCGACCAGCAGCTCCTCTACCAGTGATCTTGGTCGTGGTCTTCGTTTTAAGCACCCACTGGGTTGGCACCATGATTATGTCGCACATAATGTATCTATTCCGAGTCCATCTCACAGTTCACCGTCCTCTAGCTCCTCAGGTATTCCTTATCCCTTAGCACATTTTGTGAATTATACTAAATTCTCTATTGGCCATCGTACATTTCTTGCACCCTTGGATGTAGGTTGTGAGCCCTGTAATTTCAAGGAAACTATGACTGATGCGGGTTGGAGAGAGGCTATGAAAAAGGAGATTTCTACCTTGGAGGACAACGAAACTTGGATGATGGAAGAGTTGCCTCCTGGGAAGAAAGCTGTAGGGTGAAAATGGGTCTACAAGAGTACTAAACTTAACTCTGATGGCACTATTGAACAGTTAAAAGCCCGTCTTGTAATATTTGGCAATCATCAAGTTAAAGGGATTGATTACATCGAGACCTTTGCTCCCGTGGCTAAAATGGTTACTGTTCGTGCTTTCTTGGCCTTTGCAGCTGCAAAGAATTGGGAACTACATCAAATGGATGTACATAATGCATTCCTTCATGGCGATCTTGATGAGGAGGTGTATATGAAACCCCTCCCGGATTTCATGGCAACACGGATTTCGTGGAAACAAAGCGGGCTTGGTGTGTCGACTTAAAAAGTTTCTTTATGGTATTTGTCAAGCTCCACGTTGTTGGTTTGCAAAGTTGGCAGGCTCACTCAAAAGGTACGATTTTTCACAGTCGTACTCTAACTACTCTCTCTTTACTCTGAATAATGGTGATGTGCAACTCAGTGTTCTGGTCTATGTTGACGATTTGATAATTTCTGGTAACTCCCCTTATGCAATTTCTGAGTTCAAGAATTATTTGAGTAAATGCTTTCATATGAAAGATCTGGGTGTTTTGAAATATTTTCTTGGTATTGAGGTTGCTCAAAGTCCCGAAGGAATTTTTTTTGTGTCAGCAGAAATATACTCTCGATGTAATTGCAGAAACAGGTTTGTTAGGGGCTAGGCCATCCGGCATACCGATTGAGCAAAATCATAATTTGGTAAAATCGGATGGTCCGTTTATTGATGATCCGGAGATGTATCGACGCTTAGTGGGGTGCCTGATTTACTTGTCCTTTACTCACCCGGATTTGGCTTACACAGTTCACACATTATCTCAATTTATGCACCAACCGCGTTAACAACATTGAGATGCCGCATTACATGCCGTACGGTACTTGAAAGGCTGTCCAGGACAAGGTATTCTTCTTAGCTCTGATTGTGATTTGCAGTTAACTGGATGGTGCGACTCGGATTGGGCTAGTTGTCCTTTGACTCGTTGATAGATTACTGGTTGGTTAGTGTTTCTTGGGGGTTCTCCAATTTTCTAGAAAACCAAGAAACAACATACAGTCTCCAAATCTTCTGCATCTGCAGAGTATCGTTCTATGGCAACGGTCAAGTCAGAGTTATAATGGTTAAAGGCTTTGCTTGTTAGCTTGGGAGTGGCACACCCGCGTGCGATGAGTTTGTTTTGTGATAATCAATCCGCATTGTATATTGCTCAAAATCCGGTTTTTCATGTGCACACTAAACACATTGAGATTGACTGTCATTATGTGCGCGATGCGATTCAAGATGGTACCATTCGGCCATCTCATGTGAAGACAACGGAACAACTTGCGGACATTTTTACCAAGGCTTTAGGCACTCAACAATTTTCTTATCTATTAGCCAAGTTGGGCATTTGTGATTTGCATGCTCCGGCTTGAGGGAGTGTTAAGCCTTGTATTGTATACTAGTTAATGGGCCAATGTGTTAAGGCCATATATGTTTATATTAAGTTGTATATATACTTGAGAATAGAGAAATACAGAAAAATTAATTCCTAGCTCACAATATCTAGCATATTTGATTCCTGTTGGATCGAGTTAATATCAGGTTGTTTTATCGTTCGGGTTAAAATTTGAGAGTGATAATTGTATAACAGTGAAAGTGAAGCGAAGTGTGCATTAATGGTGCTTTCTTTTTTGAGAACTTTAATTGATTCTATAGTTGATTAGCATGTGTGTTATTGTTGAATAAACATTATTTTATGTAAAAGTTCTCACACGGAACAACTGCGGAAGCTCCACGCACCAAATTAAGATAATAAAATATCTAATCTTCCACCACAGTCATGCCATTAGGAGAAGAAAGATTAAATAATTTTAGTATCAATGTATGAAAAATGTGAGTATGTGACAATTTTTGTCGAACATATATTAACAATTATATTATTACTTAATCTTTCCTTTATAAAAATTGAAGAAAGTAATTAGTAGATGGGAAAAAAATTAAATAAAAAATTAAAAAAATAAAAAATAAAGTGATGGACCATCAATGAAAAGTACGAGTAGAAGATAGAATATAGACGAAGAGTAGGGGACAAAAAAGGGTTTGGTCATATAATAGTAGTGAAAAAATAGTGTTAACTTAAGCTCATGAAAAGAAAAGAGAAAGTTTCTTTTCTCTAAACTTTCTCTTTTCTGTTCATAGAAAAAAAAAATAATAAGTAATTGTTCACAAATGACCTTATCTTAAATGTAGTTTTAGACAAAATTTCCTATGATCTTTCACTATGATTAGTTAATTGATAACAGTCTTTTATTACCTTAACTTTAACAACTGCCATATTACATATATCATCTCATATATTTTATCTTTTTCTTATTGTTTACATTATCTTTATAATTTTACAATTTTTTTCATCAAACTTTCAGAATTAATCGGGGTACAATAAATTTTGTACTCGTGCATCTATAGTTAGTAAGTTACACTCTAATGATCCAAATTTACTTGTAATGTAAAATTACCTATGTTTTATTGCTAAAAGTTACTATCTTTAATGGAGTAAAAATCAAATCTCATTATATGAAGTAACTATGTTATACAATTCCTCAAAAAAAATGTTATCCTTATATAAAAATTATTTCATGGCTTATTTACATTAAAAATAAAAAAATAAAAAAAATTATATCAAGTTTAAAGTTACTCAAATTAGATATTAAAACTCTAATATAAAGTCAACAATTCAGCATGTACAACCTTTTTAAATAAGCGGAGTGTACAATTACCAATAACAGGCAATTATCTTAATATAAAAGAAAAGTTATCTAAAATTTTTTACAAACAAAATTAAGCTCTTTACAAGAAATTAACCTCGTTATAATCACATAATGCATACAAGTAATCATATTATCCCTACAAAATTGCAGAGTAGTAGAGTACCTACAACTGGACAATGTACAATAAAATTATTGTAAACCGAGTGTGCCTAAAAATTCATAGTGATCCGTAACTTCTAGTAAGTAATTATTATTTTTATTATGGACCTACACAAAACAAGTATAAATTAGAGAATAAACACTCAAAACAGTAATAGTATCCAAATGCTTCCCCCCTTAACCCACCGTCCATTCCTCTCACACATGTACAGCTCATTTCCATTTCTCTCTCTTCAATTTCTATTCAAGATAAGAGCACACCAATATGTGGGACCCATTAAATTATATTTAGAGGGTCCCTTCTGTTATAGAAAGACATGTTATAAGGTGGCGAGTAACGACCTATTCAACCATTGAATCATCCCATCTTTTTTATTTTCTAGTCCTTCCAATTAGGAAGGTGGTAGGAAGGTGATGGAAGTGAAAGTGATTAGTGAATAACCTATCTCTAGCTTTGCCTAACTTTGACTCGACTTCTTTGTGTTTTCCTCTAAAATATCCAATTTCACTTTGACACTTAAATGACTAGGTTTTACTAAACTAGGATATATTAGGGGCCACTTTTTCACTTTACTACCAAATACAAGTAATTGAGTGAGTGATGAATCAATCAATAGGATGGATAACATTATTCTGAGACAAATAATCTAACAAAACCCGATATGACTATACAAATCACAAACGACAATCCAAGCAAAAGTTTGAAGACTAACCCAAATCATGGCTACTTTTAGCCCATACATAAACATTACAAATTTTCATCAAATGAGCATAATACAAGAAAAATTACAATTAAGCAAGGGGTGATTGTAGATCAAAACATATTTATATTATATACTGTGGGTTTATCAAGATTGCTACATCATAAATTATATAGTCGGAAAAGTAAAAATAAAGTTTAAAACCAGAAGGCCTTCTCCCATCAGAGTGAGGCCAAACATCAACTACTGCTAGATGGGATATATGGATGCAAGAAAGTAAAATGGAAGGAAGTCTACTATGTTGGTTCTTCAGATAATCTAAAAAGAAAAGAAAAGGATAAAAATCAAAGCTAAAAATTAAGCAGGCGAAGCTTTCACCTATTTGAAAGAAGAGATCTAAAAGCAATCTCCTTCTCAGAATGTACAGCTTGCTGGTTACTCCTCGATTTCGACTTCCTTCATGGCCAAATCCTTCACTTACAGGTTCCAGATAGAGCTGTCCTGCCTCGAGAGCTGGTCGAAATCGATTGTTGAGAGGTTGAATGGGGTGCCATATCCGAAGTCTGCCATGTTGTCATTCAGAGTCATCCCATAAGAAGGATCAAAAGCCCTACAATGATCCAGCTGAATTGCATTTGACGGGTAAACAGAACCGCCCATGTTATTTCCCTGGTGGGTAACATTGCCCCCGGGCACTGCTCTCTGGTTGGAGAAGCTGTTGTCGATTGCAAGCGGCTGAATTTTCTGTTCAGGCTGGTTTACATTTGTTCCTTGGAAAACAACGCCGCCCATTGGAAACTGATGCTTATGATGTTGATTGTTGTTCCCATTTAAGGCCATCCCTTGAGCTAAAAAGGCATTTTCTATTTGGAACTGAGACACCTTTGGTTGCATCTGATTATGATCCTTCATAGTATTTATGTTCATTCCTTGGGAAGCATTGTTTCCAAACATAGCACCTTGGTTAACAAAGCTTCCACCCATCTGATTATTTTCCATAAAGTTTGCGTTCCCTGCACTGACATTCTTGCTCTGAGGGGTGCTAGTATCGTACACTGACATCAGATTGCTTATCAGATTTTGACCATCTTCAGGAATTTCAAGGCCAGAAACACTGAAGGTAGCTGGTGCCTGATTCTCAGATTGGAGAGGCAGCTTCTCCTGTTGTGCAAAGGATGTAGGAAAGTTTGAAGCTTCAATGTTATTTCTCTGGAAATTGGTTGCTCCAACACCGAGAGTAGGAGAACTAAACTTATACGGGCAGTTCTGTTGGTGATTATTTCTTGAGTTCCGATCAAGGAAACCAAGACGGCTATCCCCATAAGGGCATTGAGGATACTCGCAAACAAAAATCTTCTGATCCAATACCATATGAGACCCAGGAGATGGCTGCTTCCTCTTTTCAGTAAATTCTGAAACATGGGTATCAATGACCTCTCCCTTAATCACAGAAGCCATCATAGGGTTAGAAGTCATCATAGGATTAGTAGCCATGAATTTCTCCCTCTCTGCGCCAACACCAAAATTGAAGATATTGATATTCTGTGGCTTGCTGTCATCCACTTCACTGTTAGGATCAGTTTCAACCCCTTCAACATCATAGTCACTAGTATCACTAATGACCAAGGACCCACCACCACCAGCAGTTGGAGGTGGGCATCGATCAGGATAGAGTTTCCGGGCCAAAGCCTCTTCCTGATTGATGATGGCAAGCCATGTAGCACTTTCTTTGGCTGTCATCTTATCCTGCAGACACTTGGACTGACGAACAAGCTTCCTGATCTTTGCTATATCAGGTGACATATGCTTGATGACAGCTGTAAGAACACTAACCTTCCACGCCTTCTTCAGATCATGAGGTTTCTTATATGGTGGTGCTCCTTGATCCTTTGGGAGGCCCAACTGAGGCCACCATTCTTCATTTCCAGAGGGCCACCAGGGTGGGGGAACACCTTTCTCCAAGGGGAACCGCCTCTGCGGTGGATCACAGTGTTGCATCAGAGCTGATAATAGAGATCCAAGTGTAGTGTCTTGGAGCTCCTGCAAGGTGTGAGGAGTTGAAGCCAATGCATTGCAGTCCTCTTCGCTCCCTGGGAGGGAATGATCTGCTTGATACTTGGCAATGGCTGCAGGACCATTCCTGTCAAATCGAACTTTCTCTTTCCACCAGGCTCGCAGATTGTCAGAGGCTCCGCTAACAGGTTTTCCCTTCTCAGGAATAATCCCATAAACAAAACCCTGGGCCTTACAGACCTCCATCATTTTCAGCATGTATTTCAGAATCCCGTCCTGTGCCCTTGACATCTTCTTCCTACGAGCCTGCTCCTGTGACTGACGCTGCTTAGCTGCATCAACTCCTTCTTTGGCCTTATCTTTGCTCTGTTCCTTAAGCTTCTTCAGAAGCATCCTGTCTCTCCACATACGCCGCTCAAGCTCATCAACATCTACCTCTTCATCAGAGTAGTCCTCATCACCAGTCCCTTCTTGTTCAGCTTCACGGCCAGCTTCTCCCTCCTCCGCCATGGAAGGGGGAGGAGCAAAGAAATCAAAGCTTGAACAAAAACCCATATCATCAAGCAAACCCATTTTTGCCGATGAAATCATCTTCAAAGACCTCAAGGAAACTAAGGAAAGACACTAGCAACAGATGTTTAAATGAATGACCGACGACTTGTTAATCGCTCCGGTGAAGGTAAAGTCAAATAATCTCCCTACTTATAGAAGAAATTCCACCAAAAAGAAGTATAGAAATATAAGGGGGTTTATTTGCTCAGCCTGCAAAATGCAAAATCAAGCAACCCACATAAATATAAAAGTTACAATATTCAAGAGATTGGATTCAATGAACGAGAAAACATTTAATTTAATGTTACGCAAATTATACACATTTTTAATTAAAGTCTATTTATTACCGAGATTTGAACCATAATTATTAACACGTATTTTACAGCTTTGCTCATAAAACTCTTCACATCTACAATTAAAAAAAAGCTCAAAATATCACCTTTTCAAAAAAATAAATTATGCAATAAACACACTATTCCAAATATTTAGAAGACAAACCGATGAACTTCACAAATTCACAAGTAATGCAAATCAAAATTAAATATTTTTAAACTTCAAATTTTATCCTACAGTAAAAATGCTAATTACGAGTAATTAACTTAATTACATCAAATGACGCGTGATTTATTGATAGATAATCCATATGAAGTACAAAATGATGGAAATAAAGGTTATGATTAGTTGTGTGAAAAACAAGCATGAGAAAGATAAAGAATTGACCAATAGATCCAAGTGTGGAGACCTGTTAATTATAAACTCAAGGAATTTAATAATTTTTTCTAAATGATTAATTACAGCCAATTCCAGCAAATATAACGCATTTATCAAGCAAGTCAAACTCACTTCATCATTTTACAAGCAATTTAACTCATTGAATTAACAATTTTTCATTCTCTATTTACCCAATAGCAAATCTCACACATACTTTAATGTGACACATCAAAAGCTATCCCCAAATAAAGAGAAAATTATATGTGATCGAATACTAAGTTATTGTGAGACCGTCTCGATTTAGCCTTTTCCCGATCATATCATCTGATCAAACATTCAAATAAGAAGTTTTTATTTTTTTTATGAAAAATATAAAAGATATTTGATTAGTGAAGCAAGAACCAATTTTACTTACATCAAAAAAACAAAGAACCAATTTTTCTTACTATCCTTAAAAAGTAGTAAAATAAACTTTAAAAAACCCAAAAAAAAAAAATTTAAAAAAAATCAAACAAAATTTTAAAGAAAAAAATGAACCCAATGGCCACTTTATAAAGTTATGTAATGGGTATCGATTGGTCATAGTAATTTTTTTTTTTTTTAGGAAAGCAATATCTTTTTATGATAATCAAAACAAACAAATAATTATAAAACACAAAAAATCATGTCATAAAATTTAGGAATCATAAAAAAAAATTAAAAAAAGCACCCAAAAATAGATGATTCCCAAATATGTCCATCAAAATAAAATTGAACCAACAAACACCAAGAACAACACCAAAAAGAATAAATAAACAAATTAAATTAAAAAATAAAATAAAACCAATTATTCACCAATAAAAATTGAAGGAAAATAAAATAGATCCAAAAACCCATGAAAAATAAGCTAAGATTATTACCTCTACGTTGCTCCCATGGATGATCTCAAACTCTAGTAAAGGTGAATGATTTTAGAGAGATAAAGCAGAGAGAGAAAGAGAAGAGCTTTTTTCTCTTTTTTGGAATGGTGGTGGACAAAATGGAGAGGGTAAGAGAGAGGAAATGGAGGTTGTGGGGTTGTCTAAGATGGTGGACAGTATCTTTTGTTTTGTAGTATTTATATAATAATATATTCATAAATTTATTTTTTTTAACTAGGGTTAGTTGACTAAGAGTTACTTATTATTACATGTAAATACTATCTTTCATTTTGAGTGATTTTATTGGGTATGATACATCCCTGCCCATTTTCCCATCTTTGTAAAATCTCTAGCCACACATCTTGGGAGGAATATGCTTGCTCTTGATTTTTTAATTTTATTTGTTTTACCAAGGATGTAATATAATAATGCTATATACTAAGGTTTATGATTAATTAAGTATTTTGTGCTTCAAACTTTAACTTTTTTTAAATATAATATAAAAAATTTACCGTATATTTTGAGTTTATAAGGTTTACGGTGTATTTTGAATATTATTTAGAGTTGTTTTAATAGGCAAAAACTAACAAACGTCCCGCGAGCGTTGGATAAGACAGCTAAAAGTAGAAATATTAAATTATAATGAACATTAATAACACTGATTGACACGTGATTTTGGCATGCTTTTCTAAATTAATACTACTTTAAAAAATATTTTAAATGCTTAACTACCGTCCTAGGGGCGTTCGTTAGCAAGATCAATTTTAATATAGTGAAAGTGATTTTATTCGTTGAAATTATGTTAGAAAAAATGACTAAATTAGGGTTCGTTTGGCATCGTTGCAGTTTTCTGTTTTTTGATTTTTTGTTTTTCAAAATCATATGATACGTCGTATATTGAATTAAAAAATAATCAAACTTTTTAATATCATAATAATTTTGAAAACTGATAACAGAAAAATGGAAACACCTTTTTTTAGTTTCCTGTTTTTGGTTTTTTGTTTTAAAAAAAAAAAACAGAAAACTGAAAGAAAAAAAAACGACGCCAAGTAAGCCCTTAGTAATGCAATGTTCGATAATTATTCTAAAAATTTGAGTTTTATATTTGATGGATTAGGGTGGGTATGGGAGCGTCATCTTTACTTTTCTTCCTCTTTAGTTACAGATTCACCGTGTAAATACATCATCTGAACCGATCTTTTTTTAATAACCATATATTAAACAAAATCCTAGAATTGGAAGGAAAAAAAAACAAAAAAAAAAACATCCAAATTCGGTCAGCTCTACTTGAAGGTCTAAGATGAAAATTAGGTTATTCTAGTAATATATTATTGGTGTAATTTTACTTATTTAGTTACTCGAATGTATTTAGAAATTTTCTCTATTATAAATCTAGCTTGATTATTTTATCATAGAGTCTCATAGTTGGGAAATTCCTAAATTATGCCCAGTGGTATGTAGTTCATCTTATTACAAGTATACCACTTCCAGTTTTATATGAATTTGGATGATGAGCCATGCTGGAAATTTTTTTTTTTATTATTTTATTTTTTATCAATGGAGAATTCATTGTTAATGTTACAACGTGGATAACCCATTAGAATATTTCATGACTAATTGTTAATTTAATTAAACATGGAAATTTGATATTTCATCCCTGATCAAACTCTCCTTTGGCTGATTAATAATAGGTTTATTTCTATTAGAGATAATAGTTGATATCAAAACAGTAATTTTCTATTTTTTTTCATTATGCAATCATCATAAGAAATCACAAGATGATTTGTTTAAACTTTAGGAAAAGAAAATCTAAAGAATTTTGCATTTTTCACGCTCATGTGCTACTTAGCTTGGTATTGATAGTTAGAAAATAAAGAAATAATGACAATATAATAAATAAATAAATAAACAAAACTAATTTACTTTTCTAAGCTAGAATATTTGTTCCTAAAAAAAAAAAGCTAGAATATTTGAAAATTAAGAATCGTCATCATATTTAATAATGACCTAACTTTTACAATTGAATTTAACATAATAAGATTTTTGATATGATTGAAAAATGCGTGATTTGGTTAATTCTTTTGGACTTTTCACCCCCAAATTGAAAAATCTCTGATGACTAATAATTCTATTCGAGTTGTTTGGTCACCTCCAACTTCAGGTGCTTGAATATTAATTTTGATGCATAGTTTTTTTTGTGACGATTCTGGTATTGTTCATAGGGAGGAACATAGGACGGATCAATCAAACCTTCTGAAATAGCATCACGAACCAAATGACAGTCAACTTCAATATGTTTCGTTCGTTCATGGAAAACCGGATTCTTTGCAATGTGCAAAACAGATTAACTATCACAAAATAGCTTGATAGCTTTAGGATGTTGCACTCCCAAGCTCAAAAGGAGTCATTTTAACCACTTCAACTCACATGTAATAGTGGCCATAAAACGATATTCCGCTTCTGCAGAACTTGTAGAAACCGTAGGTTGCTTTTTGGTTTTCCAAGAGATAGGAGAGTGACCAAGAAAAACAAGCCACCCTGTCAGAGATCTACGTGTCATGAGACACGCGGCCCAATCTGAATCACACCAGCCTTGCAAGATTAGATCACTGTCAGATCGTAACAGATTACCTTGACCTGGAGTACCCTTCATATAACGCACAACCCTTAAGGCTACTTCCCAATGCTCGACTCTTGGGTCTTGCATAAACTGAGATAAGATGTGAACCGATTATGCCAAATCAGGCCGTGTAATGGCTAGATAATCAACCTACCTACTAGTCTTTGATAGGTTTCAGGATCAAAAAGTACTTCACCACTAGCTAAACCAAGCTTGTGGTTTTGTTCAATTGGAAAGCCAACAGGTTTAGAACCTAACAAACCAATTTCAAAGATGATATCAAGAGTATACTTCCTTTGACAAAGGAACAAACCTACAGAGCTACGAGCAACCTCAACGCCCAAAAAATATTTCAAAGGGCCAAGATCTTTTATATGAAAACAATCACTGAGATAAGCTTTGAAAACCCTTAAAGCAGCGGAACCATTCCCAGAAATTATGAGGTCATCAACATACACAAGAACATCTATTTGAATATTGCTTATGGTGTATGTAAATAATGAGTAATCAGAATAAGATTGCAAGAAACCATAATTTTTCAAAGCTGATACAAGTTTAGTAAACCAACATCTTGGTGCTTGTTTGAGGTCGTATAGAGATTTGCGAAGACGACATACCTTATTAGGATTGGAAGACTCAAAACTCGGAGGAAGTTTCATGTACACCTCCTCATCAAGATCTCCATGGGGAAAAGCATTGTGGACATCCATTTGATGTAACTCTCAATTTTTAGAAGCCTCTATTGCAAGAAAAGCCCGAACTGTGACCATTTTAGCCACGAGAGCAAATGTTTCAGTGTAATCAATGCTTACTTTTGATGATTGCCAAACACTACTAATCTGGATTTTAGACGTTCAATACTCCCATCGGAGTTGTATTTGATCCGATAAACCCATTGACTACCAAGAGCTCGTTTTCAGGGAGGAAGATCTTCCATAGTCCACTGCCATTATTTTCCAATGCTTGAATTTCCTTTTTTATGGAGTCTCGCCAACCTGCATCATTCATGGCCTCCTTAAAAGACCAGGGTTCTTTGCCCGAAGTTAAAGCAGCAATAAAGTTTCGGTAATGCAAAGAAAAATTATCACAATTTATGTAATGTGCTATAGGATAAGGAGTACCTGAGGGATGCTTTGGAGACGATGTGTTAGGAGATGAGGAATGTTTAGGGTAAAAATTACCCTAGACACATGGCCCAATGAGGGCCTGACACGTGTCACCTCCCTATAGCACCATGGGCACCCAACCAATGGACGCCACGTGGCATTGTACCCCCAATGGGGGAGCAGATCCTCATCTGCTATAAATAGGGGAATCATCCTCATTTATTGACATTCATAAATACACACACCAGACCCGAGCAATATTAATTGCGGAATCTCCCGAGATCCGAGAGAAATACCCGTTTACTTTCCGCACGTAATCTCATCCGGAATCATACTAACTTGATCTTCGGAGGCGGAACTCCACCCAACCGGAGCTTCGTGGTTTTGCAGGTATACAGAAGTTAGGCGTGCATTCCCGGTGTTGTAACTCTCTCGCAGGACACCTCAGAATACCCCAAAACAAGGAAGATGGACTATTTGTGACAATCGTGTGAGTGACATAATCCCGAAGCTTGACTGACCTATACTTTTCCCGCATGCTACGACCCATTTCTGTGGTTTGAGACTCATCAAGACACTAATTGGAGGCTGTTTGGGGCTCAACATTTGCTGCGGGTTCTGCTGATGTTGCTACGGGAGTAACCTGCGGCTGGGCAGTGAGTTCCGCACCCCCCCTGTGGCTAGCAAGCATTTGCCGCGGGGAGCCTACGGAGTCCACTGGTTGCTCCTGCCTAGCAGGCTGTCCAGCAGGTGCTGCACTAGCATCTTGCGGTTGCTGAACAGTGTGGTCTATTCCAATATCCACGCCCAACTCGTCTCCGGCATGCATATCATTTAAGCCCTCAATTCCCTCACCCACGTGTTGAGGATCATAATCTTTCGCAATAAATTCCGCAAAGTCATAATCCACCTTACTTGTATTCATAGGAACAATATTTTCTGGACAATATTTGAAGAATCCGGGTCAAGAAACGGAAACTCATCTTTAAAAAATTTAACATCAAGAGAGACAAAAAATTCTTTCGAATCAAGATCAAATAGATTCCACCCCTTCTTCCCGAATGGATATCCGAGAAAAATACATTTTCTACTTCTACTTGCAAATTTGTCTCCGTGTGTCTTTTGATTATGAGCAAAACAAAGACAACCAAACATACGAATGGTGTTATAATTAGGGGAGTACCAAATAAAATTTCATACGGGGTTTTATTTTGCAATAAGGGAGATGGGATATGATTAATTAAATGGACGGCTGCTAGAACACTCTCCCCCCAAAAATAAATCGACGAATTAGCCTGAAATCTCAATGCTCTCCCTACATTTAAAATGTGTTTGTGTTATCTCTCAATCCTACCATTTTGTTGCGGAGTCCCCACACACGAGATTTGAAACAATATACCCTTCACAGAAAAAAAAAATCATGTAAACAATTAAACTCGGTCCCATTATCATTTTGAACCACTTTAATTGTCTGAGAAAACTGTCGATCAATCATTGTAACAAATGACATAAACATGCGAAATACCTCAGTTTTATCAACAAGCAAATACAAAAAATATCGAGCCCCACAAGAAAAAGTGTGTCTATAGGATCCCCACAAATCACAATGTATTTTCTCAAATATTTGGGAAGCCTTATTCTCACTTATAGGGAATTTATCTCTAGGGTGTTTAGCACAAAAACAAATTTCACATGCTTTATTTAAATGACCCGTACAATTACCAACCGGAGGGAGAAGTTTTACCACTTTTTCTGACGGATGACCCATTCTTTTGTGCCACAACTCTAAAGTAGAATTAGAACCATGCACCGAAACATGTTGCACTGAAGCAGAGTCGTCGAAGTAGTATAGTCCATCTCATCTAACACTCGTTCCAATGATCTCCCTCGATTGGTCCTGTATGCACACATAGAAGAATTAAATTGGACATTACATTTCATTTCATCAATTAATTGAGAAACTAAAATTAAATTACAACTCAATTCTGGAACAAAAAGAACATTATGTAGTATAATTTTTGCTGACAAACGAACCGAACCCTCCTTGGTTGCTATCACCGATTTACCGTTCGGAAGCCCAACAGGACAACGCATTACATTGTGAGTATCAAACAACCATGAATCATGACAAGTGACATGTCTAGATGCCCCGGTGTCAACAATCCACTTCTTTGTATAAAACTTATCAATCGATCGATCATCTTGATATTTGTTGTTGTCAATGAGATTTGCAATAGCCTGAGCGACTGATACCATGTAGAAATTGATAAAGGCTCAAAGCTTGAGTCCTTCTTCTCATTCGTACCATCATATATAGAGTACAAAGGTTCCCTAAATTACATAAGATAAAATCAAACGATATTCTAGATATTATCTTCTATCAATCGTAGCCTATAATCAAGGAAACTACTCTAGCCAAAATATATGATAATTATGCTAATGATCCTCCTAATATTCCTAACAATAATGTAGTTTTTGATTTTCGATCGAAAGCATTTTTAATTTTTAATTTTATATTTCATATGCTATAGTTTGATGTGTCATTCTTTACAGAAAAAAAAAAGTTGACAAAGTTAGGGGATCTTCATGGGAAGTAATTTTCATTATAAATATTATAATAATATATATAAAGGAAGAATTGCTCAGTATAAGGCAACTTTAATGTAGTTTCTTGAATATCATAAATAAAATTGTGTTGTTTGATGTTTTTGAAAGTGTATATCTTGATGCCATAATTTACCTTCTTTTTTTAAAAAAAAAATATTTTCTATTGTTTACACACAAATTAAGGATAAATTAGAGAGATGTTTGTTAAAATAGTAAGTGGGTATAAGAAAAATGTGCATAAAGTAAGCGAGGGTATAAACAATTGGGTAAGTGTTAAGAACATGGGTTAAAGTAAGAGAGACTGAGTGAGTGAATGAAATTAAAGCTTATAAATATTGCTAATGAAGAGAAAGCAAGGTAGTAGAAAAGGTTTGTCCAATTTAAATATAAATATGTAAAGTCATTAGATGAATTACCAGTTTGAATTAGCTAATTTATGTCAAACAATTTCACGTACATATAAAATACTATAATTATCAGTTACAACAAACTCATGACACGTATTCCTTAAATTCTGGACTGATCATGCACTTTGACATAAAATGCATAATTTTCATAAAATTGTCATGTAATTTGACATAGGATGATCTGAATAATGGTTTATATCACACTGTTTAATAAAGGATTCACATATCGTGCACTTCAACATATTGGTATAAAGTATCTGTTATTTCCATTCAGGTCTAGTTAAAACCATAAGTTTCAATTAAAATAAAAATTATATACCTACATGACTACATATAATATTATAAAAACGAATAATTTCAAAAGTATTATTTTTGAATACATTGCATGATCATTTGTTCAATTTCTAAAAGGTAACCTAGTTCGAAGTATATTATTATATTCTTATATAAATGTAAAATTACCGTAGTAAAACTACTGATAAAATTCCTCAACCCAACAACAAAAACCCTAAAAATAATGTTGTTAATATGATCGAACTAACACTCATTAAATATTAATAAATCTTAATGTCAAAAGACAATAGAGTGTCATTTCAATGGCCATTAGTGCTATTAGTCCAATAGAAAAATTGACTTAAGATCTAGTTAAGATAGCGAGGTAAAGAGAAAGAATGAAATTAGTTGTTGAGGTAGGAAATCTCTCTCTCTCTCTCTCTCTCATATAAAAATCATTTTTAAAATTCATGAATTTCGAATGGAGAAACTATTATTCATATTTGATACACAAAAATTTAGAATTTTACTTTGATAGAAATCATCCAAACTTGAAAAGCTCGATCAATTAATCCATTTCCCTAATATAATTAGACCATTGATTGAATTATTCATATTGAAAATTTTAAGTTTCTTTAAAGGTAGCGTATTTGAGATGTAGGAGGTAGCTACAATTGGTGTTGGTTAAAGTTAGTAAATTTGGTGGTGGTGGGTATAGATCGAGATGAAGGAGATAATTAGATCATCATGGAAGAAACTCACCTCTTTCTCTATTATAGGAAATTTCTCAGGATGAGATCACTCATTCCAAGATTGCTCACTATAAAGTAAAATTATTAACCAAACCATATCTAAGTATGTGAGCTCCCTAAAAAGAAATTAATCCTTGATTTATATAGTATAGATTACATATAAAAGATTCCTACAAGTGATCATCATGGGTGTTACATTATGCTTATTGAGTTCCTGTGATTCAACTTATAATCCTTCTCCACTAAGGACTTCCTTGAGCTCTCTAATCCATAAACATGTCACGCATTCAAATTAAGTTAATGGTAATGTCATACGTGGACCATCTTCTAGTTTATGATATTTACCAAATGTGTGAATTTAAAACTAATTATACACCATAAAAAAACTTCCCAAGAATTAAAGTCACCTAATTCATAATACTCCTAGATGATAGCCAAATTACTCGCATACCTATGGAGTATCTAATCATACGAGCTCCATGCTACACCTTTTCTTATTCAGCAACAATCAATTCCTCTTAATTTAATGTGTTTGTTGCAAGTAGGGTTACTAACAGCCGGAGAATTTATGGCACAATATGAGAGCAAGTCTAGATACAATAATGTGTGTTGTGCTTCATGATTCATGCTAAGACAACAAACTCACAAACATCGGCACAACAACAGCATGCACTAAAAGTAAATATAGGTTTACAGATGAGCCGACCATTATTTGAACTTCTTACCACAATGCGTATGAAATAGTTAAGGCAAACACTACTTTGTAATTTTGTATAGAAGGAGAACTGGAGAAGGGTTGTAAAGAGCTTAAAATTTTAAATATTAATATTGTTAATTGTATCTTAAAATCAAGGATGAATGACAAAGAGTTGACTATAGACATACATATCTCTCAATTTACAAATGATTATTAATTAGTAGTTCAAGTTAGATATGATAATTTGTATCAATATCTTTCCAACGACTAGTCATAACCCCATTTACAACCAGAAAATCAAATTATGGTCATTTCACAAAGAACAATCCAAGTGTGAAACATTTTACCTAAAAGTTCGGACCAACTTTTAGGAAGTTCACTTAGCTTAATCTTTTCCTTATATCAAACTTCCCATGTTTCTTTCGATTTTGTTTCTTTTTATAGGTTTTCTATTAACACCTACTAATGTTATTCCTTATGAAATATTTTAAGGTCTCTTTAGGGTTTTCTTGTGTTACAAAAGAAATTATTGGCTGGATAGCAAGGTGCACGTATGAAAAGCTGCCAAGCTAGTTCAAGCTAAGATGTAGCAGTAACTCCAATTGAAAGAAGGTATGCGATGAGAGGAAGATTAATGTATCTCCTTTGATGTATTTCTTCTTTTATATTTCACGAAAGCTAATAAGTAAATATGATATTTTACTCCCTAGAGTAGGTCATGGTGATGGGATCATGCATACTTGTTATTCATGCTCTCTAATTTTGTTTCTCCTATTTGTATTTTATATTTTGTTGTCAAACTACAAATTTAATATATTGCCTAAATAAATCGATCCACCTAAATTTCATACCAATGAATTATAATGTATCAGATGGCTTATTAAACCGATTAATATATATTTAATGCAGATATCACAGTCATTTTGGAAAGATCCCTCATAGTATGTTTAAATTATTACAAATTACACGGTGTAAAGATAAGATTATTATACATATTGATTACTATAACTATTTATAGTTTTTTTTTTATAATTTTAGAAAAAAAAATAATGTTATTTTTTTATAACTATTTTCTTTTTTTCATAAATAAATCAAACATTAGTATCCCCCAACCTTTGGATAATAGTACTACAACAACTGGAGTGCTCATTCAAGATTATTTTCTATCCAACCCAACCTTCATATTCTATTTAATGTTTTCTTAATTACCAAATCAACAAAACATGGAAATAAATATCCAAAATTTGGAAACAAATCATAACAAATCCAAACGGCTTATAATCAAACATAAGTCAAATAATCTCATTAAGTGATTCATATCCAAACGACTTATGTTATTATTTTGGTATTCGAACAAGGTTATTTCAAAATTGTTTTAATTCTTCCAATTTCATACCATAAATGTGGATTTCTTTGTTTATTTATGGGAAAAATGTTAATTATTGACATATATTTTTGAAAATGGAGATACACACTGATTTCTTAGCAATTAGTTCATAAATGTAATCAATAATTGTTGTTTTATATTAATGAGTCATAAGGATAATTATTGGATGAGGTAGTAATAATGTCAACCCTCAACGTTTAAAATCAATTAAACGCGTTGGCATCCACAATAAGATAACACAAACTTTTAAATAAGGCGCTCTTTCATTAATTTATTGTAAGATGGGTTAAAGTTACCAAAAAAGTGTTTAATTTACTCTTATATACTCTACAAGGCACCATTTTTTTTTTACATAAATCTCACCTTTAGAAAACATTCATAATCTATTAGATTAATTGTATTAGCTTTTATAACATGTATCCATTAGAAAATACGTACACATGAAAATATAATCAAGCTATTATAAAAGACTTACTGATAAACGAGTTACCCATAAATGAGTTAAAGTCGCAATTAAACTGTTAAAATTACCCTCAGATTTGCCGTCTTTCAATAAAATTAACAAAGTCCGGCTTATAAAAGACTTATTGATAAAATAAACAAATGCTGATGAGGTGGAACCCAACATTTTGGATCCAAGCCAATCTCATACATTTATTGGCCATTTCGCAAATAGGGCAAATGTCCGAATTTTTTATAAATGCAACTTTTTTGGTTAGTACAACTTATTTTGGAATATTTTTAGCTTTTTTTAAAACCGCTTATTTATCATTAAAAATTTTAACTTAATTAATTTATTTGATAAAGAGGGCATTCATTATTACATTCTTTAGGTAGTGTCAACATTTGAATTTGTTAAGATAGAATAAGGTAATATATTGTAAATATTCTTTTGATATCCTAACTATTCTATCTTATGACATTGGAACACTAGCCCTTTTACATTGTGTTTTTTTTTTCCATTATTACTTGCTTTTATATATTACACATACTGCACACATTCTCATCCCAATTCAAGGTTTGGTAGATGTGGGTTGAAAAAAATAAAAGGTCAATCTTTGGACGAGGCTGAAAGTTCCTAATGAAAAGAGGATATGTGTTTGCAGAGTTAAGGAAAATAAAATGGGCTACAAAGGTTGCTTCAAATCATTTTATACCTTGTGCTTAGTTCGACATTGATTTTTTTTCTTTTCTTTTCTCTTTTTTCTCAATGAAAAATGAAATGATTAAATGCAAGGGAAATAAATGCTCATATTAATGAATGAAAATGGTGAAAAGAAAAGTTGTTCTATAAGAGAAATACATAGTATGAAAGGACAAAAAGAAACCTATGCTAGACTCATTAGGTGGAAAAGTGTTAAACAAAAGAAAGAAAAACACATGAAATCTTGAAGCACAAGCTCGCCTCATGTGGTGGTGGTGCAGGACCTCTTCGAACCAATCTACCCAATGGAGTCGCCAAATTGTAAGCATCGCTCAAAGTGTGCCTACATAAAACTTGTTGTGAATATGCTTGTAAATCATAGGAAGTTGAATTTGACATATAACAATAGGGACAAAAAAGTGGAAAGTCGCCAACAAGTTGTTAAGGAACTTGTAAAACGTTCATAGACCATTTAAGGCAATCACGAAAAGAGACAAACCGAAAGGCAACAATGGTTTGATCCATGAAGGTTACACCCCATTCACAATCTATGAGATTACTAACTCCATAGTGGTCTCGAACCATGACTAAATATTCGGGGATGGTGGTATGAAGTTGTGTCATGAAGTCAATTCCGCTCGTATTGGCTTCTACTCGACTCTTATAGCGACATGTGTTAATTGCAACCCAAAATACAAATAAATAAGATTCAATTCGCTCTTAACTAATAAATCTAAGTTAGTTGAATATTTTAATGCACACATAAACTAATTAGTATAACCACTTTGATTAAGCAACAAGATTACTTGCCTGGGAACTTAAACCGGTCGTCCGAATTATCTTATTAAGGGTGATTTTCAGTTACAGGTCTTGACAAAAACATGTAATATGGTGATAAAAATACATAAAATAAATCAAATAAATTAATAAATAAGCATGCATAGAAATATTGGAAGTAACTTGATAACAATAATAATCAAAGGAACGAATTAAATATATCCTAGACATGATACTAAATAATTATTAATACGACATTAGGCATGATAATAACATGATTAATATAAAGCCTAAACATGATACTAATAATTAGAAATCAAACCTTAAACATGATACTAGTAATCAAAGCAATAATAATAATAATTAGAGTAAATAAAACCAAGATAATTAAATACTTACTCCGAATGTGCAACTTTGAATACTACTTCATGAATACAGTCGTGAGTAACTTTCAATAAAAAAAATAATAAATCAAAAGAATTAGATTAAAAAGTTAGAAAAATTAATATCACCCTTGGGATTTTACCTTCACGCCTTAATCAAAATGATAGAACCTTTGGATCTTGCTTTGGGCTTTGAATTACTTGAATAGAAATAAAGCTAAGAACAATAGATTGCACATTAAAGGTTTATGTCTATGCCTTTTGGGTCGTATGGCATTGAAAAAATAGTTGTTTGGATGTCGAATTCGCCTCTTCAAAATCAAAAAATAGTGTGGTATTATAGACATACTAATCGGGAGAAGATAGAATTTCATAAGAGATAGAATTTTGAAAGCGTGTTGTGCAGATCAACCATTTAGCTGTTTTTGTTTCAATCGAACTTTTGATCCAGAACTTGGAATAAGATAAATAATATTTCATTGGAAAGCTCTGAAAGTATAATTTCTAGCATAATTAGAATCATATTAATATCTATTTTAGAAAAGATGTGGCCAAAATAGTGCAACGGTGTCGGCTTTAGACTAGGTTTAGTATTTTGATCATATATTTATCTTATACGTAGTAACTATTTACTATTGATATATTTATGCATAAATTATCATAGTTGATTGTATACTCATGTAATTCTAATTTTTTTTATAAGTTTCCTGTAGGCTACATAGATTAGTATGCAAACAATTGTGTGGAATCAAGCAAGGACCAAATCTAGAGTTCCCACGGTTCCACTCAGAACTAGTTGACCTTATGGAAATATCCTTCTATGGTGAAAATGGTTGAAATTACTAGGTATATACATCCAGAGTTCTTTTTATGGCTCAGAGTCCTGATGGTTGCAAAGTGGCTTCTACTGCAGAAGATGAAACTTTGAGGTTCTGGAATGTATTTATTGTGTTTTGATGCTAGCTAGATGAGGCTGGTGCTACTGGTGATTATGTTCTGTTGGAGTTGATGCTACTATTCTTTTTTGAAAGGTGTTGTTGCTACTTCTACTATGCTTGAGCTGTTGTTGTGAGATACCCCAATTGTAATTCTTTTCTTTTTTGTTATTCAAGTGTAATTGTGTAAATATACAAGTTATTAATGAAAATATACGAGTTTTATGTATATATATCAATGTTTGCCGATCAATTTAAGTTAAAAAAAGCAAAAAAAACAAAAAAAATTAATATTGTTAGGCCACTTTATGCTCCGGTTATAAGCCTTGAACCGAAGTCTTTAATGGTTTAATGCTTCGGTTCTCACTTTTAATTAGAGCCTTAAGTCACTTTATGCTCCGATTTTGAACCGGAGCCTTTTCTACTTATAGTAGGCTTCACCCACCAATGATCCGGTTCAAAATCGGAGCATATAGTACCATTTTAACCGGAGCATTTGATGTTATTTCCAGCCACTAGTGATATCTGGGAATCCTGTTGCAAGGAATGATCAGGTCTTCACCATCCACCTTTACAGTTTTGACCTTGAACAGACCGGAAGTCAAATTTTGGTCTCATTGCGTCTCTGGCAAAGGCGGTAAGGGAGCCTTCTTTCCCAAAAGATATGGTTTTTTGTTCCAAGAGTTGAAAAGAAGATTCTCCTGGTTGTTCTCAAACACAATATAGTAAAATCTATGCCGCTAGTCTCTAATTTGGACTGCTTAGAAAGCGTCATCATGTACTCAAGGTGGGTCATCAAAATATACCATCCCCTGTTTCCCTTGGGAACTTAACTTAGGTAGTGCATATGGTCGAAGGCCTCGAACCTAGGCGTTACTTTCTGCATTTCGCAGGCGGCAACATTCCCTTGAATGTCAAGCCATGAGTTTGGGGTCAGCTGCTAAAGACCTAGGCGGTAACCGCTTAAAATTTCCTACACGCCCGGATGTAGGGGAAAGTGAAGGCCAGCATTGATAACTGACTCATAGAAACTGAAAAAATTTATCTGCATTTTCTGTATTGTGGTCCCACACAATGGTGCCACCACCTTTATGAGGCATTTAAATGACATAGTCATCCCCCAAAACGTGGGAGCTCAGAATTCATCAAGTCTCCTATTCATGAGTGCATGATCGGATGGTGCATGATAGGCATGAGCCGGGTGTAGAGGCCTTCTAGTCCTCTTCAGCTTCCCTGATAGGCTCGACCGACACTCTTTGCCGACCTAGACACTTTAGAGATTCGCCTAAATCAGAACCTTCACCGTCAACTACTATCTAAGATAAAATCCTCTCAAAGTCAGATGACTCATCTCCAGACTATTCCAAAATGGAAGAGCCGGGTGCGCTTTGTAAACTATTAGGGGGGGGGGGCTTGGAGGATATTCAGACACCTCGTCAGCCGATACGCTAATTGTGTAGTCTTCCTTGAAAGAGTCTACTCTAGTCGTCTTTTTGGTCTTTTAATTTCCATTGTGTCTTTACATGAACACATAGACAGTCGGGCTCTAAGAAAAATAAAAAGGGGAATCATGCGAGGAGAGATGACACTCCTAGTCATAGAATGTACTATACCAGGTGATCGGCTGACTCCCATGTGAGGAAGTGCCGAGTGTATTTTTGAAACCATTTAAATAAAGGAAAATAATGCAAATGGTGAAGGCGGAATGTAAGAATAAAATCAAGATGGTGGAGACAATTACCTCGAAAAAGCTTGAAGCGCTTGGAGTTCTTAGACGGCTGCAAAGCTACTGACGGCAAGTACAGATGACAATTAAACGAAACTTTCTCTCTAGAATGCTCTGAATTCTCTCTAAAAAGTAATTTTGGAAAGGTGAAAAGTGAAGGGTAATTATTGCTATTTATAGCAAGGTTCATAGCGAAGGGTAATTTGGGGAAACCGATTTTACCCCCAAAAGGAGTTGTTGGTAAACACAACTGCCGAGTCCACATCACATACGGTTATCATGGGCGGTTATTTGGTTGTCCACATCACTACCCATTAGGGGCAAATGTTTAGAGTAAAAATATACCCATGACACGTGGACCAATGACACGAAAACATGTGTCCCCTAGCTTCATGCTCAAAGAGCCAATAAGAGCTTGACACGTGGCACGTACAGAAGCAGGGTGAAATGGGCTTCAAGCCCAAAACCCTAGATACCGTAAAACGGTGAAAAGCCTACTTTACTTAAGTTAATTAACCTAGCTAAAAGGCACGCATTTCAATGCACTATAAATACTGGTCATTAATGATCAGTAAACAATTAATTACGAACACGCAAATAAAGATAAACCGGAGCTTCTGTTTTGCAGGTACAAGACATCGGGCAAACTCATATTTGGTATTGTAACACTCCCGCGCGCGGGACATCCAAAAAAATCCCCAAAACAATGTTGTACATTGAACGCGGGGAAATTGGGTCGTTAACTAACCTCCTAACGATCAAATAAATAATTTATTAATCCTAAACTAACCCCTAAACAAGTCTAGTGGTAAGTTCGAAGTCGAACCAGATTGAACGGTAATGCTAGATTGTTCTCGATCTAATGGTTAAGCTACGCCGAAGTCGGTTTATGGATAGAGGACACTACAATTACACTAACACACACATATAGAACATGAGATAGTAAAATCTACTAGGGGCAAAGATCCACTTTGAACGATTAATAAGCTAATGAGAATCCATTGATAACCAATCATGAAGAAAGAATTAAAATGGTAATTAATTACACTAAAGAGCAATCTCTCAAATTCCTAGCCTAGATCCTTCTATGACTAGGTGCATAAAAGAAATTAACCCAAAATGCAATCAAATATATCAATTTTAATTCACAATCCCTTGTCAAACTAGAACCAATATGCAATTAAGTTTGCTATCTTGGGAGATCAATCCAATCTAAAATAAACAACATGCCATCATCAATTCAATCAATTTAATCACACAATTATCATCAAATTTTTCTCAAATAACTAAATTAATCATTACAAAACTTCACTCAACACCTAGGAAAACTATTCAAACATGATAAACAAAACAATTAAAGAAAGCATAAAGAGAAGAGAGAGTAAGAATGCTCATTGATATAAGATGGAGATCTTCAAATCATCAAATTCCTCCTTTGATTATCCAAAATCCATGAAAACCATTGTTTTTCTCACTTTCTCTCTCCAATAATTGAGAGTTTCTCTCTCTAAAATCTTAAAACTAACCTAAAAACTACATACTGAGAAAATGAATTTTTTTTTTCTAAAATGAGCAAAAGCTCTATTTATACCCCCACTATTTTGCCTAGGAAGCTTTGCAAAAAAAAGTCGAGCAGCGCTACAGGAGCGGGCGCTCCAAAGTCAGTGCTCAGGAGAGGGAGGCAGAATCGTTCCAGAAAGTTTGGAGCGGGCGCTCCATGTAGACTACGCACCCGCTCCTATCGCGCTCGGCAAAACTACTCAACTTCAAACGAACATATCTCCCTCGTTTTACTTTGTAATTGGGCATATGACCTGTCATTGGAAAGCTCTCGAGATAAGATTTCATTTCCAATTGAAATCTCTTAAAATGTTTTGTAGATAAAAATATATAGGAGTTTGAAATTCGATCTTGGCAAATCAAGTGCACATTTCTTCATTACTTGTTCAATTATGTTTTATATTTCTTCAATCTTTAGTAATGAGCTTATCCAAGTGTTCCTAAACATAAGAATAAACCAATAAATTTTAATCTAATGCAAGAAGCAACCAAAATATGTAAGAAAAACAAAAATTGAGCAATAATGACATTTGACATGTAAACACGACAAATGTAATAAAACGTTATTAAAATCAAGTAAAAAGATATCAAAACTATGAAAAACTAAATAGAAACTCCTAAAAATTAGTGACATAAATGGCACTTATCATACATATTAGTAATTAAAATTGTTTAAAATAAGTATAAAAATAGGTTAAAAGTCAAAATAGTATGGAGCGAGACAATTTTTTGAGAAACCAGATATGTAAACATTGTAAATTTCCAGTCTCGAAATTAAAGTTTCATTGATCACTTAAACATGTTTGTACTTAAATAAAAGTTTCATTTCACCTTTGTATATGTATTTCATCTATTTCTTAAATATTTACAGCATACCTTAAATTACTAACAAACTATTTGAGGAAGTGATTATAAGGTGAACAAGTAGATTAAGCTAAAAAATTTACATCGTAATGACTTCATACTTTTTTGTCTTATCGGTAATAAAATCATTTAGTTTGGCCGTTTACGTAGTCTAATAATTATACCTTCCTTTTAAATTTCATGCAAAAGTAATCTGTTGTTAGCAAATAAAAACAGAGGAAATACTTATTTACATGTAATCAACCAAATCTCACTATCTTTTATTTTTGTTCACTTTTAATCAACCAAACTCACAATATTATTTATATTTACCTTTAATCAACAAACCCCATAATTCTTTTAATTTTACTCGCCTTTCTTAAACTTGTCCTACTAAAGACAAATACTCCACCTGTTTCAAAATAAATATCTCAATATGCTACTTTTGCATTGCATGCACATACACCATTTTAACCTCTATTATTGCTTTATGGAGTATATAAGAATCATCTCAAGGTATAGTCTCTAAATATCATTTGAGTACTTCTTAGATTTGTTTGAATGTATACTTTATGAATATCATGTGAGTACTTGTTAGAATTGTTCCAATGTATAATTATCAAATATCAAATTTCTATGATTTACACTTATTGATAATTGAAGATAGGAAATTTAGACATTTGCTACCACTAAAATGACCTTGTTTGACATTTGCTACCTCTTTAATTTTTTTATTTTATTTTACTACCACCCAAATCCCAAAATTATAGATATCACTACCATTTAACGGTTTCCGTCACTGTTGTTGTTAGTGGGGCCCAACCACTATTTAACCACCTTCGAGCCACCTCTCCCTCCTTCCAACGACCCTCACTGCTAGCCCCCCTCCATCCTCCCCGTCCTGGCTGCCGGCGCCCAAACTCCACCTTCACACACCAACCACAACAACACCAACTCCACCTTCACCCCTTAGCGCACCAAGCATTCACCAAACCACCTGCCCAAACGCTTCTCTTTAAACCACCTGACCAAACACCAATAATAATCAGTAGCCACCGCAGTGGCTCAACCACAGAGCAGCCACACCTTACAATTGCAGCCACCACTTCGCAGACCCCCGCAACAACCTGCAATCAATCAACTGCTATGCCCCCGCTTACCAGTAGCAGCGAACATCAACCGTTACAGCCTACCTCAGGCCACCGCGCGCAGCAACCAGCACCACCATCAATTCATCTGCTCTCCACACATAATTAATCATAGCCCGTAATACCACCATCACAACCAATTTCGCATCTAATCGAAAACCTAGCGCATTGAAAAGCCCCAATTTAGAAGGGTATGAAATTGGTAGGGCAAGTAGAGTTGGAAAGGGGAGGGGGTGGGGTCGCCGATGCCGGGAAATCATTTGGGCGCCGACAGCCGGCACGGAGAGAGGGGTGGTTGACGGGCTGTAGAGTGGTTAGCAATTTTCTTAAAGTTTTTTTTTTAAGATAAAATAAATCATTATTTAATGAAAAATGGGCCCCACTTAACGGAATACTAACGAATTCTGTTAAATGGTAGCAAAAGTTGTATGTTGTAACTTTTGAAGGTAGCAACATAAAATAAAAAATTAAACAGGTAGCAAATGTCAAGCATGGTCATTTTGATGGTAGCAAAACTCAAAATTTCCTTAAAGATATTAGTGGTCAAATTTCCATGTTGCCAAATGTATGTACCGGTCAAAGTGAAGCGCTTATTTTGAAACAGAGGGAGTAAGGCTTGTTTAAGTGAAGTGTTACTACCATTAAAATCTTTAATTATATATTAACAAAAATTATAAAATTTGTATTATAAAACTACACCTCGAGACGAATCTAATAACATACTCTCTCTGTCCTATAATACTTGACACAGTTCACATTTTTGTCTGTTCCTAAATACTTGACACGTTGCTAAATATGGAATGAGACCACTAATAAAAATAAAAAAATAAAAAAAAATTCCTATACTCTGTTTGGGACCACAAACCCCAAACCCCAAAACCCAATTAAATCCCACATTTTCATTCTCCTCACTACCCCCACTCCCCCCACTTGTTGTTTTCTTACAATATAAAAATACAAAAGAGAATCCTTTATACAATAAAAAAATATTTTAAATAGACTCAATTGTAATTTTCTTAAACTACGTGTCCACCCAAACGTCCCAAGTATTCTGGGACGGAGAAAATATCACATGACTATATAATTTATACTCCGTATATATCAATGTGAGCTTTTGGTCCAAATTTTATCAGTTTGACTATAGAGAAGTCAAAATGTAAATATCAAATTGAAACAGAGAGTGTATATCATAATACCTATGGAGTAATTAAGATTGAAGGTATGTGTCCAATATATCCAATTCCTCCACCCTCACATGTGATTTGTACCGACCTTATGTCTTAATCTCAAAAAAAAAAAAAAAAAAAAAGTGTTATACCATTCTAAAATATGAAGTATGCAATTAAGGATTTAAGGATATAATATACTCCCTCTATTTTATTTATTTATTTATTTTAAATTTTTATAAGCTAGAATTACTATTTTCGTCCGTTTTTTTATAAGGTAGAGTTCCTTTTTTGAAAATCTCTTACAATTTAATAATACTACCTCCATTAAGTATTAGTTGTAACTTTGGAGCATTATTTGTGAGATATAAAACATTCCAAAGTTATAACTAAAATTTTATGGGGGTAGTGTATTTTTACCCACTAATGTCCCCACTCTTTCTTACTTTATCATTTCTCACTCTTCCAATACATCCTACTCCCTCTTACACCACTTTACTTTTCAATAAAATAATAATCTTATTTATCCCACTAACATTTTATTTTATTATGGAAAACTGGTAAAAATAATCCCAACTTTTGCCCATTCGCTCAAAATAATTCCAATTTTGAATTAATTTTAAATAATCCAAACTTTAGGGGTCACTCACTCAAAATGGTCTTAACCGGTCACCCAACCTGTTATAACAGGTTAAGATGACATATCTCATCACGTAATTGGTTAAAAAATAAAAAAAGAGAAAAACTTAAAAAAAAAAAAAAAAAAGCCCAGCCACCCACGACCTGCCTCCCCATCCCGCCACCTCCGCCGCACCCAGATCTCCCTCCCCACGCTGGCGATGCTCCTTCGGCCCTCCCATTGCCCCGTCGTTCCTTACCCTTGAACCACCAAACCACCACCCAAACCCCTATCACCCACCACCGAAATCTGCAGAGTACGATTGCGAAAAACCGTACCTTTTCAGAGCAGTGGCCAATTTTGAAAACCAACACCGAGGTGCTTGCTGTAGTCCATATAGAGATTTCTGAAGACGGCACACCATGCTAGGCTGGGAACCATGAAACCCAGGGGGAGGTTTCATATAGACCTCCTCATCAAGATCGCCATGTAGAAAAGCATTATGAACATCCATTTGATGTAACTCCCAATTTTTCGGAGCGGCAACAGCAAGGACCGCACGAACAGTAACCATTTTAGCAACAGGAGCAAATGTCTCGTTATAATCAATACCCTCAATCTGATGGTTACCAAAAATGACGAGACGAGCCTTTAATCTTTCTACCGAGCCATCTGAGTGAAGTTTGACCTTGTAAACCCATCGGCAACCAAGAGCTTTCTTTCCCGGAGGTAATTTTTCCATCACCCACGTACCATTATTTTCCAAGGCAGATATTTCTTTTTGCATCGCCTCTCTCCACCCTGCATCTTGCATAGCCTCCTTGAAATTGCGTGGCTCGACCACTTTTTCGACTGCTGCAGTAAATACACGGTGTCGCACAGAAAATTTATCACAATTCACAAAGTGTGCTAAGGGATAGGGAGTACCTGGGGAGCATGGAGTGGACGATGAACATGGAGAGATAGATGGACCAGGGAGAGAGACCGTGTGTGCCACATAATCACGGTGCCAGCCAGGAGGTTGCCTTGGACGTTGACCACGCCCCAAATCAAGAGGAGAAGAGCCCGTTGTTTTTCCTGTGCTGCTGCCTGTACTACCAGCAGTAGCTGCGGCAGTAGGTGCCACAGGTGGGTTGTGGTCAGCACTGGTTGCCACGGGTGTGTCGCGGACCAGGCTGCCAGCAGCGTCAAGGAGGGGAGCAGCAGGTGTAGTAGCAGCAGAAGACGAGGCAGCAGGGGTATTAATCAAGGTGCGATCACTGCTGTCCCGTGAACCCAGCTCAGTAGAAGTTTCACCAACCTCGAGCACACGCTCAAGATCGTCTAAGAAATCAAAATCAACCCCACCTTCAACAGGAGATATTCCGGTTAAACTTACACTAGATTGCGTCGAGTCATTACTAGGCACAAAAGGGAATTCATTTTCATGAAAGTTAACATCACGAGAAACAAAAATATCACCCGTGTCCAAGTCATATAACTTCCAACCCTTACCATGAGGATAGCCCACAAACACACACTTTCTACTTCGAGGAGCAAATTTGTCACCCTTAGACTTTTGATTATGAGCAAAACAGAGACACCCAAACACCCGTAATTCATCAAAATTAGGTTGTTTGCCAAAAATAATTTCATACGGGGTTTTATTAGCTAGCAAGCGGGATGGAGTACGATTAATCAAATACACCACCCCAAGAACACATTCTCCCCAAAAAGTAATTGGCAAATTGCCTTGGAACATCAAAGCACGACTGACATTTAGAATATGTTGGTGTTTGCGCTCTACACGACCATTTTGTTGAGGTGTACCAACACAAGAAGTTTGAAAGAGAATTCCATATTCATTAAAATAGGGTAGCATGTGTTTGAACTCCGTACCATTATCACTCCGTACACATTTCACAGTAACATCAAATTGACATTTAATCATGGCAAAGAAGGAACAAAAGGAAGAATAAACTTCAGTTTTGTCATTTAACAAATAAACCCAAACACCTCTAGAATAGTCATCAACAATTGTTAAAAAATAATGGGCACCACAAGTAGAGGGTGTCTTATACGAACCCCATAAATCACAATGTATCATTTCAAAAATACGACTAGCTCTACTATCACTATCAGGGAAACTATCCCGTGATTGCCTAGCTTGAGGACAAATGTCACAAGCTTTATTCAAAAATTTTCCACTAGAACTAGCACTAATAGCAGGCACTAACTTGACTATTTTATCCAACGGATGTCCCATACGACGATTCCACAACTCAAATGTAGAGACCTCTGCATTTGTCACTGCACATACTGTAGGAACTCGCCGAAAGTAGTAGAGTCCATCTATCCGTTCACCGGCTCCAATCAGGCTCCCCAAGTGTTAGTCCTGTATAGCACACAAAGAATAAGTGAATCGGACAAAACAGTGTGAATCATCAATCAATTTTGACACCGAAATTAAGTTGTAATTTAATTGTGGGACAAATAAAACATTTTCAAGAACAATGCCATCCGCCAAAAACACTCGACCCTCCTTTGTAGCCATAGCATGAGCACTTTCTGGAAGACCTACGGGGCATGGAGGTATAGAGTGCACATCCATCAAACAAGAATCATCACCGGTAACATGATGAGAGGCGCCGGTGTCGACTATCCAAGACAAGGAAAGATACTCACTGGTCATCTTATCATGTTGCTTATTATTAACCATATTTAACAGCAAACGAACACGCTCAGGTTGAAGCTCAGACAAAGCTGAAAGAGTGTCCGGAGAGGGCAGAGGAGAAGCAACACTAAGAGGGCTGCCCACGGCATGAGCCCTGACCGTGGGCTTACTGTGAGCCAAAGCAGCCGCACCAGAGGACAAGGCAGAAGCAGCGGCAGGAGCAGTACCAAGCACCCCCTTTTTACCATATTTTTCCAGCCACCATGGGGGGTAGCCGTGGAGGATAAAACACCCAGAATTTCTCATGACCAGCCCGTTTGCAATGAGAACAAAACAGCCGCGATTTATCCACACGGGCTTGCGACTGAGAGGTCTTGCGATCAAGGGGAAGGGCGAACACATGGGCTTCGTCCTTCGTGGATTGTGCCCTGACCTGAGCTATACCCCGAGACCTCTCCTCCTGAAGCAGAGTTTGAAATGTGCGATCAAGAGTGGTGGGGGGTTGCTAAGAAAGTAGGTTAGTACGCAGCATAGCAAACCGATCATCATCAACACCAATTAAAAACTGATGCAATTTTTCTTCCTCCTTATCGACCTCATACTTGGCAGCCACGTTACAAGTACACAAACCGCATTCGCACCCATGGGGAGGTTTGAGGCGATTGAGATCATCAAACAACCCCATCAAGGTGTTATAATAGTTCTCAATGCTCATGGTGGGTGATTGCTTACACCCAGTAATAGCCGCGCGAAGTTGTTGCAAACGCGACCCATTAGATTCACAGAAGCGCTTCTCTAAGTACACCCATAGCTTCTGTGCTTCTTCAAAATAAGGCATGGAGGCTGCTAATTTCGGTTCAATTGCTTTCAATATCCAAGAAACCAGCATTGAATTGACGGTTTCCCAATCCAACAACTTCATCTTCTCCGTTGGTTTGGAGATGGAACCATTAACAAACCCGAATTTTCGCCAAGATTTCAACGATAAGGTAATAGCCCTAGACCATGCCAAATAATTATCACCCTTCAAGATCACGTGAGTAATCAGATTTCCGGGTTGATCACCAGACAGGGGCGGAACTAGGGTGGGATCAAGTGGGTTCATTGAACCCACTGATTTTTTGAAAAAAATTAAAAACTTTTTTTTTAAAAAAAAAAAATCAAAATAGATTTAAATAGAATATTTGTGTATTATATGGCAACAAGTAAAGCTGTAGCCCAGTGGTTATTTTTACCTCCCATCACACAAGAGTTTGTGGGTTCAAAACCCATAACTCACACTTTTTTTTTTGTTTTTTTGTTTCCTGAGCTTACTTTCCAAGTTTTCCTCTTCCTCATTCCCCCAAATTGAAAAACCCTAACTTCTTCCTCCTTCTCTTCGCGTTCTTCCTCCTTCTCTTCCCGGCGCAGCAGCCAACAGACCCACCGTCACAGCCGTGTATGTAGGTAAGTGAATTTGGGGATTTTTTTTTTTTGCAAATGTAATTTACTTCTCAATTTGGGGATTTTTTTCTAAATCGTTGAATACTTGAAATTCATATGCTAATATACATTACAAATTCTGTCTCCCAACGAGGTTAAATATGAATTTATTTGTTTATTAATTCAACGAGTTTCAATTGATTTCTGCTTTTTGTCTGGAATTTTCTAGGTTTTCTAGTTTGATTGATTTTATGTATGTTTATGTGCTTTGATATTGCAGTTGTGGCTGATTTGGTTGTTGAGACTAGCAAGTATGTTGTTCCGAAGCGATTCGAGAGTCGGAACCTCGAAGAAGCTTTAATGACCGGTACTCCTTCATCTTCCGTCCTCTTATTAGCTAAGCCTCTCTTGTTGATCATTTAACTAATCAGAGCAAGTTTTTATGAATTCAGGCAAGATTTTATCCTAAATAGTAATAATTGTATATTAGCATTGAGGAATTTGATTTACATGAATTTGAAATATTGCTGGTTTAGTGAAGATTGGTTATAATTTGCTAATTTACTTCTCAAGTTCTCAATTTGGGGATTTGTTTTTGTTACATTGTTAAATTTCATATGCTATTTCGTTTTCTGCCTTCTGGATTTCATTTGCTATTTCGTTTTCTGACTTCTGGATTTCGTTTACTAATTGACCGTAAATCTTTAATTACGATAGTTTTAATTAGTCTTCATAATTTATTAGTCCCAAATGATTTTTTAAATATGGTAAGCTGATTAAAAACTGAGCAGTGGTTTTGATTAGCCAATTTGGGGAAAAATCCTCTAGAAATTGAAGTTTTGCTTTACTGCTTGTGAGTTGTGACTGTATATTTGAGTAATGAGTATTTGAGCCGTAATGTTGTATAATAGTATAATTTCTATTTAATTTATACTGATTTATTATTTTATTTCTGATATTCTATTTCATTGATAATTTGATATTGTCATATTGATTATTGAATTTATCATTCATTCATTTATGTACTGAATATTTAATTATTATATTTTTATTCCTTTGTTAATTACGATTTCAAATTTCCGAAGTTTCGAACTCACACTTCGAAAATCCTAATGACGCCACTGTCACCAGAACCAAGATAAAACGGAGAGGAGAGATCAATCTTATCAGCCATGATCGATCACGCAATAGAGAAATTAGAGTGGTAAAAAAAAAATTTAGGGGGTAGAGATTGTAGAGATGGTAGAGACTGTGTTTTAGGATTTAGAGAATAGAGACTCCGATACCATGTCAGAAATTAATTTTCCGTAGTTGTATTAGAATATGAACAGGTATATATATCCAACGTATCAGAGAGATTAGGGCTTTATTATATTAGCCCGTACACTATACATTATATATGGGCCTAACAAAATCCCAAATCCAACACCGAAACTTCGTCGCCGCCGTTCCCTCTTCGTTATCCCATTCTCAGTTTCTCACTCTTCCTCACTTTCTCTCTCCTTTCCTCCCCCTTCACCTGGGTTTCGGATCCACCCACCATTTTCCCAAATCAATCAATCCAAACCCCCAAAACAATAATAAGATTCAAGGTTGAATTTTCGTGGGGTTTTTCTGAATTCAATTGATTCAAAGTGGGGTGGCAGCCATTAAAGGGCCTTCAAAAGGAGAGAGAAAATGGAGACTTTTGGAAATAACAATGGCGGAAGTGGAGGTGGCAGTGCCGGCGCGGGGAGAGGGGCTAGGTGCGGCGTACGTGACGACGGCGGGACCTGGCTAGGTTGGGCTGGGTAGGAGGGCTTTGTCGGAAACAGAGGGCGTGGGTGGTGGTTGGGCTCTGCCCTTTCATTTTATTTAATTTTTTTAAAAGTTTTTTAATAATTCATACAATCAAGTGTTGAAACGCGTCACCTTAAATTTTTTTTAAAAAAATTACCTTTTAACAGGTTACTGGATATTTAGGACCATTTTAAGCAAATAACCTCAAAAGTTAGGATTATTTAAAAATAATATAAAATTGGGATTATTTTAAGTGAACGGTCAAAAGTTATGATTATTTTTACCAATTTTTTTTTTATTAAACTACTTAAAATTTCGCGTAATTTTCTTTCTAGCCTATAAAAAAAACACAAAGGGAGTAATTCATATCTTAATTCGTGATTAGAAAAAAAAAAAAAACTGCCGTCTCCGTCAGCCGCCAACCTCATTACGAGTAGAACTCTGGCATCCCACGTGCTGTCCCCTTAAATAGCCCACTAATAACTTACTACGTGTAATGTAGACCCACCTTTTTTGTCCTTATTATGTACACGATGTCATTTCTTACACTGTCTATCCCTTTTTTTTTATTTGCATCTAACCTTATCTTTGCACTCAAAAAGGTTTAAAAAAAGGGATTAATAATTTTTTGATTTTGTATTATAATTAACGTCATTTAAATGGTGATGAGATTTTCTAATTATGTTTCATTGTTTAGTAAGGAAATCTGAGGTAATGAACTAGTGAATGGCTGACTTTTAAAGTTTTCCAACTAACTTACGGTGTAATTATATTTTATTTCATTTTTTTTTTAATTTTGTATTTGACTTTTTTGTATTATAAAATATTAAACTTTTTGTATTTGACTTTTTTGTATTATAAAATATTAAACTTTGGGTTATCTTGGCAAGCACTTGGACTTGGGTAGTACGAGTACTTGTATTGTTTAAGGAAAGAGATCATCTTTACTGGCTAACACTTCCTTTTTTAAATAAATATATAAATGCAACCCTTTGAATTTTTACAGTTTTTTATTATAAATACTACCTTCGTTTCTTTTGATTTGCAACGATATGGCATTCACATATCTTCCATATTTAAGATGCACAAGTTTGCTAGAATCATCATGAAAAGACTAAAGCATTCCAATTAGCGAATAGGTTTTAAAATCAGCGCTGTGAATTTAATTATAACCTTTTCAACCAATCTAGCTATGTATGCATATACATTTCCATATTTGTTAGTTTTCTCCTTGAAAACTTATTTGCAATTGATGGGTCTTTACCCTTCATGCAAATTAATCAAGTACAAAACCTAATTGACAAAGATGGAGTCTATTTCGGATTTTATAGCCTTTAACCATTTTCCGGAATTTGGATTTGTCGTAGCTATCTTACAAGACACTATTCCCCTTACTATCCAGTAGTAAATAGTATGCTTGTAAGTCTTAGGTTCATTTCTAACTTAATAGAAACTTTACAGGATTCAATACAGCCTTTTGGTGAATTCTATACCTATACGGGGTAATTGCATCAAACACTGATTTTCAAGGCGCTTTTAAAGCCCTTTGATTATTTTGATCTTACTCTACCACTTGTAAAATTTTGTGAGTAATGAATGCTCTTTAGGGCACTTGTAGTATTCTTGATCAATGATTCTCATGAAGTCCTTCTAAAGTGTTCCGAGATTCTCAGTTCTGGCTTGTTGCTCATCTCGATTGTCATCGATTTTATTTTCCTCCCACTTGTCGTTTTGAAAATGTGATACTTTCTAGAAAGATACCACTTCGAGCAACAAGTACTATGTTCTCCATTTTGGTTGTGGAAGTAATGCCCCTAGTCTCACTTGAATGCTTACAAAGAGACTTGTACATTGTCTTTGGGTAAAATTTTATCGCGAAACATAATAGTTAGCTCCCACTTGAGCTACCTTAGCCCTTATTGAGCCACTTATCTCCCACTGAGCCAATAAGCTCCCACTGAGGCTAAGAGCCCTAGGCATATACTTGAAAAGACCTTAGAAACTATTTCTATCCATAACTGAATATGGTGTCTTTTCTTAGCTTCGACAATTTTGGTTAGTGTAACATTAGTCATTGGTGCATATCTTTAAGAATGTTATAGGAAAGGATGTGATTCATCATCATTTGAGTCATTTCCAAATGGCTTTGAGGTCTCTGTCAAGACATACTATATTCTTTGTGGAGCTGATTATGAAATTCTAATTTCATAATCTCGAGATGATCACTTTTGGCTCAAGCAAATATCACTCGATCTAATCTAGACGTTTTGATATCTTGCCAAGTTGTTTCTATATTTCACTGAATTATGAGCTACTCAAGATCCAATTTGTTTCATATTTGATGAATATAGCCATATTCATTCAAATTCTTGTGAAAACATTGATGTAATGGAATCATCTTTAGCTTTTAGACTCAATTGTCTGTACCAAGAACAATAGCTCCTTTCTTTGTCGGTTTCAACAAGTAAGACTTCCTTGCCTTTGAACAATTCCGAATCGATCAGCTTTCAAGAATTTATCTAATAGAGCCTTGAGTATGTTCTTGTTGATGTGACATTGTTAAAGATAGTCGGAACACATATTATCTCCATGATTTGAACCTTTTAAGTTTATGTTAGGAAAATGGTTGTTCAAGCATTATTGACTCATGGCTTAAACAACCATGCCATTCAAATAAAACTAACAACTACTATTCTTTTACTTTGAATGTGAGTCTTTTCGTGTGTAAAAAGAATTATTGCTAATTATGGAACACAATAACCATATTTGTTCCAGCCTTAGCTTTAAAGGGTCTTTAAACAAAGCAGATGACCTTACAGCTCATGTAGCACCACTTGCTTCATTCCAAGCTCGTAAGTCAATAACTTAGCTTAACTTCAATAATTTTGAGATCACTTCAAAATGGAACACTCAAGCAGTATCTAATGCTTGTGAAGATAAGTTGCTAAGTTAACTATGATAATATGAACTCTTAGGTAGAATTGGAATCTTGAATTCCTTTTCTTCGTTCCTTGTTTCCTATAGTTCTTATCATACATCATCTAATAACTTTAAGAACCTCTTATTTAAGTGTTTTGACTTTTATACTTTATTAGGCATAATTAAGCATCTAATGTGTCGTAAAACAAAGTTCTTTTCTTTTAATTCGTGCTTGAATTATTACATTAATGAGACTTACTCATTAGTGTATAAAGCGAAAAGATATGTCGGTTGTCAACTATTGACAAATTGAGTTTTCAACTCATCAATACTTCATGATTACTACCTAGTTTTTTTGAATACATGATGTCCAACCATCCTTTTGGACTTAGCTATAAAAGTCATTTATGAGAAGTTGTATTTTAGAAATGCCTTTTCTATCTTTGAGAACTATTCTCAAAAGATTTCCTTTACCAATCGTTGGAAACATTATAATTTGATTTAGAAGTCTACAAATATATGTGCAAAGTATAACCATTCATAGAGATAACATAATAAGCTTTGAAATACATGCAAACTAGCAATTTCAATTAACTTATTAATGTTTTATTCGCACATTCATAAGTTTGTCCCATTTTGGCGAGAGTAAAATTATTCCAAGATCCCAAAAATCAATAAGTGATTAAGCATGCTTTCTCTTGTCTTAACACTTATTATTTTAAGTTAAGCAAACTAATTGCTAATAGTTCCAAACTACTCTTGGCTTTTCTTGACGATTATCTCCTTTGCCATGACAACTAAGGACTCCTTACTGATATCGTTGAGTTTAACCAAAACTAATGCGTATACCTAGTATAACTTACTTTCCTAGGAAAATGGTAATACCTTGCTTTGGCATAGCCCATTACCTACTCTCAAAGTTTCGGTAAGTGTCATTTTGGAATAGCAATTTTAACTCAATTTTCCTTAGGACTTAGGGTTTCTATGTTGGTTTGATTTAAGTGAACTTAACTAGTCATTCAACATAAGAAATCCTAACACATGCATCTAAATATTAAGATATATAAGCAATATAAACGATATATATAAATGCATAGTGAACTAGCATGACACCTTGAATTATTCTTGAAACATCTAATCTTCAATCTTCAAGGGCATATTTAGGCTCCATCTTCAAAGATACGCCGTCTTTAGACTTCACCATCAAGAATGCTAGCAATAGCGACTAGGAGTAATCTAAATTAACTAAGTACAAAATATTTAACGACACGCAGTTCATATTTAGATTTACAAAAATGCATAACGGAACGTAGTCCGTATTTTCTACCCTAGTCGGGCCATACTAGTCACTTTTTGTAAAACCTGCATAAGAACATTAATAATATTCCATTCTCCTATTCACTTATAAAGTGAATGGCCCATACAGTTTTTATAAACAACACGAGCAATAATACAAAAACTTGTATTAAACAAGATCGCACTACTTACTAGCTAAGGTGGTTAATCCGATTAACACCCCTAATTAAAACTAGTCAAGTGGTTTATCCGATTATGTGAACTAACGCAATAATGATAAGCATAATTAAAGCTTAAAGAGCTCAAAACGGATTAATGAAGCTCCCACTAAAACCCATATCTATTTTAATTAAATTAATGCAATTACTTTAATTAGGCACATTGAGTCAAATTTTTCGTCAAAATTTACGCAATTATGTCAAAACTCGAGGCCTAGCCTCATTTTAAAACAAAAAACGTAGAGCTGCAAGCCTAACCCGAGGCCAAGCTCCAAAGCCTAATGGCCGGGTGCTGCTAGGCTGCCTAGCCGAGCAGCCTTGCTAGCGCTCGGGCTGGGTGCTGCCTAGCAGCCCCATAAGCTTTTTTAGGCTGCTCGCACCAACCTAGCAGTGCAGCAAGCAACCACAAGCCACAACAGCCACACAACATGCCTAGCATGCTTGTGCGCTGTTGGGCTGGCCGGTGCTTGTGCGCTAGGCTTGCTTGCAGGCTTTGTTAGGAAGCCATGCCTTTGCGCCACGCACATGGAAGCCCTCCCCGCACCCTTGCTCGCCCATGAACCTATACACACTCGCACAAAGAGGAGTTGCTCTCGGCAGCAGCATTGATGTGGGTTGCGCAAGCAGCCCCTGCTAGCCGAGGGCATCTCTTCAAGGCTTCCAAGCCTCGATTTTTGTGCAAATTTCAAAATTTTAATTCTGGAAAAATTGTGTGACTTTAATTAATTCCAAAATAAATTTAGAATTAGCATTTGGGCAATTTTACATTAATTTTAAGTCCAGCTTAAATAATCCAAGTTGAGTGCGATAACCCAAAATTATTTCAAAGAACCATTCTCTAATAATTTTAAGTTACTTTGATGAAATAAAAAATAAAGGGCATGCAACATAATTAAATTAACTCATCCAATGATTAAAATTAATTATGTATTTGACAAAACAAGTTGAATGAGTTAATTAAAAATCCAATGAAAATAATTTATTCAACCAACACTTATACATGTTTGAATATTTCAACCATCCAAAGAAGATAAATATTCAAGCATAAATGTGAACCTTCGTGATTTTAATCAATTTCCAAAATTATTAAAACTCAAAATAAATTTACTTTTAGATTTTAGCAAGTCAAGATCCAATCAATAGACCATTAAAGATTCAAGGTTTGACTATTTTAAGGGTTCATAAATCACATTCAACATAAACTAATTGTATTTCAAGCAATCTTATTGCAAAATTAACAATTTCCATGTTTATGTGAAAATTAGAGCAATCCAAATTAAGCAACCAAATGCAGTCCAAGACATGCTTTATAAGAAATATAATTGCAGTAGATTAATACCATAATCAATCACATAATCCAATAATTACATGTCATAATTAATCAGGGTTTAAAGATTTAAAATTTTTCGTTCTAAACGAAAAACCCTTGAAAAACACATTTTTGGGCAGATTTTGGCCTCTAGAAGCCATTTTTTTACCACTTTTTGGTTAAAGGTTGATTTAGAACATTGATTCCACCTAAAAATCACTATTTTTGAGTCAAAATCTGGGTTCATAGTAAAAATTAGCAATAAAACGATTTTATCTAATAAAACAGAGATCCTAATCCAATTAGGTTGCTAATCCATATTTTAAAATCTATTTTAAATGACCTTAATTAATTTTTAGTTGTAAAAATTAAATGCAAGAGGCTCTTGATACCGCTGTTGGGTTTTACGATGCGTGAGCACCGTGCGAAACCAAAACCCGCCCTGGACCACATGCATAATCAATACAACTAATTAATAAACATGCAATTAATAACGCAATAAACACATAAAGAGGGAGAGAGAGAAAGAAGGAAAAAAACATTCTTACCCTCGTAGCGTGCTTCAGACAAACTCGAGCACGACCCCCGGAAAGCTCTAGACACGCACGCGCGAATCCTCCTACTTCGCACACCCACGCACTCGAACACGACTCCTATATCATATCTTAGACGAGACCGAGCCAAAATTGGAGTTGTACGAACTTAAAGGTTTTCTCACGCTTTTTTGGAGATGCCTTATTGAGTTCTACTCAAAATTGTGTAAATACCCAACTCCTAAAGTTGGTATTTATAGGCCAAGCATTCCCAAAAACCTTAATCATCTTTCCATGTAGGAGAGTTGGTAAGGTGAGAAAATAAGCAATTAATCTAATTCAAAATTAAATTAAATATGAAAAACAATAAGAAAATGACTAGTTTCTAAAAGGAATGGTGTCCTTCCAACAAGTGTATTATTCTGATAGAGGGTTCGGAATTATTAGAAAGCTAATTCTTCAGTGAGGTCAAGTGATCGGAATGCCTAGGTGGAGGCCGCTTTCGATCAGTAATATTAATGTATAATTAATGTTACGGCTTAATCTTGATTGAACCCTTCGGGTCGCACCCCAATCGAATAACTGATCTGAGACGACGAATCAATCCGAAGGATAAGAGGAGTCATTAGAGAATAACGAATAAAGACGTCGGATGTCGAGCTTAGAGCGTCGAAACCGAGCGTCGCAAGTTGAGTCGAGTTTAGAATCCGACGAGACAGAAAATTAAGCAAGCGACAAGTTCGAGCTAGGCCGTAGCCTCGCATTGGCCTAGCCATGCGAGTGCTAGGCTAGCCTAAGCTACGAAGCACAACAAAAAGCATGCCGCAAGCCTAGCATACATTGCGTGCTAGGCCAAGCATGCTAGCATGGCTAGTGCTGCTAGACGCAAGCATTTTAGCAGCTAGCGCATGCTAGCGTGCTAGTGTGCTAGGCCACGCACCAAGCCGCAAGAAATTTAGTAGTAGCGCACTCGCTAACACGAGCATTGCAGCAGCGTGGTATGCGTGCTGGGCTATGTGTGCTTGCTAGCGTAGCAGCAACAAGCAGCAGCACCTGGCCACACCTCTCGCACAGCAGCACGCACCATGTAGCAGCATTGCAGCAACACATGCGTGTGCTGGATGGCTGTGTGCTGGCTGGCTAGGCATGCCCAGCCTTGGTGCTAGGCGCCAACTGGCAGCCTTGGCAGCCAAGGTAGGCTGCCAACGAGCTATGTGGTGTGGTCAACCCGGTCAAGGGAAGGGACCATTTGCTTGGTGTTTGGCTTAGGGAGCAAGGTGTTTTGGTCCCCCCTTTGGTGGTCCTCACCAACCCTTGATCTCCATATGACACTTGGAGCTTGTTGATTGCTATGCATTTTAATTTGTTTTTGATTAAAATAAATTGGTTGAAAAATGCAATTCTCCCACATTGATGGGAGAAGGGAGATCAAGGCTCCCTTCCCTATAAATACTCAAGTTTTGGGTTTGGGAAAAATCACTTGAGTTGAACTCAATAAGGCATCTTATCATTAGTGAGAAAACCTTTAAGTTCGTAATACTCTAGTTTTATTTAGTCAAGTCCCAACTAACCTTCAGGATTAAGACCGCTCGGGTCGGGTCGAGGGTGCGAGCCGTCGGAGGCCTTCGCACTTGCGAGGTTAAGATTTCAAGTAAGAGCTCGTTATCGAGCGAAGCACGCTTCGAGGGTAAGATTGTCTTTTCTCTTTCTCTCTCTTTTGTTGTTTAATTATGTGATTGCATGTTTAGTTGTTTTAAATAATGGGCGGGTCTTGGGTGGGTTTCTTTTCCGCATAGTGTTGGACACTATGAAACCCAACACCGTTATCGGAGCTGCGCTTATTTTAATTATTGTAACTAATAATTAGTTGAGGTGATTTAAAATGGATTTAAATTGTGGTTTTGCTTTCTAATTAGATTAGAAGCTCGTTTTAATTAGTTTTAATCTCGTACTTTTACTAATTTTGGTCGATGAATCCAGATTTCCACTCAAAAATATGATTTTTGGGTGGAATCGATGTTCTAAAATGTTTTTCACCCTCTTTGAGAACTGTCCAGAAGCCAAAATTCACCCTGAAACATGTTTTTCGAGAGGTTTTTCGTTTTTGACGAAAAATTTTAAATCCTTAAACCTTGATTAATTATGGCATGTTAAAGGTAGATTAAATGTATGGTTGCATCACTAATCTACTGCAATTATAAACCTTATTAAGCATGTTTATGAAGTCATAATTGGTGCTTAATTTGGTGAGTTCATTTTTCACATAAACTTGAAATTTTCACATTTTTGCAAATAAATTGCTTCAAGTGTGAATGTTTATGGCGAACTTGTAATTTTGAAGTCCCGAATATGTTAAAGATCCAATCTTTAATTGTTTATTTGGTTGGAACTTTGATTGCTAAATTCCATGTTGAACTAATTTTTGGATTTTTATCATTTTTGAGTTGATTAAAGTCCGAAAAGTTCAAAACTTGTGATTGAAATTTAATTAATCTTCATATTGGAAGATGTAATTTTTCAATTATACACAAGTTAGTGTTGGAAAATTTTCATTAGATGAATGAGTTTATTTTTCCAACATCTTTATTTAGTCAAATCTCATTATTAATTTATGAATGGTTAAATTAATTATGAGTATAGCCCTTCAATTTTGTAGCATCAAGATGACCTAAATTGATTTAAAGAATGATTCTTGAATAATTTAGGCTTGTGCACTATTAAAATTGAATTTAATTAAGTTGGACTTGTTTTATTTTTCATTTTTGCTCTAAATTGATTCTAAAATAAAATTAGAATTAATTTCTATCACACATAAATCGGGATTAAAAAATCCCGAGACAAGTGCACGCAAATCGAGGCAAGGACCGTTCAAAACATACCCTTGGGCTAGCCGGGCTGCTCACGCAACCCACATGTGGCTTCCAAGGTGCGTGTGTGTGAGGTGCCTTGCCTCATTGATGCGCTAATGTGTGATGTGTGCAAGGTAGTGCACACTTGATGCTGCGGCTAGTATGCTATGTACTGCGTTTTTTTTTTAGCAATAGGCTGCGGTTTGTGCGGCACTAGAGGCAATAAGCCAGCCAAGCTAGTAGGCAACCCACAAGCTGCCAGCGCCAGCAGCATGTGAGCATGTGTAGCATGCTGCGAGGCTGCTGGTGCCAGCAGGCGTGGGGTGCACTGCTGGCTGGGCAGGTCAGCACCCTAGGCAAGCTAGCCACGACCCTTGGTGCCTAGCAAGCCTAGCCCCGTGGCTTTGATGCTAGGCACTTGGGCATGTGGTAGGCTATCATTTTGCGTAATTGGGCCGTTTTAATTATTTATTTAATTATTTTAACGAGGCAAAAACTCGGTTCCTCTGGTACTTGCAAAATAATTTGGCAAAATATGGGTTAACTGACTTGATTAATTGGATTAATTAAGTTGGATACGGATTTATTAGGAGCTTTGTTAATTACTTGAACTTATTGCTTCTTAATCACATAAAATGATAAACAACTTTGACTAGTTTTAATTAGGCACGTTAATCGGATTAACCACCTAAGTTATTTAGTAGTTTACGCGTGTTAATGGATTACTACTTGTTTATCGTTGTAAAATGCTGGGCCATTCACAAATAGTGAATGGATGAATGGAATGTATATTGTATCACAGGTTTTGTGAAAATGGCAACTAGTGGGGCCCGACTAGGATAGTAAATACGGACTGTGATCCGTTATGTATTTTTGTTAATCAAAATACGGTCTGCGTACCGTTGCGTATTTTTGTACCTTAATATTTTGATTAATCCTAGTCATAGTAACTAGTAGTTGCATATTTGGTGGAGATGTCTCAAAGACGGTGTTTCTAAGAAGACGAGCCTAGAGGATGCATCGAAGACCCTTGGAGATTTGAAGACTCAAGGGGTCATGCTAGTTGCCAAATGCATCTTTTACTTATGTTTTCTATATATAATTGTGTTTATATATGATTGAATGGTATGATAGATGCATGGTTAGGATTTCAAATGTTGTGATAATTATTAAGTTCACTTAAATCAACTAACATAGAAACCCTAGGTCCCTATAATATTGAGCCAAATTTGCCATTCCAAGAACAACATTTACCGAACTAATGCGCGTAGTGATGGGATACGCCAAAGCGAGGCATTACTACTTCCTTAGGAACGTATGGTATACTAGGTATACAAGTTGGTCTTGGTTAAGCTCAACGATATCAGTAAGGAGTCCTTAGTTGTCATGGCAGTGGAGATAAAATGTCATGAAAGCATTAGATGCGACGTTTTATCGAACCAAGAGTAGCTTAGAGCTATTAGCAATTGGATTGCTTACCCTAAAATATTAAATGTTAAGACAAGCCAAAGAATGCTTAATCATGTTTTTGATTTTTGTGATCTTAGAATCGTTTTATTCTCGCCTAAAAGGGACTAATATTAATGCGTGGATAAAACGCTCAATAAGATTGAAAATTTGCATGTATGCTTTAAATTTCAAACTTATTGGTTTATGAATGGTTTTTTATTTCAAATTCTTTCAATTGTAGAAACATGTCTACAAATAACTTAATCTACAACTTTATGTGCCCGGAACTCCCCGACAAGTTGGCTTTTAGCCTTAACTTCGTCAACTTCAAGGAATGGGAAGAGAAAATCAGGAAAACTCTTCGGAATTGTTCCTTAGAGTACACTCTTGACACTCCCATTCCAAGCTTCTTCTCTAAGGGAATCATGAGCGATGAGGCTCATGATGCATGGTCTTCCGATTGCAAGAAAGTATCACGACTAATGGCTAATTCCATCCCGGAAGATTGGAAGGAAAAGCTCTCCTTCTATTTTTCGGACATGTTCCTCAAAAGCAATTGAGGTCGTTGTCAATGTGAGAGTCACCAAGAGTCTCAATGGCAACTATAATGGACTCGTGTTTGATGTGACTAGGTCACTTTCGAACATGAAGATAAAGCCACCAGAAGAAGGTTGTCTTGCTAAGGAGAGGCGCCGGCTTTGGTCAAGGGTCTACAATACCAATATGAGACCCGGTATGCCCCTCCAACCTCATGTGTTTGGAATGACTAGGCTCTTCAAGCACTTGAAGCTTCTCAGAATCTCATTGGAGGATGAGATGGCGGGTCATATCTTGCTTGCTTCACTCCACTCGGGCTATGATGCACTTAGAGTGCATATAGCTGCGGGAAAGGAGACACGCTCTTTAAGAGAGGTGGTGCAACTTCTTCACCGAGCCACCTCCTATGGAGCAACCGAAAGGCCCTTAAGAGCAAGGAAGAGGGAGTTCAAGAACAAAGCAAAGATGCGATGCTTCTATTGTGGTGGGCAAGGCCACTACAAGAGGAAATGCAAGATCTTCCGAAAGGATTAGGAGGAGAGGAATGTTTCATCTACCTCAGGTATCTTCATTAACACTTGTGTATGAAGCTATTCATAAGTTTTGGATACCGGGTTTAACTCACTCTATGCTCCCATTTCAGGGACCAAGTGAGAGGGCTTCACAAGTGGATGTGCACTATGAGCAGACGATAAAGATGATCTTTCTTGCTTGTAGGCACATTTTGTCTATGGCTTGTAATTAACTAATATTTGTTTATCATGCTTTTGAACATACTTTGATCTATGGTGTTGGACACCAGATTATATTGATCACAAGATTATGACAATGGTTGTTTCGAATGTCTTACTTGTATGTTCTATGAAAATTGCATATTTTACATATGATTAGACAAACAAGCTTATAATGTTAACAATACCGCCAAAAGAGCTAAGACCATTGAGCCGAATCAAACCTACTTGTGGCATTGTCGTCTTTGCCACATTAACATCAAACGCATTAAGAAACTTCTTCATGAAGGTATTCTTGACTCATTCGACTTAGAGTCGTTTGAAAATTGTGAAGGATGTTTATTAGGCAAGATGGTAAAGCAACCATTCTCCAAGTTAGGAGAAAGGGCCAGTGACTTATTGGGTCTTATACATACGGATTTATGTGGACCAATGAGTACACTCGCAAGGCAAGGTTTTCGATATTTCATTACCTTCACCGACGACTATAGTAGATATGGCTATGTCTACCTTATGTCGAATAAATCTGAATCTTTTGAGAAATTCAAAGAGTTTCAGAGTGAAGTTGAAAATCAACTTGGCAAGAAAATTAAAGCACTTCGATCGGATCGAGGTGGCGAGTATTTGAGCCACGAATTCAACGATCATTTGAAAGAAAAATGATATTCTTTCAGAGTTGACACCTCTCGGAACTCCACAACGGAACGGAGTGTCCGAAAGGAGGAATCAAACCTTGTTAGACATGGTCCCATCAATGATGGGTCTTAGTGAACTTCCCATCTCTTTCTGGGGACACGCACTTCTAACTGCGGCACTAACACTGAACCGTGCTTCGTCAAAAGTTGTCGAAAAGACTCCATATGAATTATGGACGAAGAAACCTCCACGGTTGTCTTTTCTTAAGATTTGGGGTTGCAAAGCATATGTCAAGAGATTAATTTCTGACAAACTTCACCCAAAATCTGACAAGTGTATCTTTGTGGGATACCCAAAAGAAACCAAGGTTTGTTACTTCTACAAAAAATCCGAGAACAAAGTGTTTGTTGCTCGTGATGGTGTCTTTTTGCAGAAGGAACACCTTTCCAAAATGAAAAGTGGGAGGAAAATCGAACTCGATGAAGTTCGAGAGGACGAGCAACAAAGTCAACCTAACAAAACTGACAATCAAAGTGTGTTAGAAGCAGCTAATGACACTGGTCAGAGTCAAACCGACAATGCAAATGCTCAACCTATTACCCTGCGTAGGTCGTAACGACCAAGATCTCAACCAGACAGATACCTCGATATTGTCTTAACCGAAGATCAAGACATCCTAGTTATGGATGGAGATGAGCCAGCGACATACAAACAAGCTATAACAAGCCCCGACTCTACAAAATGGCAAGAGGCCATGAAATCCGAGATGGACTTCATGTTTGAAAATCAAGTCTGGGACTTGGTTGATTTGCCCGAAGGTTACACACCTATCGGTTGCAAATGGATTTTTAAATTGAAAATCGACAAAGATGGAAATGTATCTATATACAAAGCTAGATTGGTGGCAAAAGGTTATAGGTAAATTCACGGCGTTTATTACGATGAAACCTTTTCGCCAGTCGCCATGCTTAAGTCTGTCCGTATTATCCTAGCGATTGCTGCATATTATGATTATGAAATATGGCAAATGGATGTCAAAACCGCCTTCCTTAATGGTATTTGGGAAGAAACCGTGTATATGACACAGCCTGAAGGTTTTGTTGATCCAAGCAATGATGGGAAGGTATGCAAGCTTAAGAAGTCTATTTATGGACTAAAGCAGGCAAGCAGAAGTTGAAATCTGCAATTCGATGAAGCCATTAGTAAGTTTGGTTTTATCAAAAATCCAAATGAGGCTTGTGTTTACAAGAAGGTCAGTGTGAGTGACATCGCATTCCTCGTCTTATATGTCGATGACATATTACTCATTGGAAACAACATTAAACTGTTAGATTCCGTAAAGGGTTGGCTTGGTAAGTGCTTTTCAATTAAGGACTTGGGAGAGGCTCAGTACATATTGGGCATCAAGATCTATAGGGATAGATCTAAAAGGATGATTGTATTGAGCCAAAGTACTTTTATTGATAAGGTACTGGCACGATTCAACATGGAAGGGGCCAAGAGAGTGCACCTACCCATGTCACATGGCATAACTCTCAGCAAGAAGCAGTGTCCACAGACACTTGATGAGAGGGAGAGGATGAATCAGATTCCATATGCTTTGCTTATTGGATCGATCATGTATGCCATGATATGTACTAGGCCGGATGTATCGTATGCCTTGAGTGCTACGATCTGATACCAATCAGACCCAGGAGAGGCGCATTGGACAGCGGCCAAGAATATCCTAAAGTACCTGAAAAGGAACAAGGATAAGTTTCTAGTCTATGGTGGTAGTAATGATTTGGTTGTTAAAGGTTATACTGACGCGAGCTTCCAGACTGACAGAGACGACTCCAAGTCACAGTCAGGGTACATATTCTGCCTAATTGGAGGAGCGGTTAGTTAGAAAAGTGCTAAGCAAAGCACCACTGTAGATTCTACAACTGAAGCCGAATACTTGGCAGGTGCGAAAGTTGCTAAGGAGGCAGTTTGGATTCGTAAGTTCATTAGTGAACTTGATGTTGCACCCTCCATCAAGGGTCCAATAGACCTCTATTGTGATAACAATGGAGCTATTGCTCAGTCCAGAGAGCCAAGGGAACATCATAAGGTCAAACATGTCAAGCGGCGATTTCACATGATAGGGAATGGAAGTCCGAGGGTGAAATCAGAATTTGTAAGATTGGTACGTACGACAATGTAGCCGATCCATTGACTAAACCTTTGCCTCAAGTGAAGCGCAACAAGCACGGTGAGGCAATGGGAATCAAGCATGTTGGAGATTGGCTTTAATTTCCCTGTATATGTGTTCTAATTAAACTTGATGTCTTAGTGTAAAACACTAATTGAACCATTCGGTTTTGGAGCAATTAAATTTTTCTGCAAATTTATTCTTACTCCAATTCTATTTAATTGTGGTTTAGAATTAAATAATGAGTCCATTCGATTTATGAGAATATTCAAAACAGGGTATCAAGACCATGTCTTGGATAAAGAAACACCTGTTAAGTGAACATTGAATATTCAATCGAAAATTATCCCTAATCAAGGTCATTTAAACGATGGACGATTAATAACCACTTGAGATTATTGTGTAGTATAATTTATAACACCGTTTCTTATGCTATGAGGACATGATTGTCATAAATCATTTGTAGAGGTATTGGTTTAGAACTATACCGGATTGACCTATGAGAATACTTTAAGAGATATAAAATCGTCATAAGTATATTTCTCATTATAGCTATCTGAACCTTTTTCCTCAACCATGAGTATTGTAATATCTCTTGTTTGAGTACTACTCGTTTTGATGTTGTCAAACTTCTGCCATAAATGGGGATTATAACAGCAACACTCGGGCGAATAGGTCCTCTTAGTTAGGGAAGCTAATAATGCAAGACTGGGAATGTCCCCCCATTAACAATAGGGAATATGTCTTTGTTGTTTACGAGGCCTCTCGAAGACCGAGACTGTGAAAATGCATGGCCGTGCTCAGATGGATTTTAGAATTCATCTGCTTATTGACAATCGGACTCGGAATCGAGAAACACTTCTGGACGTAATAAGGATGACGAAGAATCTTACCTTATAGTTCATGAAGAGACATTAAGCGACATAGGAAATGGGCTATACACGAATTACACTCTTGTCCAAAAGGACAAGTGGGACATTGAAAGGAATGGTGTCCTTCCAACAAGTGTATTATTCCGATACAGGGTTCGGATTTATAAGAAAGCTAATTCTTCAGTGAGGTCAAGTGATCGGAATGCCTAGGTTGAGGCCGCTTCCGATTAGTAATATTAATGTATAATTAATGTTACAACTTAATCTTGAGTGAACCCTTCAGGTCGCACCCCAATAGAATAACCGATCCAAGACGACGAATTAATCCGAAGGATTAGATGAGTCATTAGAGTATTACGAACAAAGACGTCGGATGTCGAGCTTAGAGCGTCGAAACCGAGCGTTGCAAGTCGAGTCGAGTTTAGAATTCAACGAGGCGGAAAATCAAGCAAGCGACAAGTTCGTGCTAGGACGTAGCCTCGCATTGCGAGTACTAGGCTAGCCTAAGTTACCAAGCGCATCGCAAAGCATGCCGCAAGTCTAGCATGCATTGCGTGCTAGGCCAAGCATGCTAACATGGCTGGTGCTGCTGGCCGCAAGCATGCTAGCGTGCTAGTGTGCTTGGCCACGCACCAAGCCGCAAGCAATTCAGCAGCAGCACACTCGCTAGCACAAGCATCGTAGCAGCATGCTATGCATGTTGGGCTATGCGTGCTTGCTAGCGTAGCAGCACCAAGCAGCAATACTTGGCCACGCCTCTCGCACAGTAGCACGCACCAAGTAGCAATATCGCAGCACCACATGCGTGTGCTGGCTGGCTGGGTTGCCCAGCCTTGGTGCTAGGCGCCAACTGGCAACCTTAGCAGCCAAGGCAGGCTGCCAGCCAGCCATGTGGCCTGGTCAACCCGGTTAAGGGAGGGGACCATTTGCTTGGTGTTTGGCTTGGGGAGCAAGGTGTTTTGGTTCCCCCCTTTGGTGTACCTCACTAACCCTTGCTTTCCATTTGACACTTGGAGCTTGTTTATTGCTTTGCATTTTAATTTGTTTTTGATTAAATTAAATTGGTGGAAAAGTGCAATTCTCCCAAATTGATGGGAGAAGGGAGATCAAGGCTCCCTTCCCTATAAATACCCAAGTTTTGGGTTTGGGAAAAATCACTTGAGTTGAACTCAATAAAGCATCTCATCATTAGTGAGAAAACCTTTAAGTTCGTATTACTCTAGTTTTATTTGGTTAAGTCCCGACTAACCTTCGGGATTAAGACCGCTCTGGTCGGGTCGAGGGTGCGAGCTGTCGGAGGCCTTCGCACTTGCGAGGTTAAGCTTTCAAGTAAGAGCTCGTTATCGAGCGAAGCACGCTTCGAGGGTAAGATCGTCTTTTCTCTTTCCCTCTCTTTTGTTGTGTAATTATGTGATTGCATGTTTAGTTGCTTTAATCAGTGGGCGGGTCTTGGGCGGGTTTCTCTTCCGCGTAGTGTCGGACACTACAAAACCCAACAACGTCAATCCAAGGGAGGGGTTAGGTGAGGTCCACAAACCCCTCCTTGGGAGCAAGCAATTCTCCCACCAACCCCATGTGCAAGGCACACCCCCAACCTTGGGCTTCAAGGCATGCCGCTCTAGCAGCCTTGGCCTTTGGTTGGGCGTGCATTTGCAAGCTTAGTGCGCTGCTGGTACTTGTGCCATTCCGGGCTAGTGTGCTCGCTGCTGCTAGCGCTTCCATGCGAAGCCTGCAAGGCAGCAGCCCCTGCTAGCAACCCTCATAAGCAAGTGCGATGCATGCTGGGGTTGCGGCCAAGCCTTGCCTTGCGGTAGGCAGCCCGACTAGCCTATCCCTCGTACGGCTAGCTGCTAGCTAGGTCATTGTGGGGATACTACTGGGTGTTGACTTGTCGTTTAACTTATTTATTGCCTCGTCGCTTCCTTGAATCGATTGGCGTTCGACGCTCGCCTTCGACGCTCTAAGCTCGGAATCCGGCGTCTGAGTTCGTAAAATCTTTATCGACTTATTTAATCCTTCGGATTAATTCGTCGCCTTTGTTTGGTTACACGATTGGGTTTGACCCATAGGGTTCAATCAAGAGCAAGCTGTAAGATTAACTATACATTAATCTTACTACCGAAAGCAGCCTCTAGCTAGGCATTCTGATCACTTGACTTCACTGAATAATTAGCTTTCCTAATTAATTCCGAACCCTTTATCGAAATATTACACTTGTTCAAAGGACACCATTTCTTTCACTAAAATACAAAACAAGGAGGATAGATGTTTTACTACTAATGCAATGTGAACATTACAAATTTTAAGTGTAGGGAAGTGCACGATTTACTGTACACCCTCCATTTTTTTAATTCTAGCGCTTTAACCAACACGGAGTTTTATTCGGTTAATTCGAATAAGTGAGGTTTGTTGGGTAATTAAAAAAGATAGGAAAAATTGGTAAAAATAATCCCAACTTTTGCCTATTTGCTTAAAATTAACCCAACTATGGTTTATTTTTAAATAAATCGAACATTGAGGGTCATTCGCTTTTAATGGTTCCAATCGATGACCAGACTTTTATAACAGATTAAGGGACACGTTTCACCACATGATTGGTTGAAAAAAAAATAAAAATAAAAACCTAGCCCCAACCGTACCCGCAACCCACAATCCATTTTCGGCAGCCCCCCTCCCACCCTCCGGCAACCCCCACTACCGGAATCCCCCATCCCCACCACCTACCCACCGAAATAGACCCTTCGTCTCCCTAGATTCACCTCTATTCCTAACCCCCACCCTCTCCTCTTTCCCCCCACCCCGAAACCCCCCTCGCCTTCCCCAGCGTTTTCAGGGTTGTTCGTGTAGAGAATTATGTACTCTAAGCGGAATTTCATGAATCATATTCATACGCACCTAAAACAAGATCTCATGCATAACCCTAAAAAATCACATGAATATACCTCTGGAGCATAATTTCCACGTAGAAAATTGATTAACAATTAGGGAAAGAATAGAGCCTCAAGCGTTGCTCCTCTACTTAGTCCACGGGACTCGAATGAGCCGTCCACCAATACTAGATTGGTTGGATGAAGAGGAAACACCACGATCACCACCTTCGTAGACAACTAGCACCACCACAAACCTCCACAATCACCGTACCCACAACCGGTGCAAGGTGAGAGAGACGAACGAGAGTGAGAGAGAGTTTGAGAGGGGTCGGGTTTCGTGTTTGTTAACTCAGGTTTGATTATCAGTAAAACCGTGTTATAAAAAACCTAGGAACCTAGTCTATTAATAATCATATTATAATTAGACTAGGAGCAATGCCCAAAACCCTCTTCACTCCTCCATATAGCCGGCCACCTAGAGGGATGAGACCCAACATGGGCCTCTTCCTCTTATGCTCAATCTAGGCCCTTTGTGTGACCTTATAGGATCCGTTCAGTTGGGCTTCAGTCTATTTTACTAGACCAAAGATAGTTAGTACCTCTAGCAATGATGTAACAACAACCCAATGAACGAACTTAATTATCTCCATAATTTGATCCATTTATATATCTAGTAATTGCACTTGATGAAGACATAAATCCTTCAATCTCTTCTTGTCTGAGACAAGTTTGCAATATTCAAATTTCCTAAGTCAATATGTATCAATTTGATAATATGATTGCATCTCATGTCGAGATCATATTAATCTACAAATCATTTCTTGAAATCTCAGTTAATTAGAATTGTAAAACAAATGATTACTATTTAATCCATTTGAGCATGGCCATGTGTTTTTCTCAATTCTCCCTCTTCAAGAGACAATGAAACAGTTCCTAATTAAATAGGTAGACTCAATCGAATCTCGTGGCAACCAAAGCTCCCACTCAACTTTTGAAGTAACCAAGAAACACCTTTTATAGTCCCCTTTTACGGAAAGACGTTTTAATGTACCATAGTTAAATCAATCATTGAATGAATTCAGTGTTCCACTCATATTAAAGGAATCCACTAATATATCCGTAAGCTCTAAACTTGAACTTCAAAGTAGGTCAATAGTTCGATCATGCATCATTCATGCATATCCATGTGATTGACCGAGCATCTTTATGCCCCTATAGCCCATGAAACTGCGCTATCCAATCAATCTTACATGACAGTCCATTTATTGAAACCATTTATGTCCAATTTAATGATTTCGAACTAGGAACTAAAATAATTTATGAATTTAGTTCACCTGTGGGGTTCCATTCACCAAATCACGTATTTCATGATCCCATCAATTCATAATTATTTTAGACATTTTATTTACTATCAAACCATAATTAAATAAGAGAAATGAAAAGTTTCTGATCAAACATAATTCTGCAAGTTAATGTATTACATATGTAATATGTTTTCTTAAAACAAAAACAACTTAAATTACATAACTTGCTTCAATCTAGAAGCCCTAGAGTGACTCTCATGCTTGGGCTGTGAAAGTGGTTTAGTAAGCGGATCAGCAATATTCTCATCCGTATGAACTTTGTAGATCTTGACATCCCGCCTGCCAACGATCTCTTGAATGAGGTGATATTTCCTCTTAACATGTTTGGACTTGTACTGTGACCTTGGCTCCTTTGATTGGGCAATGGCGCCATTGTCGTCACAAAACAACTCATTTGCTTCTTGGGCACTAGGTAAAATGTCTAGCTCAGTGAGGAATTTCTTGATCCAAACTGCCTCCTTAGCTACTTTTACCACATCCAAATACTCAGATTCTGTCGTAGAGTCTGCGACATTGCTTTGCTTTGAACTCTTCTAGGTCACTGCTCCTTTATTCAGACAGAAAATGTACCTTGATTTAGATTTAAAGTCATCTCTATCTATTTGGAAACTCGCATCCGTATAGCCCTTGACAACTAGTTCACTTTCGCCACCATAAACTAGAAACATTCCTTTAGTCCTTCTCAAGTACTTAAGGATGTTCTTAGCAGCTTTCTAATGTGCTTCTCTTGGATTTGCTTGAAACCTGCTAAACATGCTGAAGGCATATGCAACATCCGTCCTTGTACATATCATGGTATACATAACGTACCCTATTGCAGTGGCATAAGGTACATTAAACACACACTTCAACTCTTCTGGCTTTTGAGGGTACTAAGTTTTACTGAGCGTAATACCATGAGATATGGGAAGGAATCCTCTCTTAGAGTCTTGCATTTCAAACCTGTCAAGGATCTTATCAATATAAGTCTCTTGACTTAGTCAAATCATCCTTAGAGACATATCTCGATGGATCTTGATTCCAAATATGTACTCGACATCTCCCAAGTCTTTCATAGAGTAACAACTCTTCAACCATTCCTTGACTGACTCAAGCATTGATATGTTGTTCCCTATGAGCAGTGTGTCATCTACATACAAGACTAAGAAAACTAGGCTGCTCCCACTAGACTTCTTCTATACACAAGGTTCTTCTATGCTCTTGAAGAAACGAAACTGCTTGATTGCCTCGTCAAAACAAATGTTCCAACTCCGTGATGCTTGCTTCAATCCATAAATGGATTTTTGAAGCTTGCAAACCTTTCTAGGATTTTCTGGATCTTCAAAACCCTCAAGTTGTGTCATGTACATATCCTCCGTCAAGAACTCATTCCAGAAGGCGGTTTTGACATCTAACTGCCAAATTTCGTAATCGAAAAATGCAGCAATTGCAAGAAGAATCCGAATAGACTTAAGCATTTCTACTGGGGAAAAGGTTTCATCATAGTCAATACCATGAATTTGTCCGAACCCTTTCGCAACCAGTCTTGCTTTATAGATGTAGGCATTTCCATCTTTGTGTGTTTTGATCTTGTAGACCCATTTGCAACCAATGGGTTTGACCCCATCACGCAAGTCTACTAGGGCCCACACATCATTTTCAGACATGGAGTCCTTTTCAGATTTCATAGCCTCAAACCATTTCTCAGAGTCGGGGCTTGCCAAAGCTTGCTTATAGGTTGCGGGTTTCGCACTTTCCAATAGGAAACTTTCAGAATCCTCAGTTAACAAAACATCAACAAACTGTTTATTTCTAATTCTAAGTGACCTACGAGGCTACGAGGGGTAGGAGCAACAATAGAAATATTCTCTTCAACTCTTTGAAGATTTTTGCAAGAATTATATTCAAGTGGGACGATAGGAGTCTCGCTAGTTGAATTTGTAGGGATTCGTAGTGACCCGACACTGCGCGGAAGGAAACCCACCAAGACCCGCCCCTTAATTAAAGCAATTAAACAAGCATAATAAACTTAATCAAACAAGATTAAGGACAAGAATTATACCTTTGACGCGTGCTTCGCTCCTAAAGAGCTCTTACTTCAAAATCCCGAAAAGACGAGATCTCCGACGGATCGTACCCTCGACCCGACCCGAGCGTCCCAAGTCTTAAAGGTTAGTCAAGACCCGGACAAAATAACTATGAGTTTTACGAATCAAAGGTTTACTCTTTTCTTAGAGTTGCTTTTTTAATTCCACTAAAGGTTGTATCAAATCCCAATACCAAGCTTGATATTTATAGGGAAATGATCCCTTGATTTTTCATCCTCCACCAATGTGGGAGAATGTATTTTTTCTAATTAATTTATTTCTAAAATAAATTATTAAACAAAACTAATCACAATGCAACAAGTGTCAAATAGAGAGAGAAGGTTAGGTGAGGACCATGAACCTTGGGGGGACCATTGCCTTGATCCCCAAGGCATGCTCTAGGCCAATTGGTCCCCACTCCCTCAAACCGCCCCTCACAAAGGGCTTGCTGGGCTGCTGCCAGCTAGCACACCAGCTAGCATGGTGCTGGCCAGCCCAGCCAGCTAGCATGGTGCTGCCCAGCAGCCTCGCATGCCTGGTGCTAGGCCATGCTAGGCGCTGGTGCTGGCCAGTGCTAGGCGCTGCTGCTGCTGGCAGCCTAGCACTGCCTATCACACCACGCACACTCTCTCGCATCGCATTGCTAGCACAGCCAGCATGCGTGCTGCTAACGAGCCACGCATGCTGGCCGCACTGACCCTCGCATCATGCGCACACTCGCACTAGCCAGTGCCTAGCACTGCTTGTGCTTAGGTGCGAGGCATCCACACACACACACGCACATGCATGCGTGGTGCTGCTGCCTAGCAACCCAACCAGCCATTGCACGCACACGCACCAGCCTACACGCATCAGTGCGGCTGCTGTGCGAGGCTAGTGTGCGAGGCTGCGAGGCACACACGCACACACACGCATGCCCCTGGCATTGCGATGGTGCTTGTGCGTCGTGCCAGGCCTTGCGATGGTGCCTAGCAAGGGCTGTGCGTTGCGATAGGGCACCACATGCACCCAGGCACCACGCTAGCATGCTGCTAGCTGCGATGGGCTGCCTGGTGCCTGTGTGGCTTGCGATAGCTGCCATGCGCACCTAGGCACCCATGCTAGCATGCTGCTAGCTTGCGATGGGCTGCCAGGGTGCGCCTAGGCTGCGATGGTGCCTAGCACACCATGGTGCGCTTAGGCATGCTATGAGCTAGCCTAGCCTAGCTACGGCTACGCTCATACTTGTTGCTTATGATTTTGCGACGCTCGGTATCGACGCCCTAGGCTCGATTTCCGACGTCTGTATTCGTAAAACTCTGTCGACTCATTAAATCCTTTCGGATTAATTCGACGTCTCGGATCGGAGATTCGATTGGGTTCGACCCGAAGTGTTCAGTTAAGATTAAGCTGTAATATCAATTGTTCCTCGATATTACTGATCGGAAGCTGCCTCCACCTAGGCATTCCGATCACTTGACCTTACTGAAGAATTTGCTCTGTAATAATTCTGAACCCTCTATCGGAATAATACACTTGTTGGAAGGACACCATTCCTTTCAATCTCCCACTTGTCCTTCCGGACAAGTGTGCATATTGTGTATAGCTTATTTCCTTTGTCACTTAATGTTTCTTCGTGAACTGTAAGGTAAGATTCTTTGTCATCCTTATTACGTTCAGAAGTGTTTCTTGATCTCCGAGTTCGACTGTTAATAAGCAGATGATTTCTAAAATCCATCTGAGCATGGCCATGCATTTTTACAGTCTCACTCTTCGAGCGGCCTTTTAAACAACAAAACATTTTCCCTATTGTTAGTAGGGGGACAATCCCAGTCTTGTATTGTAAGTTCTTCTTACTAAGAGGACATAGACTCCCGAGTGTTCCCGTTATGATCCCCAGTTACGGCAGACGTTTGGAAACATCAAAGAGCCTAGTACTCAAACAAGAAAACTTCACAGTACTCATGGTCGGAGGAAATAAGTTCCGATAGTCATAATGAGAAATGTACTTATGACAAAATTTAAATTTTCTTAAAGTACTCTCATAGGTCTTATCCAGTACAGTTCTAAACTGTACCTATGCAAATGATTTATGACTGTCACGTCATCGCAGCACAAGAAACGGTGCTGTAAATCATACTACACACTAATCTATGGCGGTCATCAATCGTCCATCTGTTAGATGACCTCGATTAGGGATACTTTTCGATTTAATATTCAATGTTCACTTAACAGGTGTTTCTTTATCCAAGACATGGTCTTGATACCCTATTTTGAATATTTCCGTAAATCGAATGGACTCATTATTTAATTCTAAACCACAATTAAATAGTAATGGAGTGAATGATAATTTTGCACAAAATTAATTACTCCATTAATGAATGGTTTTAGTACAATGTCTTACATTAAATCAACTCGTTTAATTAAAACACTTGTACAGGGAATATCAAAGCCAATCTGCTATGTGCTTGATTCCCATTGCCTCAACGTGTTTGTTGAGTTTCACTTGAGGCAAAGGTTTAGTCAAAGGATCGGCTACATTATCATCCGTGCCGATCTTACAAATTCTGATTTCACCTTCGGATTTCCATTCCCTTATCATGTGAAATCGCCTTTGCACGTGTTTGACCTTCTGGTGTTCTCTCGGCTCCCTGGCCTGAGCGATAGCTCCATTATTATCACAATAGAGGTCTATCAGTCCCTTGATTGAGGGTACAACACCAAGTTCACTAATGAACTTACGCATCCAAACAGCTTCCTTGGCTGCTTCCGAAGCGGCCAAGTACTCGGCTTCAGTTGTAGAGTCTGCAGTGGTGCTCTGCTTGGCACTCTTCCAGCTGAACGCTCCTCCATTCAGACAGAATATATACCCCGACTGCGACTTGAAGTCGTCTCTGTCAGTCTGGAAGCTAGCGTCGGTGTAACCTTCGACAACCAGTTCTTTGTGGCCTCCATACACCAGGAATTTATCCTTGTTCCTTCTCAGGTAGTTAAGGATGTTTTTAGCCGTAGTCCAATGCGCCTCTTCTGGGTTCGATTGGTATCGACTCGTTGCACTCAGGGCACACGATACATCTGGCCTTGTACATATCATGGCATACATGATCGATCCGATTAGCGAAGCATATGGGATCTGATTCATTCTTTCTCGCTCAACAGGTGTCTGTGGACACTGTTTCTTGCTGAGAGTTATGCCATGGGACATGGGTAAATGCCCTCTTTTGCATTTTTCATGTTGAATCGAGCTAGTACCTTATCAATGTAAGTACTCTGGCTTAATCCAATCATCCTCTTAGATCCATCCCTGTAGATCTTGATGCCCAATATGTACTGTGCCTCTCCTAGGTCCTTCATTGAAAAGCACTTTCCCAACCAGCCCTTTACTGACTCCAACAATTTTGTGCTGTTTCCAATGAGCAGTATGTCATCGACATACAAGACTAGGAATGCAATATCACTCCCACTGACCTTCTTGTATACACAAGACTCATCTGGATTCTTGATAAAACCAAACTTGCTGATGGCTTCATCAAATTGCAGATTCCAACTCCTGCTGGCTTGCTTTAGTCCATAGATGGACTTTTTCAACTTGCAAACCTTTCCAGCGTTGCCTGGATCGGAAAAACCCTCTGGCTGTGTCATATACACAGTTTCTTCCAAAATCCCATTAAGGAAGGCGGTTTTGACATCCATTTGCCATATTTTGTAATGGTAATATGCAGCAATCGCTAGGATGATCCGGACGGACTTTAGCATTGCAACTGGTGAAAATGTTTCATCATAGTCAATCCCGTGGACTTGTCTATAACCTTTTGCCACCAGTCTAGCTTTGTATATCGATACATTTCCATCTTTGTTTGTCTTCACTTTGAAGATCCATTTGCAACCAATGGGTGTATAACCCTCGGGCAAATTCACCAAGTCCCAGACTTGATTTTCAGACATGGAGTCCATCTCGGATTTCATGGCCTCTTGCCATTTTGTAGAATCGGGGCTCGTCATAGCTTGCTTGTATGTCGCCGGCTCATCACCATCCATAACTAGGATGTCCTGATCATCAGTTAAGACGATACCGAGGTATCTGTCTGGTTGAGATCTTTGCCGTTGCGACCTACGTAGGGTAATCGGTTGAGCATTTACATTGTCTGTTTGACTCTGACCAATCTTCTCAGATGCTTCCAAAGTATCTAGATTGTCAGTTTTGTCAGGTTGATATTGTTGCTCGTCCTCTCGAACTTCGTCGAGTTCGATTTTCCTCCCACTTGTCATTTTGGAAAGGTGATCCTTCTCCAAAAAGACACCATCACGAGCAACAAATACTTTGTTCTCGGATTTATTGTAGAAGTAATACCCTTTAGTTTCTTTTGGATATCCCACAAAGAAACACTTATCCGATTTGGGGTGAAGTTTGTCCGAAATTAATCGCTTGACATATGCTTCGCATCCCCAAATCTTGAAAAAAAACAACCTGGGAGGTTTCTTAGTCCATAATTCATATGGAGTCTTTTCAACAGCTTTTGACGGAGCTCTATTCAGTGTTAGTGCTGCTGTTTGTAGCGCATGTCCCCAAAACGAGATAGGGAGTTTACTAAGACCCATCATTGACCGAACCATGTCTAACAAGGTCCGATTCCTCCGTTCGGACACTCCGTTCCATTGAGGAGTTCCGGGAGGTGTCAACTCTGAAGGAATGGCACATTCTTTCAAGTGATCGTCGAATTCATGGCTCAAATATTCGCCACCTCGATCCGATCGAAGTGCTTTAATTTTCTTGCCAAGTTGATTTTCAACCTCTTTCTGAAATTCTTTAAACTTTTCAAAGGATTCAGATTTATTCGACATTAAGTAGATATAGCCATATCTACTATAATCGTCAGTGAAGGTGATGAAATATCGGTAACCTTGCCTTGCGGGTGTGCTCATAGGTCCACATACATCCGTGTGTATTAGACCTAATAAGTCACTTGCCCTTTCTCCCAACTTGGAGAATGGCTGTTTTATCATCTTGCCTAATAAGCATCCTTCGCAGTCTTCAAACGACTCTAAGTCGAATGAGTCAAGAACACCTTCTTGAAGAAGTTTCTTGATGCGTTTGATGTTAATGTGGCCAAGACGACAATCCCACAAGTAGGTTTGATTCGACTCGATGGTCTTAGCTTAGTGGTATCAACTTTTGTCTAATCATATGTAAAACATGCAATTTAATTGAACATAAATTTGTAAGACAAACTTGAAACAACAGTTGTCAAAAGTCTTACATTTGAGATTCCTAGGTGTCCAAAACCATGGATCATAATATGTTCAAAGCATGATGAAAACTAGAAATAGTTTAATTACATGTCATAGACAAAATAGTGCATGCAAGCACGACCGGGAAAAAAAAAACATCTTCGTCGTCTTTTGTCCATGCACCAACACTTGATAAGCTTCTCACTTGGTCCCTGAAAAGGCAACATTAAGAGAGTCATACTTGGTATCCAATACCTTATGATAAGCTTAATCCACAAGTGTTAAGGAAGATACCTGAGGTGGTCGAATTGATCCCCTCTTCCTTGACGAGCATGCATTCCCTCTTGTAATGGCCTTGCATGCCACAATGGAAGCATCTCATCTTTGCCTTGACCTTCCTGAACTCCTTCTTCTTAGCTCTCAAGGGCCTTTTGGTCATTCCATAGGCAGTAGCTTGGCTAAGTAGTTGCACCACCTCCTTAAGGGAGTGTTTCTCCTTTCCCGCAGCGATATGCACTCTAAGTGCATCATAGCCCGAGTGGAGTGAAGCAAGCAAGATATGCCCCACCATCTCATCTTCCAATGGAATTCCGAGAAGCTGCATGTGCTTGAAGAGCCTAGTCATACCAAGCACATGAGGTTGGAGGGGCATCCCGGGTCTCAATTTAGCATTGTAGACCTTGGTCCAAAGCCGTCGCCTTTCCTTAGCAAGACACCCAACATTTGGTGGCTTAATCCTCATGTTTGAAAGTGACTTGGTCAAGTCAAACACGAGTCCATCAAAGTTGCCATTGTCACTCTTGGTGACTCTTACATTGACAACGTCCTCAAGTGCTTTGAGGAACATGTCCGGAAGGTAAGAGGAAAGAGTTTCCTTCCAGTCTTCCGGGATGGAATTTGCCATGAGTCGTGAGACCCTTTTGCAATTGGAAGACCATTCTTCATGAGCCTCGTCGGTCATGATCCCTTTAGCAAAGAAGCTTGGAATGGGAGTATCAAGAGTATACTCCAAGGAACAATTCCGGAGAGTTCTCCTGAGTTCCTCTTCCCATTCCTTAAAGTTGACCAAGTTTAAAGGAAAGGCCAACTTTTCGGGGAGTTCCGGGCACATATGGTTGTTGTTCGAGTTACTTGCAAACATGATTCTACAATTGAAAGAATTTGAAGTGAAAAACCATTCATACATCAATAAGTTGAAATTTAAAGCGTTCATGCACTTATTCACACTTATTGAACATTTTATCCATGCGTTTAAGATTGTCCCTTATGGGCGAGAATAAAATGATTCCGAGATCCTAAAGATCAAGAAATGGATAAGCATGCTTTGGCTTGTCTTAACCATTAAATATCTTAAGGTAAGCAATCCGATTGCTAATAGCTCCAAGCTACTCTCGGTTTGATAAAATGTCGCATCAAATGCATACTTGACATTTTATCTCTTTTGCCACGACATCTAAGGACTCCTTACTGATATCGTTGAGCTTAACCAAGACAACTTGTATACCTAGTATACCTTACGTTCCTAGGGAAGTAGTGATGCTTTGCTTTGGCGTAATCCATCACGTACGCGCATTAGTTCGGTAAGTGTTGTTCTTGGAATGGCAAATTTTAGCTCAATATTATTAAGGGACCTAGGGTTTTTATGTTGGTTGATTTAAGTGAACTTAACTAATCATCGCAACATTATAGAAATCCTAGACATGCATCTAGCAAACATATATAATAACAATATATAAGGCATAAAAATAGATGCATTTGGCAACTAGCATGACCCCTTGAAATCTTCAATTTCCATGGGTCTTCATCTTGGCTCGTCTTCGTTGAAACGCCGTCTTGAGACTTCTTGGCCAAAATGAAATAAAAGAAGCAAGCTAGAACGACTAAGATTAATCTAAATAGTACAAAAATACTTAACGGTTCGCATACCGTATTTAGATTTACAAAAATACATAACGGAACGTAGTCCGTATTTTCTATCCTAGTCGGGCCCCACTAGTTGCCCTTTTCAAAGAACCTGTTTTGAAAGCAATCTTTCATTCAACCGTTCACTATTTGTGAACGGCCCATGCATTTTTACGAAATACATAATTAAACACGCAAAACTAGTAACTAACTTAGGTCGTTAATCCAATTAACGCGCCTAATTAAAACTAGTCAAAGTGGTTTAATCCATTATTTCTAAACGCAAAATGTTAACGCATTTAATTAAGCTCCCACTAAATTCCGCATCCGTACTTAATTAATCCGATTAATTAAGTCGGCATAACCCATAATTTGTCAAAATTTTGCAAAATCGAAAATCGAGGTTTTTAGCCTCGTTAAAATAATTAATTAAAATTATTAACACGGGAAAAATCGCAAAATCATAGCTCAACCTTAAGCAAAAATCACCCAACAAATTCCTTGGTGGGTGTGCACCATGGGTGCTAGGCAGCCCATGGCATGGCACCATGGTGCGTGGTTGAGGCCTGCTGTGCCTAGCAAGCAACGCCTCAAGCCCAACTGCCTGCTAGCATGCTTCGCATGCCTGCTAGCACGCTGGTGCCTGCGAGCATCTGGCCTGCTGGGCAGGCGCATCATGATGCTCGTGGTGCGCTGGCTGATGCTTGCTGCCTTGCTGCCCAGCAGCATGCTTCGCAAGCCAGCCCATCCACCCCACGCATCCCAACCATGCATCCCAGCCACACACATAGCGCATAGCAGCATTCAAGGCTCGCCCTTGTGCGCACCACAGGCAGCCACATGTGGGCTGCTAGGCAGCCCGGCTAGCCTTGGTGGCACTTGGGTGTGTGGCCTTGATTTGCGTGCTATGACTCGGGATTTCAATCCCGATTTACGTGTGACATGAATTAATTCCAAATTATATTTTAGAATTAATTTTAGGGAAAATAAAATAAAACAACCATTAAGTCTAACTTAAACAAATTTTATTTTAATTGGTGCACAAGCCTAAATTTATCCAAAATTTCAATTTTGAACAAAATTAGGTCAAACATTATGCTTAAAATAAAATGAGCTATGTCCAAAATTAATCTTGCCAATATGCAAATTAATAATGGATTTGGCAAAAGGGAGTTGGAAAAATAAATTAACCATCCAATGATAAAAATTTTCCAATTTGCATACTTGTGTAAAATACCAAGATTACATCTTCCAATATGAAGATTAATCAAATTTTACTCACAAGTAATTGAACTTAATGGATTTTAATCAACCAAAATATGAAAAAATCCAAACTTTGTTCAACATGGAATTTAGGGTTAGGGTTCCAATCATTTAAACACTTAAAGATTAGAAATTTAACATTACTTGGGAACTCAAAATACAAAATCACAACAAGTTTTCACACCTTATTGCAATTTATTTGCAAAATTGTGAAAAACAAGTTTATGTGATAAATTGGTATATCAACTTAAGCACTAATAAACACTCCATTATTATGCTCAAGGATATTTTAAAACCAGTAGATTAGTGATGCAAATGTGCATTTAATCTAACCTTGTAATGCTTGCATTAATCAAGGCTTAAAAAGAATTAAAACTTTCGTTGAAAAACGAAAAACCCCAGAAAAATTGGGTTTCTGGTTCGAATTTGGCCAAAAATGATCAGTTCCAGAATGTCGATTCCACCTAAAAATCACTATTTTTGAGCCAAAATCTGGGTTCGACAGCCAAATCGATAATAAAATCGAGTTTTAAAAAAAAAAATAAATTAATTAAAACGAGCATCTAATCTAATTAGATGAACATGAACCAGAAAATTAAATTCTTTAAAACACCTTAATTAAACAATAATTGCAAAAATTAAAAAGGAGCGTGGCTCCGATACCGCTGTAGGGTTTCGTAGTGACCCGACACTACGCGGAAGGAAACCCACCAAGACCCGCCCCTTAATTAAAGCAATTAAACAAGCATAATAAACTTAATCAAACAAGATTAAGGACAAGAATTATACCTTTGACGCGTGCTTCGCTCCTAAAGAGCTCTTACTTCAAAATCCCGAAAAGACGAGATCTCCGACTGATCGTACCCTCGACCCGACCCGAGCGTCCCAAGTCTTAAAGGTTAGTCAAGACCCGGACAAAATAACTATGAGTTTTACGAATCAAAGGTTTACTCTTTTCTTAGAGTTGCCTTTTTAATTCCACTCAAGGTTGTATCAAATCCCAATACCAAGCTTGGTATTTATAGGGAAATGATCCCTTGATTTTTCATCCTCCACTAATGTGGGAGAATGCATTTTTGCTAATTAATTTATTTCTAAAATAAATTATTAAACAAAACTAATCACAATGCAACAAGTGTTAAATAGAGAGAGAAGGTTAGGTGAGGACCATGAACCTTGGGGGGACCATTGCCTTGATCCCCAAGGCATGCTCTAGGCCAATTGGTCCCCACTCCCTCAAACCGCCCCTCACAAAGGGCTTGCTGGGCTGCTGCCAGCTAGCAAACCAGCTAGCATGGTGCTGGCCAGCCCAGCCAGCTAGCATGGTGCTGCCCAGCAGCCTCGCATGCCTGGTGCTAGGCCATGCTAGGCGCTGGTGCTGCCAGTGCTAGGCGCTGCTGCTGCTGGCAGCCTAGCACTGCCTATCGCACCACGCACACTCTCTCGCATCGCATTGCTAGCACAGCCAGCATGCGTGCTGCTAGCGAGCCACGCATGCTGGCCGCACTGACCCTCGCATCATGCGCACACTCGCACTAGCCAGTGCCTAACACTGCTTGTGCTTAGGTGCGAGGCATGCACACACGCACACGCACATGCATGCGTGGTGCTTCTGCCTAGCAACCCAGCCAGCCATTGCACGCCACGCACTAGCCCACACGCATTAGTGCGGCTGCTGTGCGAGGCTAGTGTGCGAGGCTGCGAGGCACACACGCACACACACGCATGCCCCTGGCATTGCGATGGTGCTTGTGCGTCGTGTCAGGCCTTGCGATGGTGCCTAGCAAGGGTTGTGCGCTGCGATAGGGCACCACATGCACCCAGGCACCACGCTAGCATGCTGCTAGCTGCGATGGGCTGTCTGGTGCCTGTGTGGCTTGCGATAGCTGCCATGCGCACCTAGGCACCCATGCTAGCATGCTGCTAGCTTGCGATGGGCTGCTAGGGTGCGCCTAGGCTGCGATGGTGCCTAGCACACCATGGTGCGCTTAGGCATGCTATGAGCTAGCCTAGCCTAGCTACGGCTACGCTCATACTTGTTGCTTATGATTTTGCGACGCTCGGTATCGACGCCTTAGGCTCGATTTCCAACGTCTGTATTCGTAAAACTCTGTCGACTCATTAAATCCTTTCGGATTAATTCGACGTCTCGGATCGGAGATTCGATTGGGTTCGACCCGAAGGGTTCAGTTAAGATTAAGCTGTAATATCAATTGTTCCTCGATATTACTGATCGGAAGCGGCCTCCACCTAGGCATTCCGATCACTTGACCTTACTGAATAATTAGCTCTGTAATAATTTTGAACCCTCTATCGGAATAATACACTTGTTGGAAGGACACCATTCCTTTTAAAATTAGCTTGCTTCGACACATAACTGGTCAAATTAGTTGACTCATGTGCCCTCGCCTCTGACGTGGTGTTATCCGCGTACATTTGTTGCTCGTCTTGAATTTCTTCGAGAACCAATTTACTCCCACTTGGCTTTGTAGAAAAAAATTCCCCTTTTAAAATGAAACCATCGCGAGCGACAAACACTTTGTTATCTGCGCGATTGTAGAAGTAAACCCCTTTTGTCTCTTTGGAATAATCCACGAAGAAAACTTATCTGATTTAGTGCCAAGTTTTTCGCTTGTAAAGGTTATACATAGGCTTCACAAACCCAAATCTTTAGAAAAGACAACTTTGGAACTTTTCTAGTCCATAACTCATATGGCATCTTCTCAACTGCTTTGGACGTGTTAGGTTTCGTGATGTCCAACAACACGCGGAAGGAAACCCGCCCAAAATCTACACACAAATTAAAGTAACTAAGCATGTATTAAAATCATAATCACATAATTAATAAGAGGAGAGAGAAAGAATTATTTCCCTTTATGCGTGCTTCGCTCTCACTTAGAGCTTGGACTTGAAAGCGTAGAGTCCCGCAAATGCGCGAACCTCCGACGCCTAACACCCTCGCTCCACGAGTCGACCCGGCCCTTACCACGAAGCTTAGTCGGGGCTAGGCCAAAAATAACTTAGAGTATTAGGACGAAGGTTTTCTCTTCTTGGAGATCCCTTAATGTTCACAACTCAAGTGTTCCTTCCCAATGACAAATGATTGGTATTTATAGGAAAAGGAGCCCGTGAAATCCCATCTCTCATCTATGTGGGAGAGTTGAAAAAATGAAAAATGGAATTTAATTTAATTCTAAATTAAATTTTATATCCAAATGAATCACCAAACGACAAGTGGCAAGGGGAGAGCAAGTGGTTAGGTTAAGACCACATGGGGAGACCATCCACCCCTTGCTCCCCAAGAAAACTCTCAACAAACCAAGCTAACAAGCACATGCTAGCTGGCGACTAGCCTTGGTAGCCAAGGCAGCCTCGCTGGCGCCTAGCGCCATGGCTGGGCTTGCTAGCCAGCCCGCATGCATGCATGCATAGCTAGCAGGCCACACAAGCAATGTGGGCTGCTGCTGCTGCTACGTTGCTTGTGCTAGGCTGCGCCCAGCTAGCTATTGTGCTGCTATCGCTAGCTCTTGCGAGTTGTTGCTGCTGCGCTGCTATCGATAGTATTGCCTAGCTAGCTGCTGCTATCACTCGCAAGGCACTACAAGCATTTGCGTGCTACTGGCCTTGCTAGCGATGGTGCGGCTGGTGCTAGCACGCTAGCATGCGCGCCAGTAATGCTGCCCATGCTGCGCCAGCTAGCATGCTAGCTAGCTCGGCATTCCGCAACCTTGCTAGCCATACTGCTCTAGCAATGACTTATCGTTTGGTCGATTTTTCCGTCTTGTCGATTCCTAAATTCGACTCAACTTACGACGCTCGGTTTCAACGCTCTAAGCTTGTAATCCGACGTCTTTGTTCGTAAATACTCTATTGAATCATTTAATTCTGCAGATTAATTCTTCGTTTCGGTTCAGTTACGCGATTGGGTGTAACTCGAAGGGTTCAGTCAAGATTAAGTTGTAATATTAATTATGCATTAATATTACTGATCGGAAGCGGCCTCTAGCTAGGTATTCCGATCACTTAACCTCACTGAATAATTAGCTTTCTAATAATTCCAAACCCTCTATTAGAATAACACATTTTTTTGAAGGACACCATTCCTTTCAATCTCCAACTTGTTCTTCCGGATAAGTGCTATTTGTGTATAGCCTATTTCCTGCTATGTCACTTAATGTCTCTTCATGAACTATAAGGTAATATTCTTCGTCATCCTTGTTACGTCCAGAAGTGTTTCTCGATTTTCGAGTTCGACTATCAATAAGTAGATGATTTCTAAAATCCATCTGAGCACGACCATGAATTTTCACAGTCTCGCTCTTCGAGAGGCCTTGTAAACAACAAAGACATGTTCTCTATTGTTAATTGGGGGACATTCCCAGTCTTGCATTGTTAGCTTCCCTTACTAAGAGGACCTAGCCTCTTGAGTTTTGCCGTTATAATCCCTATTTACGACAGACGTTTAACAACATCAAAACGGACTAGTACTCAAACAATAAAACTTACAATACTCATGGTCGAGGAAAGAGGTTCCGATGGCTATAATGAGCGATATACTTATGACGATTGTCAAATATTTTAAAGTATTCTCATAGGTCGATCCAGTATAGTTCCAAACTAATACTTGTGCAAATGATTTATGACAATCATGTCCTTGTAGCACAAGAAACGGTGCTATAAATCATGCTACACACTAATCTCACACGGTCATTAGTCGTCCAACTTTCAAATGACCTCAATTAGGGATGATTTCGATATGATATTCAACGTTCACTTAATAAGTGTTTCTTTATCTAAAACATGGCCTTGATACCCAATTTTTATGTTCAAATCGAATGGACTAATTATTTAATTCTAAACCACAATTAAATAGAAATTGAATAATAATTTACAAAAAAAAATTAAATTACTCCATAAATGAATGGTTTTAGCAAGGTGTTTTACATTAAGATCTCCACAACATAATTAAAACACACAAATAAGGAATTCAAAACCAATCTCCAACGTCCTTGATTCCCATTGCCTCAACGTGCTTGTTGTGTTTCAGTTGAGGCAAAGGTTTAGTGAGTGGATCAGCTACATTGTCGTCTTTTCCGATCTTGCAAATTCTGATTTCACCTAGGACTTCCATTCCCTTATCATGTGAAATGGCCTCATGACATGTTTGATTTTCTGATGCTCCCTTGGCTCCCTGGCCTGAGCAATAGCCCCACTATTATCATAGTAGAGGTCTATTAGTCCCTTTATTGAGGGGACAACACCAAGTTCACCAACGAACTTATGAACCCAAACTGCCTCCTTAGCTGCTTCCGAAGCTGCCAAGTATTCGACTTCAGTTGTACTTTACTTAGCACTCTTCCAACTAAACGCTCATCCATTAAGACAGAACACGTATCCTGATCGTGACTTGAAGTTGTCTCTGTCAGTTTGGAAGCTTGCGTCGGTATAACCTTCAACAACCAAATCATTACTCCCACCATAGACCAGAAATTCATACTGGTTCCTTTTCAGGTACTTTAGGATATTCTTGGCTACAGTCCAATGCTCCTCTCCTAGGTCTGTGGGTATCGGCTCGTAGCACTCAAGGCATACGATACATCCAGCTTAGTACATATTATGGCATACATGATTGATCCAATAAGCGAAGCATAAGGAATCAGACTAATCCTCTCTCGCTCATCAGGTGTCTTCGGACATTGTTTCTTGCTGAGAGTTATGCCATGTGACATGGGCAGGTGGCCTCTCTTAGCTTCCTCCATGTTGAATCGTGCCTATACCTTATTAATATAAGTACTTTTCTCAATCCAATCATCCTTTTAGATCTATCCCGATAGATCTTGATGCCCAATATGTATTGTGCCTTTCCCAAATCCTTCGTTGAAAAACACTTTCCAAGCAAAGTCTTTACAGACTCCAACATTGGAATGCTGTTTCCAATGAGCAATATGTCATCGACATATATGACAAGGAATGCGATGTCACTCCCACCGACCTTCTTGTAAACACAAGACTCATCTGCATTCTTGATAAAACTAAACTTACTAATGGCTTCTTCGAATCACAGATTCCAACTTTTGCTAGCCTGCTTTAATCCAGTGGATTTCTCAAGCTTGCATACCTTCCCAGCATTGTTTGGATCAACAAAACCTTCCGGCTGTGTCATGTACACAGTTTATTCCAAAATCCCATTAAGGAAGGCGGTTTTGACGTCCATTTGCCATATTTTATAATCATAATATGCGGCAACTGATAGGATAATCCAAATGGACTTAAGCATGGCGATTGGCGAAAAGGTTTCATCATAATCAACCCCTTGAATTTTCCTGTAACCTTTTGCCACCAATCTAGCTTGTATACATATACATTTCCATCTTTTTCGGTTTTCAATTTGGAAGTCCATTTGCAACTGATAGGTGTGTAACCTTCGGCAAAATCAACCAAGTCCCAGACTTGATTTTCAAACATGGAGTCTATCTCGGATTTCATGGCTTCTTGCCATTTTGCAGAGTCAGAGCTCATCATAGCTTGTTTGTATGTCGTTGGCTCATCTCCATCCACAACTAGGATGTCTTGATCTTCGGTTAAGACAACATCGAGGTATCTGTCTGGTTGAGATCTTGGCCTTTGCGACCTACGTAGGGTAATAGGTTGAGCATTTGCATTGTCATTTTGACTTTGCACATTGTTGGTTTGACTCTAACCAATGTCATCAACTGTATCTAAAGCACTTTGATTGTCAGTTTTATTAGTTTGACTTTGTTACTCACCTTCTCGAACTTCATCAAGTTGGATTTTGCTCCAACTTGTCATTTTGGAAAGATACTCCTTTTCCAAAAAGACACTGTCTCGAGCAACAAATATCTTGTTCTTAGACTGTTTGTAGAAGTAATACCCCTTGGTTTCTTTTGGATACCCCACATGGAAACACTTATCAGATTTTAGGTGAAGTTTGTCCGAAATTAATCTTTTGACATATGCTTCGCAACCCCAAATCTTAAAAAAAGACAACCGTGGAGGTTTCTTCGTCCATAATTCATATGGAGTCTTTTCGATAGCTTTTGACGGAGCGCGGTTCAGAGTGAGTGTCGCGGTTAAAAGTGCGTGTCCCTACAAAGAGATAGGAAGATTGCTAAGACCCATCATTGATCAGACCATGTTTAACAAGGTTTGATTCCTCCTTTCAGACACTCCATTCCATTTTAGAGTTCCGGAAGGTGTTAACTCTGACAGAATGCCATGTTCTTTCAGATGATCGTCAAATTCGTGGCTCAAATACTCGCCACCTCGATCTAATCGAAGTGCTTTGATTTTCTTGCCAAGCTAATTTTCCACTTCACTCTAAAACTCTTTGAATTTCTCGAAAGATTCAAATTTGTGTGACATAAGGTAGACATAGCCATATCTACTAAAGTCGTCCGTGAAGGTGATTAAATAGCGATAAACATTTCTTGCGATTGTGCTCATTGGTCCACAAACATTCATGTGTATAAGACGCAATAAGTCACTAGCCTTTTCTCCCAACTTGGAGAATGGTTGCTTTATTATCTTGCCCAGTAAGCATCCTTCGCAGTTTTCAAACGACTCTAAGTCAAATGAATCAAAAATCCTTTCATGAAGAAGTTTCTTGATGCGTTTGATGTTAATGTGGCCAAGACGACAATGCCACAAGTAGGTTTGATTCGACTCAATGGTCTTAGCTCTTTTGGTGGTATCATTACCATTTGTACAGTCACAACTAGAATATGTGATCTCGTAAAACATATAATCAAGACACATAAAACAACCATTGTTATAGTCATGTGATCAAAATAACCCGGCGTCCAGCGCCATAGATCAAAATATGTTCAAAACATAATAAAACAAGAATTAGTTCTATTACAAGCCAAAGACAAATAATGTGCCTACAAGCATGATGGAAAGACCATCTCCATTGTCCGCTCGTAGTTGCACATCCAGTTGTGAAGCCCTCTCACTTGGTCCTTAAAAATGGGAGCATAAAGTGAGTCATACTTGGTATCAAATACCTATGAATAGCTTATATACAAGTGTTAATGAAGATACCTGAGGTAAATGAAACATTCCTCTTCTCCTCATCCCTTTGGAAGATCTTGCATTCCCTCTTGTAGTAGCCTTGCCCACCACAATAGAAGCATCGCATATTCGCTTTGTTCTTGAACTCCTTCTTTTTTGCTCTCAAGGGAATTTTGGTTGCTCCATAGGATTTGGCCTTGCGAAGCAACTACACCACATCTCTAAATGAGTGTGATTCCTTTCCCGCAGCTATATGCATCCTAAGTGCATCATAGCCCGAGTGGAGTGAGGCAAGCAAGATATGACCCGCTATCTCATCCTCCAATGGGATTCCGAGAAGCTCCATGTGCTTGAAGAGCCTAGTCAGTCTAAGCACATGAGGTTGGAGGGGCATACCAAGTCTCAATTTGGTATTGTAAACCCTCGACCAAAGCCGATACCTCTTCTTAGCAATGCAACCCTATTCTGGTGGCTTTATCTTCATGTTTGAGAGTAAACTAGTCACGTCAAACACAAGTCCATCATAATTCCCATTGAGACTCTTGGTGACACTCACATTGACAATGTCCTCAAGTGCTTTGAGGAGCATGTTCGGAAAATAGGAGAACTTTTCCTTCCATTCTTCCGAGATGGAAATAGCTATTAGTCGTGAGACTTTCTTGCAATCAAAAGACCATGCATAATGAGTTTCATCACTCATGATTCCCTTCGAGTAGAAGCTTGGAATGGGAGTATCAAGAATGTACTCCGTGGAACAATTCCGAAGAGTTTTCCGGAGTTCCTCTTCCCATTCCCTGAAGTTGACCAAGTTTAGGCTAAAAGCCTCAACTTGTCGGGGAGTTCCGGGCACATTAAGTTGTTGTTATTATTAATTGCAGACATGATTCTACAATTGAAATAATTTACAATGAAAAACCATTCATAAACCAATAAGTTTGAAATTTAAAGCATACATGCAAATTTTCAATCTTATCGTGCGTTTTATCCACACATTTAAAATTGTCCCATTTAGGCGAGAATAAAACGATTCCAAGACCCCAAAAATCAAAAAGTGATTAAAAATGCTTTGGCTTGTCTTAACACTTAATATTTTAAGGAAAACAATCCAATTTCTAAAAGCTCTAAGCTACTCTTAGTTTGATAAAACGTCACATCTAATGCTTTCTTTACGTTTTATCTCCATTGCCATGACATCTAAGGACTCCTTACTGATATCGTTGAGTCTAACAAAAACTAACGTGTATTCGATGCCTTGCTTTGGCAAGCGCACCAACATACCTTACTTTCCTAGGAAAGTAGTAATGATGTACTTTGGCACAACCCATTACTATTCTCATTAGTTCCGTAAGTGTCATTTTGGAACAACAAATTTAACTCAATTATCTTTGGGACTTAGGGTTTCTATGTTGGTTGATTTAAATGAACTTAACTAATCATTCAACATTCGAAATCCTAAACATGCATAAAACATCGCAATTATATAAGCAATATATATAAAGCATAATAAAGATGCATTTGGCAACTAGCATGACCCCTTGAACTTGAGTCTTCAAATCTTAAAGGGGCTTCGTTGCATCCTCTTGGCTCGTCTTATTAGAAACACCGTCTTCGAGACATCTCCACCAATTATGCAACTACTAGTAAGACTAGGACTAATCTAAATATTAAGGTACAAAAATACGCAACGGTACGCAGACCGTATTTAGATTTACAAAAATACAAAACGGATCGCAGTCCGTATTTACTATCCTAGTCGGGCCCCACTAGTTGCCATTTTGTAAAACCTGCATTAGAATATCTATTCCATTTATCCATTCACTAACGTGAATAACCCATGCATTTTACAAAGTAAATCCAGCAATAAAGCAAAACACGCGTAAACTAGTAACTAACTCAGGTGGTTAATCCAATCAACGTGCCTAATTAAAACTAGTCAAAGTTGTTAACCGATTATGTGATTAAATGCAATAAAATTAACTCAAATAATTAATGAAGCTCCCACTAAATTCGCATCCAACTTAATTAAAATTAATCTAATTAATTTAATTAAATCGGTTTACCAAATTTTGCCAAAATAATTTATCAAGTGTCGGGAAAAACCGAGGCCTAGCCTCTTTTTAATTAATGCGAAAAACCGCAAACAAACACGCAAAATAGTAGCCCAACAACCGGCCGAGTGCATAACATCCAAGCCATGGGGCTAGGCTTTCTAGGCACTAAGGCCAAGGCTTGCGTGCGGGTGCTGGCAAGCCCAGTTAGCAGCACATGCCACCTGCATGCTGGCACTAGCAGCCTCGCAACATGCTACGCATGCTCGCACGTTGCTGGCACTGTCAACGTCTAGCTTGCCTGCTAGTGCTCGCGAGCCTCGCTGTCTAGCAGCACTTGCGGGCACGCTCTAGCATCCACGCGCAACAACCCGCATCACTGCACCTGCTGCTTGCACATACTAGCGCACCAAGCACAACACACATCCTCAGCAGCCACATGCGGGCTGAGATAGCAGCCCAGCTAGCCGAGGGTTATGCTCGAGGCTTGTGCCTCTGCTTATGCCTCGGAATTTATTCCGATTTTTGTGTGAAAAAAAATTAAATCTAAATTATATTTAGAATAAATATTGAGCAAAAATGAAAATAAAACAAGTCCAACTTAAATAAATTCAATTTTTTTGTGCACAAACCAAATTTAATTCAAGAACCATTCTTTCAATTATTTTTGGCTCAACTTGATGCTACAAAAATTGAGGGCTATTCTCAACCTTAATTTAACCAAACATAAATTAATAATGAGATTTGACAAAATAAAAGGAGTTGCAAAAATTAAACACAATCATCCAATGAAAATTTTCCAACACTAAGTTGTGTAAACTTGAAAAAAATTACATCCTTCCAATATGAAGAGTAATCAAATTTTTAGGACTTTAATCAACTCAAAATGATTAAAATCAAAAATTAGTTCAACATGGAATTTAGAAAGTTAAGTTCCAACCAAATAAACAATTAAAGATTGGATCTTTAACATTTTAGGGGCTTCAAAAATACAATTCACCAAAAACATTCACACTTGAAGCAATTAATTTGCAAATATGTGAAATTGCAAGTTTATATGAAAAATGAACTCACCAAATTAAGAAAAAATTATGACTTCATAAATATGCTTAATAAAGTTTATTATTGCAGTAGATTAATGGTGTAACCATACACATAATCTAACATTAACATGCCTTAATTAATCAAGGTTTAAAGATTTAAATTTTTTTGTCAAAAACGAAAAACCCCTTGTAAAACATGTTTCTGGATGGATTTTGGCTTCTAGAGCTCCCACAAAGTGCATCAAAAACAATTTAGAACATCAATTCCACCCAAAATTCACTAGTCTTAGGTCGAAATCTGGGTTCTTTAGCCAAAATTAGTTTGAATACCAGATTGAAACTAATTAAAACGAGCATATAATCCAATTAGAAAGCAAAAGAAGAAATTTAAATCCATTTAAATCACCTTAATTTATTGTTAGTTACAATAATTAAATGCACACGGCTCTGATATCGCTGTTGGGTTTTGTGATGTCCAACACCATGCGGAAGGAAACCCGCCCAAAATCCGCACACAAATAAAAGTAACTAAGCATGTATTAAAACCATAATCACATAATTAACAAGAGGAGAGAGAAATAATCATTACCCTTGATGCGTGCTTAGCTCTAACTTAGAGCTCGGACTTGAAAGCGTAGAGTCCCGCAAATGCACGAACCTCCGACGGCTAACACCCTCACTCCCCGAATCGACCGGGCCCTTACCCCGAAGCTTAGTCGGGGCTAGGGCAAAAAGAACTTAGAGTATTAGAACGAAGGTTTTCTCTTCTTGGAGATCCCGTCAAGTTCACAACTCAAGTTTTCCTTCCCAATGCCAAATGATTGATATTTATAGGGAAAGGAGCCCTTGAAATCCCATCTCTCATTAATGTGGGAGAGTTGGGAAAAATGCAAAATGGAAATTAATTTAATTATAAATTAAATTAAATATCCAAATTAATCACAAAACGACAAGTGGCAAGGGGAGAGCAAGTGGTTAGGTGAGGATCACTTGGGGGGACCATCCACCCCTTGCTCCCCATGCAAACTCTTAACAAACCAAGCGAACAAGTATATGCTAGCTAGCGGCCCGCCTTGGCAGCCAACGCAACCTCGCTAGCGCTTAGCGTCATGGCTGGGTCTGCTAGCCAGCCCGCATGCACGCACGCACAGCCAGCAGGCCATGCACGCAATGTGGGCTGCTGCTGCTACGTTGCTTGTGCTAGCTAGCTGCTGTGCTGCTATAGATAGCTCTTGCGAGCTGCTGCTGCTGTGCTGCTATCGCTAGCATTGCCTAGCTAGCTGCTGCTATCACTCGTAAGGCACAACAAGAATTTGCGTGCTGCTGGCCTTGCTAGCAATGGTGCGGCTGCTGCTAACACGCTAGCATGTGAAAGGAATGGTGTCCTTCCCACAAGTGTGTTATTCCGATAGAGGGTTCTGAATTATCAGAAAGCTAATTCTTCGGTGAGTTTAAGTGATCGGAATGCCTAGGTGGAGGCCGCTTCCGATTAGTAATATTAATGTGTAATTAATATTACGGCTTAATCTTGACTGAACCCTTTGGGTTGCACCCCAATCGAGTAACCGATCTCAAAAGATGAACCAATCCGAAGAATTAGATGAGTTATTAGAGTATTACGAACAAAGACGTCGGATATCGAGCTAAGAGTGTCCAAACCGAGCGTCACAAGTTAAGCCGAATTTCGAATTTAAGGAGACGTAGAATCAAGCAAGCAACAAGTACGAGCCAAGCCATAGCATCGCATCGCATTGGCCTAGCCATGCGGGTGCTAGGCTAGGTGAGGTCCCAAACCGCATACGTGCTAGCGTGCCAAGCATTGCCCAGCACTCGCACATTGCACAGCACAAGCATCGCAAGCTACGTGCCATGCGTGTGTATGCTATGGCTATGCGTGGATGGATGTGCGTGCTTGCACTAGTAGAAAAATCGAAAAAGCCACCCCCCTTTTGCCACCGGTTCTTAAAAACCGGTGGGAAAAATAGTGGGCTTGATTTTGGATAATCACTTTTGCCACCGGTTCCTGAAAAACCTGTGGGAAAATTTTATTATCCCCACCGGTTCAAACCAAACCGGTGCAAAAAACCCTTGCTAAATATAAATAAAAAAACCCGGTCTCTTTCTGTCTCTTTCATTTCCTCATCTACCTCTCTCTCTCCTTAAAAACCCACCATCTATTCTCATCTCTCGTTCTTCTCTCATCTTCTTCTTCCTCATCTCTCGTTGTTCTCTCATCTTTTTCTTCTCTCATCTCTCATTCTTCTTCCTCAACCACCGGCCTTAGTCGAAGACCAAGCACAACAATCATCGCCGCCACCGTCATTAGAACCAAGTGTTAAATTGCCTTGATTTTTTTGGGTTTAATTGATGTAATATGTTCGAAATTGCGGGTTTCAGGGTTTCTCGGTTTTTTTTTTTGGAATTTCGGTTTTTTATCTGATTTTTTCTATCAATTTGTGTTAATTTTTATTGCCTATTTTCTGAATTTCGTGCTTATTTTTTGTTTCTTATTTTCTGGCAGTATCTAGTTTCCCCTTTGAGTGTTTTGATTTTTTGAAGCCATTAATCAGTATACTCCTCAATTTGAAATGTTAGATTCTAAGGAATGAGCTTTGTTTCAAACTTCTAGGGTTTTCTGGGTTCGAAATTTCTGGGTTTTTCTTTGTTCGAAGTTTCTGGGTTTTCAAGGGTTTGCTCTGCTCTGATTTCTAGGCTTTTGTGATGTTTCTAATTGGGTGCTCTTGAATTGTATCTCGCAATCTTTAATTATTGTGCATTTGTTGATCCAACTATCTAATCTTTTGAATTTTGCCACCAATTTAGGTATATATTCTTTTTTCTGGCAGCTTATAGAATGGATATGCTCCTAAAAGCTTTATTCATCTTGACATTTGGCAGTAATATTAATCAATTATACTAATCACTCAGCTAAGTCTTCTCTCTCCATTTTTAGTTTTTATTGAATTATTTCAATTTTATCTTATTTAGGTTAGTTGTATTGGAAAATATATTTGGATGCCAGCAACTGTGATCTGTTGTTGGCCGAGGGTATTATATTTGCTTGGTTGCGTTTGGTGATGTGAAGTTCACTGTTGGTGTTGGGAGTGTGATTATGATATGATATTGATTATGATTATGAGATTGTTATGTTGATTATATATGTCTGTGATATTGATTGAGATTATGATTATGAGATAGTTATGATATTGATTATGCTTATGCTTATGATGATGATTATGATTATTAGATTGTTATGTTGATGAATATGCTTATGTTGATGATTGAGAAAATGTTGGTGATTTGAGAATGATTTAATTGATGGCTATAAGATTGTTACGTTAAATGTTATGATAATGTTGGGGATTTGAGAAGGATTTACTTGATGGCTATAAGATTGTTGTGTTAATGATTATGATAATGTTGGTGATTTGTCCTTGATGTACTTGATGGCTATAAGATTGTTATGCTAATGGGTATGATAATGATGGTGATTTAAGAATGATTTACTTGATGGTTAATAGGGTATATATAACCTTAAGTGAATACAATTTGCTCTGTATAATGGGGGTATACAGTTTGTTTGCATCAATGATGTGTGTCAAAAAAATGAGATTTTCATCCCAATTTCTAGTCAACACTATTTGCCATTAGATTCTAATCATATGAAATGGTTGTTGAGACTTTTAGGCAGAAGTTTTGACTATGTTAGGGGTTGATGATAAGTTACACAGTTACACTAGGATAATCCATATGATGAAGGGACTCACTTTCATACTTCTCACTGTGATTTGCTCCGGTTTGTCCGTTGAGGTAACACAGTTTGAGAAGTTTTGGATAAAAAAACCCCTGATGGATTCATGAATTATTCATTTTTTTTATATATTTGTACCATTATTTTGTGACTTAAAATTTAATTTAAATTAAAATATTTTGAATTCAATTAATCCTACTATTTACTTTAAAAAAAAACAAAATTAATCAATGATAAATATCCTGATCAAGCTACTCATATATATCAATCTCAAGGTTAAATGAGCACCGAAATAGGTAGTTTAATCGCTACTCTTTCTTGATTTTTATGTTAAATTTGGATACTTGCATGAAGAATATAATGCAACAGGCAGGTCATTCATAGGGATGTTAAAGACTTGTAATGTGATGCTTGATTTGGATTTTAACCCTAAACTTGGTGATTTTGGATTGGTTGAGGTCTATGACCGAGATTCTAGTTTGAGGAAACCAACTATTCTAGCTAAGACAATGGGGTACTTAGCCCCGGAGTATCTTCACTGATTAAGGTACAAGTTTCTATAGGAGATTAGTGTTCTTAAGCCATGATTTCGGATGTTAGTTAGTTTGTCCTAGTCTTAGATTTTCTTTATTTCTGCTAGAACTTTTGATTGCAGTTCGGCATCAAGTCTACTATCATGGTTTATATTTGCTTGATGATTTCATTTATGAACACCTAATCATGTGAGTAAGCATTCTCAAGTGAAACCTGAAGTAACCTGTCTTTGTAGCATGCTTCTGCTTTCCTGCAAAGTACCCTGAAGTAAGGGATGATTTAACTTGTAAAAGTTACCCAGGTTGCTTAGAGTTTTTGAATGAACTAGTTTATATAATTGCTACTTCTATATGTTTGCAGTGTAATGAATAACGATTGCTGATGGTAGTAACTTTGGGTAATAGTTAACTTGAAGGACAATTCAAAGGAATTGGGCTAACTTGTGTGATATGTGTGTAATAACATCTACCAAAGCTTCCCTTTAATTTAACAGGAATGCGTTAAGTAACGCTTGTTTAATCTTTGACTTCTGAAACCAATGCTTTTGTTCTTTCAATTGCATATCTCCTCAGTTTGAAGGTGGTTTATGCTTGTGATTGTCCTTCAATGAAATTCAACTGTCTTTAATCATCTGGCTGCTGGTAAAGACAATAAAATTTTCAGTTAATCATCTGGCTGCAACCCTGCAAACAGGAAGGTTCTCTACTTTTAGGCAATTACAACACTATTTTTTTCTCCTCAGGAAATCAATATAGTGAAGTTCCTGTGAACAAGAACGTGAAGTGAAGGCCAAACTTTTGCAAATGATGGAAGCACGGTTTTCTACTGAATTAGATAGTACAAAGCATTCTCAAGATCTGCACTTTGATTATAGCTATCATCAGACATAAACTCTATAAGGTTAGACTACCTCATTTATGGTTATTAATTTATCTTGTAGTTGTTTCTATCATGAATTTTAAACTTAGGCTATTATAATGTCTCACATTCTCAGTTCAATGCCAACATCCAAGGACACTCGGGTTAATCAATGAAGATCTGACATCTGATGAGTTGTTTTGCTGCTGCTGATGATGATGGCTTGCGTTACATCATTAAACGACCATGAAATCATGATTTTTGGATTCTGAATATAGCTTGGTTTGGGGAAACATGAATGGAGGTTTATTATTGCCTTGAATTGTTGTGTATTGATTTCTTCATCTATACCTACTCATTTTGTTAATAGTTAACTTTTTTTTTTTAGTTTTTTAAAGTGTAATATTACAAGTTATTGAGGCAAATATATGTGTTTTATGTATATTATGATTATATATAAGTATTTGATACAATTTAAGTGAAAAAAATGCAAAAAAAAAAAAAAAAAAAATTTTATTTTTTGGGGCACTTTTGCCACCGGGTCAGTGTGAAAACCGGTGGCAATGATGATGTTTTGCCACCGGTTCAATTGAAAACCGGTGGGAAAAGTGCTCAGCTTAAACCTAAATCAGCATGTTTTGCCACAGGTTCACCCCAAAACCGGTGGGAAAAGTTCTTTTTGCCACCGGTTTAAAACCGGTGGCATATCTTTGAAGATTTGCCACCCCCTAAATCAAGAACGGTTCAAAACCGGTGGGGAATGGGGGGTTTGAACCGGTGGGGATTGGGGTTTTTTGTCTAGTGTTGCTAGCATAGCAGCACCAGCCATCGCAGCATGCTGAGCATCGCAAAGCATAGCTCGCAACATCGCAAGCTATGCGCGCATGTATAGTGGATGTGCGTACTTGCTAGCATAGCAGCAACAACCTCAGTATCGCAGGGCTAGCAGCACGCAAGTGCTTTTTGGGCTTTGCTAGCACGAGCATCGCAACACTCTCGCATAGCAACACACATTGCAGCAACAACCCACATTGCGTGCGTGGCCTGCTTGCTGCACGCATGCATGTGCGAGCTAGCTGGGCAGCCCAGCCTTGATGCTAAGCGCTAGCTGGGCAGCCTTGGCAGCCAAGGCAGGCTGCTAGCCAGCCATGTGTACGTGGTCAGCCCGGTCAAAAGTAAGGACCTGTCTTATGGCCTTGCTTAGGGAGCAAGGGGATTTTTGTCCTCCCTTTGGTGGTCCTCACCTACCTATGCTCTCCATATGCCACTTAGAGCATGTTGATTGCTTTGCATTTTAATTTGTTTTTGATTAAAATAAATTGAGGAAAAATGCAATTCTCCCACATTGATGGGAAAAGGGAGATCAAGGCTCCCTTCCTTATAAATACCCAAGTTTTGGGTTTGGGAAAAATCACTGGAGTTGAACTCAATAAGGCATCTCCTTGAAAGTTGGAAAACTTTTAATTTCGTAATACTCTGGTTTTTCTTTGGTCAAGTCCCGACTAACCTTCGGGATAAAAACCGCTCAGGTCGGGTCGAGGGTGCGAGCCGTCGGAGGCCTTCGCACTTGCGAGGCTAGAGCTTTGAAGTAAGAGCTCGTAAGCGAGCGAAGCACGCGTCGAGGGTAAGAATGTCATTTCTCTTTTTTTCTCTTTTGTTGTTTAATTATGTGATTGCATGTTTAGTTGCTTTAATTAGTGGGCGGGTCTTGGGCGGGTTTCTCTTCCGCGTAGTGTCGGACACTACGAAACCAAACAGCGGTATCGAAGTTGCGCTCACTCTAATTATTGTAACTAATAATTAAATGAGGTGGTTTAAAATGGATTTAAATTTCTAGTTTTGTTTTCTAATTAGGTTAGAAACTCGTCTTAATCCGTATTTTAGTAATTTTGGCTCACGAACCCAGATTTCGACCCAAAAATAGTGAATTTTTGGTGGAATCGATGTTCTTAATCGTTTTTGACCTCTAGGGCTTACCAGAAGTTTTTTCATTAGATGAATGGGTTTATTTTTCCAAACTCTTTAATTTTGTCAAATCTCATTATTAATTTATGTATTGTTAAATTAATTACAAGTATAGCCCTTCAATATTGTAGCATCAAGATAAGCCTAAATTAATTTAAAGAAAGGTTCTTGAATTAATTTTGGTTTGTTCACTAAAATTGAATTTATTTAAGTTAGACTTGTTATATTTTCATTCTTGCTCAATGTTGATTCTAAAATTAATCTAGAGTCAATTTTATGTCAAACGTGGATCGGGATTAAATCCCGAGATAAAAGCACGTACATCGAAGCATTCATCGCCCAAGCACCACCTACGGCTAGCCGGGCTGCTCATGCAGCCTGCATGTGGTTTCCGAGGTGTGTGGGCTGATCATGCTACGATAGTGCGCTATTGTGTGCGAGCTTGGTGCCCACTTGGAGTATTGATGCGTGGTGCTACGTGGATGCTGGAGGCTACCCTCACTTGTTGCTAGGCAGCAAGGCCTGCGAGCATCAGCAGGGCAGCTACACGCTGCCAGCGCCAGCAAGCATGCAAGCATGCGCAGCATGCAAGCATGCGCAGCATGCAAGCATGCGCAGCATGCAAGCATGCGCAGCATGCAAGCATGCGCTGCTGGTGCCAGCACGCGTGGCGTGCTCTGCTAGCTAGGCAGGCCAGCACCCAAGCACGCATAGCCAAGGGGCCTTGGTGCCTAGCAAGCCTAGCCTCATGTCTTTGATGATAGGCACTTGGCCATTTAGTGGGCTACCTTTTTGTGTTTAATGGGCCAGTTTTAATTATTTTATTTATTTATTCTAACGAGGCTAGGCCTCGGTTTTGCCGGCATTTGCAGAATAATGAGGCAAAATATGGGTTAACCGGCTTAATTAATTTGATTAATTAAGTTGGATGCAGAATTCAGTGCGAGCTTCGTTAATTACTTGAGCTAATTTATTGCATTTTAATCACATAATTGGTTGACAACTTTTGACTAGTTTTGATTAGGCGCGTTAATCGGATTAACCACCTAAGTTAGTTACTAGTTTGCGCGTGTTATACATTGTTACTTGTTTTCGTTGTAAAATGCATGGGCCATTCACTCATAGTGAATGGATGAATGGAATCTATATTCTATCTCAGGTTTTGTGAAAATGGCAACTAGTGAGGCCCGACTACGATAGTAAATACGGACTGTGATCCGTTATGTATTTTTGCAAATCTAAATAGGGTCCGCGTACCGTTGCGTATTTTTGTACCTTAATATTTAGATTAGTCCTAGTCATAGAAACTAGTAGTTGCATAGTTGGTGGAGATGTCTCGAAGACGGCGTTTCTAATAAGACAAGTCAAGAAGTTGCATCAAAGACTCAAGGGGTCATGCTAGTTGCCAATTGCATCTTTTACTTATGTTCTATATATATAATTGTGTTTATATATGATTGAATGGTATGATAGATGCATGTTTAGGATTTCAAATGCTGCGATGATTAGTTAAGTTCACTTAAATCAACCAACAGACAAACCCTAGGTCCCTATAATATTGAGCCAAATTTGTCATTCCTAGAACAACACTTACCGAACTAATGCGCGTAGTGTTTGGTTACGCCAAAGCGAGGCATCACTACTTCGCTAGGCACGTAAGGTATACTAGGTATACAAGTTGTTCATGGTTAAGCTCAATGATATCAGTAAGGAGTCCTTAGATGTCGTGGCAATGGAGATAAAATGTCATGGAAGCATTAGATGCGATGTTTTATTGAACCAAGAGTAGCTTAGAGCTAGTAGCAATTGGATTGCTTACCTTAAAATATTAAGTGTTAAGACAAGCCAAAGCATGCTTAATCACTTTTTAATTTTTGGGATCTTGGAATAGTTTTATTCTCGCCTAAAAGGGATAAATTTTAATGCATGGATAAGACGCGTAATAAGATTGAAAGTTTGCATGTATTATTTGAATTTCAAACTTATTATGTTGTGAACTTGATAAATGGTTATACTTTGCACTTATATTGGTAGAATTCTAAATCAAATTATATTGTTTTCAATGATTGGTAAAGGAAATCTTTTGAGAATGGTTCTCAAGGAAAGAAAAGGCATTTCTAAAATATAACTTCTCATAATTGACTTGTATAACTAAAGTCCGAAAGAACGGTAGGATATCATGTATTCAAAATACTTGGTAGTTTTTGTGAACATGAAATATTGAGTTGAAAAACTCAAATTGTCAATAGTTGACAACCAACATATGTTTTCGGTTCATACACTAATGAGTAGGACTCATTGATGTAGTAATTCTAGTACGAATTGAAGGAAAAGATGGAACTCTGTTTCACGGCGCATGAGATGCTTAATTATGCCTAACAAAGTGTAAAAGTCAAGGAACTTAAAGAAATGGTTCTATGAGATGGTGTATGATAAGAAATATAGGAAAAAAGGAACAAAGGATAGGAATAAGATTCCTTTTCTACCCACAAGTTCATGTTATTGTGTTTAACTTAGCAATTCGTTATCTTCACAAGTATTGGATACTACTTGAGTGTTCCACTTTGAAAGTGACCTCAAACCATTGAAGTCAAGCTGAGTTATTGACTTACAAGCTTAAAATGAAGCAAGTAGTGCTACATCAGTTGTAAGGTCATTTGCTTTTGTTTAAAGTCCTTTTAAGCCAAGGTTGGAACGAATAATGGTTATTATGTTCCATAATCAGCAAATGATCCGTTTACACACGGAAAGACTCATATTCAAAGTAAAAGAGCAATAGTTGCGGGTTTTATTTGAATGGCATGGTTGTTTAAGCCATGAGTCAAGAATGCTAGATTATAAACAAACATTTCCCAAACATGAAAACTCACAAGGTTCAAGTCATGGACATGATTTGTGTTCCAAACATCTTTAGCAATGTCACATCGACAAGAACGTACTCAAGGCTCTATTAGATAGACTCTTGATAGTTGATCGATTCGGAATTGCTCTAAAACAAGCAAGTCTTACTTGTTGAAATCGACAATGAAAGGAGCTATTGTGCTTGGCATACACAATTGACTCCAAAAGCTAAAGAGGATTCCATTACTTCAACGTTTCACAAGAATTTGAAAGAATGTGGCTACATTCATCAAATGTGAACAAACTGGGCCTTGAGTAGCTCAAATGTTCAGTGAAGTATAGAGTCGACTTGGCAAGATATCAAAACGTCTAGATTAGATTGAGCAATGTTTGCTTGAGCCAAGAGTGATCATATCAAAGTTATGAAATTGAAATTTCATAATGAGCTCCACAAAGAATATAGTATGTCTTGACGGAGACCTCGATGCCATTTGGAAATACTCGAATGATGATGGGTCACATCCCTCCCTATAAAGTTCTTAAAGATTTGCACAAATGACTAGTGTTACACTAAACAAAAAACATGTCGAAGCTAGGAAAGGACATCATATTCAGTTATGGATAGAAATAGTTCTAGCATCTTTTCAAGTATATATATAGGGCACTTAGCTCAGTGGGAGTTCATTGGCTTAGTGGGAGCTAAGTGGCTCAATGAGGCCTAAGGTAGCTCGAGAAGGAGCTAACTATTTGTTTCACAACGAACTTTTACCCAAAGACAATATACATGTCTCTTTGTAAGTATTCAAGTCAGACTACGGGCATTATTTCCACAACCTAATTTAGAACATAGTATGTGTTGCTCTAAGTGGTGTCTTTCTGGAAAGTAACACATTTCCAAAATGACAAGTGGGAGGAAAATGAACTCGATGACCATCGAGATTAGCAACAAACTTAAACTGAGAATCTCCGAAGATTTTAGAAGGGCTTCATGAGAATGATTGAATAAGAATACTCAAAGGACTTCACAAGTGCCTTAAATGAGAATTCAATCCTCACAAAACTTTAGAAGTGTTGGAGTAAGATCAATATAATCAAAGGGCTTTAAAAGCACCTTGAAACTCAGTGTTTGATGTAATTACCCCTGTATAGGTATAGAATTCACCAAAGGCTTGGATTGAATCCTATAAATTTCTATTAAGTTAGAAATAAACCTAAGACTTACAAGCATACTATTTACCACTGGATGGTGAGGGAATAGTGTCTTGTAAATTAGCTACAACAAATCCGAATTCCGAATAATGGTTAGAGGCCATAAAATCCGAAATAGACTCCATGTTTGTAAATCATGTTTGAAACTTGATTCATTTGCATGAAGAGTGAAAGACCCATCAATCGCATATAAGTTTTCAAGGAGAAAACTGACAAATATGGAGACTCATACGTATACATAGCTAGATTGGTTGAAAAGGATACAATTAATTTACGGCGTTGATTTTAATAAAAAGTTATTCACCAATCAGAACGCTTAAGTCTTTTCGTGATTATTCTATCAAAATTGCGCATATGAAATATGGCAAAATAGATAACGAAACCGCCTTCCTAAAATGGGATTTTGGAAGAGACTATGGAAATAGTCTAAGGGTTTTGTAATTCTAAATAATTCTAGATTTGAAAGCAAGCTCATGAAATCCATTGTGGGATTAAGTGAAGCATTGTATGTAGGAATTGGAACATGTATTCTCATAAAGTTAATAAAAGGTTTGGCTTATGGAGGATCATAGAAATTCTTATGAACCAGAAGTTTAGTGGGAGCAAGAGTCAATCTTGTATGGTCCAACAAGAAGTTTACAAACTCTATTGTGAAATGAGTGTCAAATGCTAAATGCTTAGTTTTGAAAGGATTTTCGACAATGGACCAAGCAAAAGGCGATACTTAGTACATAGTGGGAATTAAGATATATTAGATAGACTTAATGAAATGTTTAAACGAGTAGAAGAATTTACCGTGTTAAACATGAAGGACTTTGAAAGGCTTTCGACCCATATGTATAAAACTAAGTAAATGTTTAAACTAAGTATAAGCTAGGCAAATACTAAGTCAAACAAGAAGACTCTAGCAGAGACTTTCAACCGTATCACATAGCAAACAATTTAGCAAGACTCGGTGAAACTGGATGAGCTAAAAGGTCACATGAATTGGGAATAATTTTGCAATTGAAACCATCTAATGTATAAAACTGGATTATGCTATGATATGGAATCGTCACTCAACTTACATGCTTAGAGCATGAGAAGTATAAAATACCAATCAATTTAAAATCTTAGTGATGGATTGTTAGATTATGATCAAGAAAATTCCAAAGTACTTTGATAAGTAAAGAGGATAAGTTCTTGACGCATGGAAACAAAAATGTATTTTAGAATTGATGTTGCAAGCACATCCTTAGCAAGGATTAGATCTTTAATAAGGAAGCTGCTTCTAAGCACGAGCTAGAATGCGTTGTGGCTTGAGAATGGTAACATGCACGCGCATCCATGTATAATGTGCGGAAATTTAAGGTAAAATTTCATAATCACAAGTGATTAGGGTCTCCCAAATTATTGTGAGCCGTTTGGAATGAAATCCGAGCAGAGCACCATCAGAAAGTCTACTGAAATATATGTTGAAAATATTGTTCCCTGAAAGGCAATAATAAGAAAGTTGTTCAATGGAAAGTTTGTTGCCAAACGTTGATGATTGTAGGTTGTCAAGTTGAAAGATCTCAAATCATGAAAATGAGTGGGAGCCATCACTTGGCGATAAATCCTAAATCACATATGATCCATAACACTCTCAAATTTTATCATCTTATTATGAAAGTGTTTGATAATGAAGATGCTAAGATTTGCAAAGTAATCATATTTAAACCTATGCAATAAGTGAACAACAACATTCACCAGAATTGCATGAAAGAAATCAAGCATATTAAATATGGGTGTGATTTCTATAAATGTTTTGTGAAGAGTATTACTTTTGAAACATTTGGGGAAAACCATTTATCATTAGATGAAACGTTGAAAAGTTTCATAGTGTAATAAATTTTTTTCTAAATGATCCACAAGCTATTTAATTGTGGTTTAGAATTAAATAATGAGTCTATTCGATTTATGAAGAATATTCATACAGGGTATCAAGACAATGTCTTGGATAAAAAAAACACCTGTTAAGTGAACATTGAATATCTCAGTCGAAAATTATCCCTAATCAAGGTCATTTAGATGATGGACAACTAAATGACCACTTGAGATTAGTGTGCAATATGATTTATAGCATCATTTCTTGTGCTACGTGGGCATGATTATCATAAATCATTTGCACAAGTATTAGTTTGAAACTATACCGGATCGACCTATGAGAGTGCTTTAAGAGAATTAAAACCGTCATAAGTACATTTCTCATTATAGCTATCGGAACCTCTTTCCTCGACCATGAGTATTGTAAGTTCTCTTGTTTGAGCACTAATCGTTTTGATGTTGTTAAACGTCTACCGTAAAAGGGGATTACAAAGGCAACACTCGGGCGACTATGTCCTCTTAGTAAAGGAAGCTTACAATACGAGACTGGGAATGTCCCCCTATTAATAATAGGGAACATGTCTTTGTTGTTTACAAGGCCTCTTGAAGAGCGAGACTGTGAAAATGCATGGCCGTGCTCAGATAGATTTTAGAAATTATCTGCTTATTGACAGTTAAGCTCGGAAATCGAGAAACACTTCAGGACGTACTAAGGATGACGAAGAATCTTACTTTATAGTTCATGAAGAGACATTAAGCAACATAGGAAATGGGCGATACACTAACTGCACACTTGTCCGGAAGGACAAGTGGGAGATTGAAAGGAATGGTGTCCTTCCAACAAGTGTATTATTCCGATACAGGGTTCAGAATTATTATAAAGATGATTCTTCAGTGAGGTTAAGTAATTGGAATGCCTAGGTGGAGGCCGCTTCCGATCAGTAATATTAATGTGTAATTAATATTACGGCTTAATCTTGACTGAACCCTTCGGGTCGCACCACAATCGAGTCATCGATCCGAGACGACGAATCAATCCGAAGGATTAGATGAGTCATTAGAGTATTACAAACAAAGACGTCGAATATCGAGCTTCGAGCGTCGAAACCGAGCGTCACAAGTCAAGTCGAATTTAGAATTCGACGAGACGTAGAATCAAGCAAGCGACAAGTATGAGCCAAGCCGTAGCATCGCATTGGCCTAGCCATGCGAGGGCTAGGCTAGGCGAGGTCCCAAATCGCATGCGTGCTAGCGTGCCATGCATTTCCCTGCACTCGCACATCGTATAGTACGAGCATCGCAAGATGTGTGCCAAGCGTGTGTACGCTCTAGCTAAGCGTGGATGGCTGTGCGTGCTTGCTAGCATAGCACCACCAGCCGTCGCAGCATGCTGGGCATCGCATAGCGCAGCTCGCAGCATCGCAAGCTGTGCGTGCATGTGTTGTGGTTGTGCGTGTTTGCTAGCATAGCAGCACCAGCCTCAGCATCACAAGGCTAGCGGTACGCAAGTGCTTGTTAGGCCTCGCTAGCTCGAGCATCACAGCACTCTCCCACAGCAGCCCGCATTGCGTGCATGGCCTGCTTGCTGCATGCATGCGTGTGTGAGCTAGCTAGCCTGCCCAGCTTAGGAGCTTGGCGCCATCTGGGCAGCCTTGGCAGCCAAGGCAGGCTGCTAGCCAGCCGTGTGTGCGTGGTCAGCCCGGTCAAAAGTGGGGACCGGTCTTATGGCCTTGCTTGGGGAGCAAGGGAATTTTGGTCCCCCCTTTGGTGGTCCTCACCTACCCATGCTCTCCAAATGCCACTTAGAGCTTGTTGGTTGCTTTGCATTTTAATTTGTTTTTAATTAAAATAAATTGAGGAAAAATGCAATTCTCCCACATTGATAGGAAAAAGGAAATCAAGGCTCCCTTCCCTATAAATACCCAAGTTTTTGGTTTGGGAAAAATCACTTGAGTTGAACTCAATAAGGCATCTCCTTGAAAGTGAGAAAACCTTTAAGTTCGTAATACTCTAGTTTTTCTTTGGTCAAGTCCCGACTAACCTTCGGGATAAAAACCGCTCGGGTCGGGTCGAGGGTGCGAGCCGTCGGAGGCCTTCGCACTTGCGAGGCTAGAGCTTTGAAGTAAGAGCTCGTAAGCGAGCGAATCACGCGTCGAGGGTAAGAATGTCATTTCTCTTTCTCTCTCTTTTGTTTTTTAATTATGTGATTGCATGTTGAGTTACTTTAATTAGTGGGCGGGTCTTGGGCGAGTTTCTCTTCCCCGCGTAGTGTTGGACACTACAAAACCCAATAGCATGCGCGCAGCGATGCTACCCATGTTGTGTTAGCTAGCTAGCGATGCTAGCATGCTAGCTAGCTCGGCATTCCGCAGTCTTGCTAGCCATATTGCTCTAGCAATGACTTGTCGTTTGGTCGATTTTTCCGTCTCGTGGATTCCTAAATTCAACTCGACTTACGACGCTCTGTTTTGAAGTTGTAACCTCATAATCCAACGTCTTTGTTCGTAAATACTTTATTGACTCATTTAATCCTTCAGATTAATTCGTCATTTCGGTTCGGTTACACGATTTGGTGTGACCCAAAGGGTTCAGTCAAGATTAAGCTATAATATTAATTATGCATTAATATTACTGATTGGAAGCGGCCTCCAGCTAGGCATTCCGATCACTTGACCTTACTGAATAATTAACATTCTAATTAAATTATGAACCCTCTATCGGAATAATACACTTGTTCAAAGGACACCATTCCTTTTAGGACGGGCTTCTGTTTAGTATGTTCGCAGCTGTCTCTAATGCTTAACCCCAAAACGATATGTGTAGATCAGTAAAGCTCATCATGGATTGAACCATGTCAAGGAAAGTTCGATTCCTCCTTTCTAACACACCATTTAATTGTGGTGTTCCTTAAGAAGTTAATTGTGAAATAATTCCACAATCCCTGAGATGATCATTAAAATCTTGAGTCTAATATTCACCACCACAATTAGATCCTAGTGCTTTAATTGTTTTCCCAAGCTGATTTTGCACTTCATTCTGGAACTCTTGGAACTTTTCAAAGGATTCTGACTTTTCTTCATTAAGTAAATATGGCCATATCTACTTAAATCGTCAGTAAAAGTAATGAAGTAGTTAAATCCACCTCTAGATTTTGAACTCAGTGGTCCACACACATCCGTATGTATGAGTCCCAAAAGGTCACTAGCTCTTTCACCCTTCCTAGTAAAAGGTGATTTGGTCATCTTACCTAACAAGCATGTCTCGCAATTCTCAAATGATTCGTAATCAAATGAGGTAAGAGTCCATCCTTTTGTAATCTTTGTATGCGCGATTGGTTTATGTGACCTAACCTACAATGCCCTAGGTAGGTTGGGTTTGAATCATTTGTTTTTTCTTTTTGTGATCTATGTTGTAAACATGAGTTGTTTAGTCTAAAATACAAACCATTACATTAGCATATAACATATTATCTTTTGAAATAAACCAACATTTGTCTCTTATTTCGAAAGAAAAACCTTTAGTATCTAGCACTGGAACTGAATAATGTTTTTGGTAATTGTTGGGATAAAATAACAATTATTAAGTACTAAAATAAGACGACGGGAGCTTTAAATGATAGCTTCCAATAGCAAGTGTAGCAACTTTTGCTCGATTTCCTACTCAAAGCGTTATCTTTCCTTTTGCTAACTTCCTACTCACTCTTAAGCCCTGCATGTTATTAACAATGTGAGCACCACAACCGGTATCAAATACCCAAGTGGAAGAAGGAGTAAGATTGATTTCTACAAAAAGTACATTAGGTAACTTCTTACCTTCCGTTTTCAACGGCATGTTGTGAGGACATTCTAGCGTGTGGTAAGACCACCTGTCGCAGTAGAAACACTGGCAATCATCTTTCTTCAAGTACTCCTCTGAATGGTTGACTAGTAAATCGACAACCTTGACTGTAGAGCCTTCATCATCATGAATAAGCTTGATGATATCATAACAAGCATGGAGTGAAAATAGAATTGTGTCATGAGAAAACACATCATCAAATGGTCTCCTTAAGATATACATCCAATTAAGTAATTCAATCAGTTCCTTCATATGGATCTTAATTGCCTAGTCAGGCATGAGTTTCTTGGCCATAATCTTTCCATGAATGATTTAAGTCTCATACCTTACACTGTTAGACCAGTTGTAATAAATCATGGGAATCGAATTAACGATTTCCTCGACATTCTTATCGATGGTGCCTGCATTGCCTATTGGTCGTACACACCCTCTACATGCATCGTATAGGCGATTTCGCAGCAAATTTGGCTCATAATCCTTAAATCTTCTAGCTCAACAGGTTAGAATAGAGGATAGGATGAGATTTTTGACTCTCTTTACATTCGAAACATCTTTCGACTGCCTTTCAGGAGTAAAATCGACTGTGAATATGCTTTCAATGGGAATATATAGGCAAGATTCGAGCCCATGGCTCTTTAGAACACTTCTTAGCTCCTCTCCCAATCCCTGAAGTTTCTTTGGTTTAGCCTTGTTTTCAATTTGGTTGCAAGTTAGTGTTATCATTAGTGTTATTCATCTACAAATAAAAATGAGGCAGAGTTCAATAATTATGTTTATTAAATTTAAAGTACCATAAACAAATTAAATAGTTTACTTTAAAGCACTTTATTCAATATTAAATGGTCCCAATCGAATTAAGTGATTCCAAGATCCTTTATTTGTGCAATAATTGACTGGACTTTGACCTTATCATCAACCATTACATTTTTAAGGTGAGTAAACTCTTTACTGATTACAACTCTTGTAACTCTTGGTTGAATATTTAACCATCTCATGTTCAATTATTACCCTTTGCTTCAAGATTCTAAACTCTTTAGGTAAAATTTTTTAGCATAACCAATTAAAATTGTAAAACTTGATTTACCCCAAGCTACCTAAGATATAAAAATGACACCTAGTTTGGCATGACCTATTATTAACAGTCGAAGGGTTATTGGGTTTTTAATTGGAATAACAATCTCAATATTACTAGGACCTAGATTTATTATGTTGTGATTAATTTAGTGAACTCTAGTGCATCATCAACAACATAAATAAAACCTAACATGCATAATCTACTAATGCATAAAATAAACCATGACATAGTATGGCCCCTTAGTCTTAAGAAACTAATCTTGAAATGTTCCCACTTGAACCTTCATGGATCTCCATCCACCTTGCTCCTTTGGGCCTTCACTTCATGGGCTTCTTTGGACTAAACTATTTAAATAACTAATATATTTACTTTAAATAAATAATTACTAAAAAACTTAACGGTACGCAGCCGTATTTAGATTACAAAAATATATCACGATGCGCATATCGTATTTAGATTTTATGGGCCATAGAAGTCTATACATAGCATAATAATATCATATATTATAAAAAGTAATGCCATATAATAAATTACTCAACATGCTTACCTAAACTAAAATATTAAATATTCTTAATTATAACAAGCAATTCGCAATTCCTAAAATATCTCACATTTTTAAATTTGTAATTAGATAATATCGTATATTATTCATTACCATCTATAAAATATCATATATTTTAAATTTGGCATGAGATAGAATCAAATATTAGTTTAGCATGGAAAGATAAATCATATTTATTTTCCGTGATTATCCTAACTATTTAGGAGATTCTATCCTAGTTACTAGCCAATCAAATAATTTTATAATCAATTATATCCTAAAATAATTTCGGGATAATCACATTATTTAAATCAATTATTATCCTTTTGGAATATGGCTCAAAATATCCTAACAAAACCTATCCAAAATTAATAACTTTAATTATGGATAATTATCAAAATAACAACTTTTGAAATTGATTTTATCCTAAATTAAAATTTGATTTTTATTTTGAAAATATTTTTTATTAAAAAAAAAAAAAAAAAAAAAAAATTTGAAAAAGTCGTATTGCACTGCTGCTGGCCACCGTGGTTGGCTAGCCACGATGGCTGGTGCTTTTCAAGCCACCGTGCGAAGCAGTAGCAAGTAGGAGCAGTGGCAGCCAAGGCTGCAACATGCAACGTTTGCACGGCTTCTTCCCAGCCACCCCCGGACCACCTGCCCTCCCCACCCTCCCTCTTGGACTGACCCTGGTCGGTAGCCACCGTGGCTGTGCCGCCCAGCCGTGGCTGCCGACCACATTAAAATTGTTTTTCTTTTTAATTTAATTAAAAAAACATTTGTAAAAATTAAATAAAATCATTCTAATAATTAAAATTAAATCCCAATTCAAATTTAGAACTAGGGTTCTTCATGAAATTTAACCCCAAATTAATTTAACACTTCAACTAATTTATTAATCGTGTAAAATTCATAAGTTATACATCAAATGCTATTAAAATCATGAAATATATTTAAATTGAAATCGAATAAAACAACCACATAAAGTCATATTTTAGGGCTTATTAGGTTTGAAATTTTCGAAAATTCTAGGGTTAGGGTTCAAAATTTCGGGACAATCTAGTGCTAAAAATCGGTCCTCTTTATGGATATTTTGAGAAAATTAAATCACATTTAATCAATTCCAAGAGTTAAATCACATTTAATGTTACTATTAAACCAAAATTAAATGAATTCTCCCTCTTAATTGATTATAAAATTATGAACATGGACTTCAAATAACCGTATTATTAAAATCAAGCGTGTTCATGCAAGAGGCTAACTAATACCACTGTAGAGAATTAGGTACGCTAAGCGGAATTTCATGAATCATATTCATACGCACCTAAAACAAGATCGCATGCATAACACACAAGAATCATATAATTATACCTTTGAAACGTGATTTCCATGTAGCAAATTGATTGACAATTAGGGAGATACAGAGCCCCAAGCGTTGATCCTCTACTTAGTCCACGAGATTCAAATGAGCCGTCCACTAATACTAGATTGGTCGGTTAAAGGAGAAACACCACGATCACAACCTTTGCGGACAACTGGCACCACCACGAACCTCCACCACCACCGTACACACAACCGGTGCAAGGGGAGAGAGACGGACGAGAGTGAGAGAGAGTTGGAGAGGGGTTGGGTTTCGTGTTTGCTAACTCAGGTTTGATTAACAATAAAACTATGTTACAAAAAACCTAGGCACCTAGTCTATTTATAATCATATTATAATTAGACTAGGAGCAAAGCCCAAAACCCTCTACACTCCTCCATATAGCCGGCCACCTAGAGTGATGAGGCCCAACATGGGCCTCTTCCTCTTATGCTCAATCTAGGACCTTTGTGTGACCTTATAGGATCCGTTCAGTTGGGCTTTAGACTATTTGACTAGCCCAAAGATCGTTAGTACCTCTAGCTATGATATAACGACAACCCAGTGAACGAACTTAATTATCTCCATAAGTTAATCCATTTATATATCTAGTAATTGCACTTGACGAAAACATAAATCCTATAGTTTAACGTAGGGGAAGGGGAGATGGGGTTTTCGGGGTTGGAGGTTGAGAATTGAGGTGGATCCGGGGAGGAGTGGGCGATTTTGGTGGATAGGTGGTGGGGAGAGGGGAATTTCAGTGGGGGTGTGTGGGTTCCCTGCCGAAGTTTGGGGGATGGGAAGGGGGCTAGTCGAAAATGGGGTTGTGGGTGGCGGTATGGTTTTCATGGGTGAGGGCTGGGTTTTTTTTATATTATTTAATTAATCACGTGGTAACAAGTGTCCCTCAAACAAAAATTTATCTCTATAACAGGTTACTAGTCACTTAGGACCAATAAAAGCAAATCACCTAGAAATTTCAGATTATTTAAAAAGAATCCATAGTTGGGAATATTTATTTTAAGCGAACGGGAAAAAATTTGGATTAATTTTACCAATTTATCCAACAATATATATAAAAAAATGAAATTACGGGTGAATAGTTTATGTAAAGGTAAGGAATGTAAGAGAAGAAAAATGTTAGGAAAAATTGTGAGTGGGGACCATATGATAAGAGAGATGTGATTACATAGTAAATTTTTACTTCAAGAAGTGCGAGTTGTAATCACGCAGTCCCCACTTCCTCTAATTATGAGTTTTTGACTTTTGTGCCACTTTTTTCTTTTTCCTTTTTTTTTATATATATTAAGTAAGAGAGAGAAAGAAAGATAGGGATAGTGAAAAGAAGGAGACAATGATTAAGGAACTTTTTAGTTTTTATTTCATTAATGGGATTAAAAAAAAATTCATCACCACAAATCTGATGTAGAAGAGAGAAATGTAGAGAGATAGTGCTTAAGGAATTTTTTTCATCACCATTGTGTAGGCTATATGTCAAACTCTTATAAGATAGGTTTAGGGAATTAGGTACTATATTGGGGAATTTTAAGAATCTAATTCGTTCCCACCAAAAGAGGATCAACATGCATAACACATAAGAATCAAATAATAATACCATTAAAGCGTGAATTCCACGTTGCGATTAGCTATGAATCAGGGAGAAATAGAGCACCAAGCGTTGCTCCTCTACTCGACACACGGGATTCGATTGAACATCCACCTATACTAGATTGGTTGGGTGAGAGAGGCAAACCATCGTAATCACCACCTTCCACGAACAACCAGCCACTACCGAACCACCATACGCACGAACGCTAGGAGGGACGAGGGAAGAGAGAGAGAAAACTAGGTTTCGTGTTTGCTAATTAGGGTTTCTTGAGTGATCATCCTTAATTCCAACCCTAGGCACCTAATGTATTTATAATCATATTATAACTAGATTAGGAGCAAACCCAAAACCCTTAATCCACTCCTCATGGCTGGCCACCTAGAGCGAGAGGCCCATCATGGGCCTTTTTCTCTTATGTTCAATCTAGGCCTCGTAGTGTGACCTTATAGGATCCATTCTAATGGGCTTTGGCCTATTTTACTAGCCCAAAGATCATTAGTACCTCTAATTATGATATAAAGACAACCCAAAAGAACGAACTTAATTATCTCCACAATTCAATCTATTATATATCTAGTAATTGTAGTTAACGAAGACATAATTCCTTCAATTCTCCAACTTGTCTAAGACAAGTGTGCAATATTCGAATTTCTTAAGTCAATTTGTGTCTGATTTGATAATATAATTGCATCACATGTTGAGATCATATTAATCTACAAATCATTTCTTGAAATCTGAGTTTTGAATTGCAAAACAAATGGTTACAATGTAATCCATTTGAGCATGGCAATGCATTTTCTTAATTCTCACTCTTCAAGAGGCCATGACACATTTTCTATTGTATAGGTAGACTTAATCCAATCTTGTGGCAACCAAACCTCCCACTCAACTTTTGAAGTACCCAAAAAACACCCATTATAGTCCCCTTTTATGGCATGGCATTGTGGTTCCCCACAATTAAAACAATCATTGAGTGACAACCTTGTTCCACTCATGTCTAAGGAATCCACTAATATATCCTGAAGTCCATTACTTAAACTTCAAAGTAGGTCAAAGTTCAATTATTTATCATTCATACATATCCATGTGATTGGCTGAACATCTTTATGTCCTATATAGCCCATGAAACTGCTCTATCAATCAAACTTACATGCTAGTTCATTTATTGAAATAATTTATGTCCAATTTAATGATTTCGAACAAGTAACTTATAATTTAAATAATTTATGAATTCAGTTCATTTTTGGGATTTCATTTACCAAATCACGTATTTGATAATCCCATTGAAATTCACAATTATTTTGGACATTTTATTAAATATCAAACCACAATTAAATAAGATTGAAACTTTGTTTCAATTGATAAACATAGGGAATCATGATTGATGATTTTGCAATTATGACTCCCTAGAACACAATCAAAACAATTACCACCATGTTCATTTCAAATGAGCCTTTTTTGTCCTTAGGCTATTGAAATAGTTTAGTTAATGTAATATATGAGACATTCTCATCATCATGAATTTTTTAACTTCTATATTTTATAATAATACATTTATCTCCATACATTAAGCATCTTCCTTCACCCCCCCCCCCCCCCAAAAAAAAAAAAGAAAAAAACTTAGGAATTTCTAAATTGTATTCCAATGTTATGTTGGTTTTCGATAGAAATTTATCACCACATGTTCTTAAACATGTAAATCAAATAGACGAGCACAGTCCATGACACACATGATGTATGCTTTGCAAAATGCACGAGGAGCATCACTTTAACCCTTAATCTCATCACCCTTTCTCAAATGTACTCATCTTCCTCATCAGCCTTTGCAAAATGCATTAGCCATCACTGAACGCTTCAAGCATGGAATAATCGCTCTTTGTAAGAAATATGTTATCTACATAATATAACAAGAATATTGTACAACCCCCACTAAACATCTTGTATACTCAAGACCTTCATTTATGAGAATATCAACTGATTTGATTAACTCACTAAATTAAAGATTCTAACTCCATGATGATTACTTCATTCCATATATAAATGGACCTTTTATGGTTCCCTGGGATTTATTAGATTTTCAAAACCTTTTGATTGTATTACATACAAATCTTCTTTCATGAAACAATTTCTAGAATACGCTTCTGAAATCTATCTACTAAATCTCATAAGGTAGAAATCACTAGAAACATCTTTAATAGAGCATAGCAACATTATTAATATAAAGGTTTTATCATATTTATACTATGAATTAGTTTAATACTTTAACAATTGGTCTTTGCTTACCTTTAGAAAACATTTTTCTCCCTTGTCTGTTTTTGCTTACAATGGGTCTTTCCCAATTAGGCAAGTTAAGTGTCACACAATTGTTTTATAGATGTGGAAGCTATTTCGAATTTTTATGGTTTTTAAACCACTTGGAGTTATGACTCATCAAATCATCTACTGGCATGATCCTTATATTCCAAAATCAATATTTTAGAACTCTTAGTCAATGTGAAATCATATTTGTTTGGCTAAGTTTAAGATATGCTAGTCATCATTGTGGGTTTTAATGCAACAAGTGAAACTTATACAACAACTTTGTTTAATTTTCATTTAGAAACGACAATCGAGGGTATGCACTTGGAATGTACTACTTTCGACACATGGTTATTATTCCCATTACACTTAATGAGACCACGTGTTATCATTTATAACATGAGGTGAATCATGCTTATATTGTTGGTTTTATTCTAGTACTTCTTGAACTTGTATGATATTCTCAAACTAACTTTTCTCGAATACTCCTTCGAGGCTCTCAAACTCTTTCGAGATTCATATACTCCCACTTGCCTTATTGAAGAGACATATTAGCATAGGTTGAACTAACCATGGTTTGAGCCATGTTTGTTAGTTGCTTTTCTCGAACTCTTTCGAGATTTATGCTACTCCCACTTGACCTTTTGGAATGACATATTTTCCATAGTGGCACCTACTTGAGAAACAAACATTTTTTTGCTTAGTATGACTTCTGTAGTAGTACCCTGTGCTTTGTATATGAAACGAAATTGCATTAAACGATTTAATACACTTTTTATTTATTGTTTTGTAGAAAGACTTTATAAGAACTTTTCTTATACATATCATATATGAAGTTTTAGCTACATTTTGATTTGACGTATATAGTCTTGTTTAGCATTATAGCTCATTTTAAAAGTATATCCCTAGAACAATGGTTGGAAAATAGGTAATTTTCATCCATTATCAAACTATATCTCATATAGATTGATAGCTCCTTTCACAAACACTTCACAAGGTTTTCTTTCAAAGTTTGTTGTAAAACGATTTCACAAATCTTGGATGTTCATCAAGGTCTTGGCTCAAATTCTCATTATTACGATCATATTGCAATGTTTTAAATATCTTGCCAAGTAAATGTCTTGACTCAAACTTTCACCATTACAATCTTATTGATTGTAATGTATTTATTATCAAGTTAAGCTGACATCTTGACTTAAACGCTCATCATGAATTGAACCATATCTAACAGTGTTCGATTTCTCCATTCTGACGCACCTTCCACAATCCCGTAGATCATCATCGAATTCTTGGCTCAAATACTCCTTTTGGGTGTGGGATGCCGCGTTTAACTTTTGTACTCATACTCTCCAGCACAATCGGATCGTAGTGCCTTAATTGTCCGTCTCTAGCCATTGAACCTTAGGTTTTCTAACATCGATATGTATTCGACCTCAAGTTCATGTCATCATTTCTCTAAAGAATGACTTTGCCAATTTATCAAACTATAATGATGTTTACATATATCAATAGATTCATAATCTAATGATATTGAAAGTTCATCCTTTTAGATCTTCTGTATGCAGTTTTCATTTCTATTTGATCCAAGTAACATATCCTGAGACAATTTATATATAGAAATGGTTTATCTATATCTACCATATCAAACTATTAACCTATTTAGATATACAAAACACACTATGACTCAATAAAGCATAGAATAACATTTACTCCATGTTTTTGAATCTTCAATGCTTAGTCATTACTAACATTGATTAGTATTTCGATAATGGCAAGAATAAATAACATTTGTTTATTCCTAGCTAAATTACAAGGTAATACAAGGTAAGGAGAAAATGTAAGCTTTTACTTGTAAAGTTGCCACTTTTGCTTCTAAACTTGTATATTCTACTCGTGAAGTAGCAACATTTGCTTCTAAGCTTGTAGATTTACTTCTCCCTTAGCCATACTTCTTCCTTTAGTTCAACTACACTTATAATGAGAGAACTAAACATGACATCGAATGTCCAAGAAGTAGTAATAAGCTAAATCAATTTCTATAATATACTTCTTAAATTGGAAAATTTCCATTCATTTATCTTCCAAATGTATGAGGTAGTTTCTAATCAATTGGAATTGGTCCATTCAATTGAAAACATTTGTCATTCATAGCAACTTTTAGCATATAAGTAGTTTTAGGTTTTAGAAGTAGCAACTTGCTTGTATTTCTTAGCCTATAGCTCCTTAATGTCGTCCTCATATATATATTCTTAAACCTTTCCCATTTGAGCCACTTAGAACATTTCTTTTATGTTCAAAATGATACTTTGCTTAATTCCTTTGAGCAGTTTTCATTGATTTTACTAAGTCTATTTAATCATCATTCATATTATAGTTTAATTAACAATTTAACTCCACATGAAATGGATGAAGAATAATGTCATTTGATCAATTTTGATCATAGGTACTTCCAATCACTTCCTTATATTCAATCATGTTGAAGATAAGAGAATTTATTGGATTTCCATACTTGTCTTTTAGAGAGTACGTACCTCCATCTCATTCTATCCCTTGAAACACTTTTCAAAATGAAGATGGTATTGGAATTTTACTCAAACACTTTAAGTTGAAGGGAACCAACTTTAGACATTTGACATGGGTTTCTAAAACTTATCCTTTTAGAACTATCTTAGCAAAGTTAGGATGTAAGTTACGGATTTTATCATTTAAACTTTTGAGAATGTTTCTCAATTCTATTTCAATCGAGGAGATAATATATTTATAAGAACTATAACATATATATTTCTAATTAATAAACGCAAAATTTAACTATGTTTGATAATTAAAGCAACATTAACTAACTAAATTGGTAACTTTAAATCACTTTATTCAAAAATAATTATCCCATTGAATTAAGTGATTCCAAGACCCTTTATTTGAGTAATAGTTGATCGGACTAAGACCCTACCATCAAGTATTACATTTTCAAGATAAGTAAACTCTTTACTAATTGCAACTCTTGGTTGAATAACTAATCACCAAATGTTTAATACTACCCTTGCTTCAAGATTCTAAATGTTTTAGGTAATCTTGTTGAGCACAACCAATTAAATACGTAAATCTATATTTATCCCAAAGTTCCTAAGATAATAAATGACACCATGTGGAGGAAAAACCCATCACTTATGATCGAAGGGTTTTTAGGTATTTAATTGGAAAAGCAATCTCAATATTACCAAGACCTAGATTTATTATGTTGTGATTACTTTAGTGAACTCTAGCGCATCATCATCAACATTAATTTAGTGAACTACCATGCATAATCTACCAATGCATAAATAAATTATCATCACATAGTATGGCCCCTAATCCTAAGAAAACTAATCTTGAAATGCCCTCTTGATTGATTCTTCATGGATCTCCATCCATGATTCTTCCTTTGGACCTTCACTTCATGATATTCTTGGATTAAGGCAATAAATACTACTATTCTACTTATTGCTTAAATAAAATATTACAAAAATACTTAACTGTACACAAATCGTATTTAGATTACAAAAATACATCACGATGTGCAGATTGTGTTTTATAATCTATTAGGCCATACTAATCTTTATATAGTAAAACAATATCATATATTATAAAATTGTCATATAATCAATCACATAAACATGCTTGCCTAAACTAAAATATCGAATATTCTTAAATAAGGCAACATAATTCCTGAAATATCTCATATTTGAAATTTGTAATTAGATAATATCGTACATTATTCATTACCATCCATAAAATATCATATGTTTTAAATTTTGGTATCAGATAGAACCAAATATTATTTTAATCTCAAAGGATAAATCATATTTATTCTCTAAGATTATCCTATATAAGTTCGGAGATTCTATCCTAATTACTACCCAATTAAATAATATTAAAATCAATCAATTTGAAATAATTAACCTGAACCCGATTATGACCCGACCTGTTTGAACCCGAGAAAATGGTGATCCGAACCCGATATGACCCGACTTGAAACCAAACCTAGACCCAAGTTAACCTTAGTATTTGAAGCCCGAACATGACTCAACTTAGAGATGACCCAACTTGAATATAACCTGTATATTATTGGCCTGATCTAAACCCGACCTGAACCGAGATTGGCCCAAACCTGTTTTATCCCGTTGAAACCCGAATTTAACCCGACCCAAATTCAACCCAACCTGTAACTAACCCAACCCGTATTTAACTCAACTTGTTTTTGACCCAACCCAAATTCAACCCGACTTGTTCCTAACCCATCTCAAACTCAACCTGACTTACTATTGACCAAACCCGATTTCAAATCACCTCAAATTCATTTATGACCACCTTATTCATATATAGTTATATAGTTACGTACTCCCTTCTAAATTCTTTCTACTAAGAATATGATGTACGCCGCGTAAATAAGAATATAAGATAATATTATATGAATTTAATAAGAATTTGTGCCAATTGTGTGCTTGTGCCAAGGAGTTATTATGAGAAGTTCAATAGTCAATACATACTACTCCTTAATTAGACAAATTATAACTATTTTCTCATTTCTAATTTAGTTAGAATATATCTATCTGAACCCGATCATGACCCGACGTGTGAACCAGAGAAAATGGTGACCCGAAAAAGATATAACCCAACCTGAAACCTGCCCATGACCCGAGTTAACCTAAGATTTAGAGACCCAACATGACATGACCTAACTTGTAGATGACCTAACCTGAATAAAACCCGTAAATTATTAACCTGAACCGAACCCAACCTAAACCCAAAAATGCCTCTACCCCGTTATAACCTGTTAAAACCCAAATTTAACCCAACCTGCTATTAATCCGACCCAAATTTAACCCGACTTGTTATTGACTCGACCTAAATCCGATAGGAGGCATGACCCAATGTGACCCGACTCACATCAACCCGATCCGAACTTGACCCGCAAAGGTAATGATATTAACCAAAACTTACCCGACCCAAGTTGACTCGACCCACATTGACTTGACTCAAACCCAACCGAATATCCGAATTGACAGATCTAGGTGCTACTACTGCTCACTTAGTTCGGAGCTGCCCCTTTCCCCGTACTCCCTCCCTCTTGGACGTCCACCTGGTAAGCAACCATCGTGGCTGCCGGCCACAATTCCTCTTTTTATTGATTTTTTTTGTGTTTTTAATTAAATTAAAACAAAACTTGTTAAAATTAAAATAAATTGTCCAAGAAATTAAAACCAAATTCCCATTTCAATTTTAAGATTAGGGTTCATCATAAAATTAATTTTGATTCAATTCTAACACTAAAATTGGATCGTTTATCATTCAAAAAACACTTTTATGTAATCTTTCAACGTAATTAAGATTATGAAGCATAAACAATTCGAAATTAATCAAAAAAATAAGCACAAAAATCAAATTTTGATGCTAGAATTTTTCAGATTTTTCGAAAATTTAGGATTAGGGTCCGAAATTTTGGTTCTTTCTTGGGCAAATTTTGGTCCAATTTTAGGCATGATTTGAGCAACTTTAAATTATATTTAAATAATCCAAACATTAACTCATATTTAATGTAACAATTGACCCATAATTAAATTATTCTCCCTCTTAATTGATTATAAAACTATGAACATTAACATCAAAATAATCGTATTATTATGATCAAACGTATTCATGGAATTGGCTAATTGATACCACTGTACGGAATTAGGTACTATTTTACAGAATTGCATGAATCTAATTTGTTCGTACCTAATAGGATCAATATACATAACATATAAGATTCACATAATAATACCTTTCAATTAGCGTGAATTCCACGTTGCGATTAGCTATGAATCTGGGAGAAATAGAGCCCCAAGTGTTGCTCCTCTACTCGACACACTGGATTCGATTGAACTAAAGGATTTTCGTCAAGTGCAATTAGCAGATATATTATTGGATCAATATTATGCAGATAATAAGTTCATTTTTAAGGGTCATCATTATCTGTTGCTAGACGTAGTCAATGATCTTTAGGCTAGTTAAATAGTCCAAAGCCTAATAGAATGGGTCCTATGATGTCACACTATGTGGTGATGGATTGAACAAAAGAAAGAAAGCCCAATGTTGGGCCCTATTATAGGGTGGTCGGCCATATGGAGAAATAGGGAGAGGTTTGGGCTTTCTTAGGACTCTATTATATATGTAAAATATAATAGAAGGTTGCCTAGGTTTAACAAACAACAACCAGTCAATTGAGAATTGAAGTGCAAACAACCAAACCCTAGCCACACGCTCTCTCTCCTCTCTCTCTCCCCTCACGTCCGTAAAATACGACGGTGGCACGTGTGGTGATTCGTGGCGGGTTTTCCTTCCCCTCTCCGTAGAAGACGGTTTGAAGTGTTTGTGCCTAACTAACTAGCATAAGTGGAGGTTCAATCCTAGCCCGTGGACCAAGTAGAGGAATCACGTTTGATTTTCTTTTTCTCCTAGTGTTCGTTGACGATCGCACGTGGAAATCATGCATCAAAGGTATAATTTATGTACTTCTTTATGTGTTGTGCTTGTAGATCCTACTTAGGTGCGAACGAATATGATTCTTGAAATTCCGCAATATAGTACCTAAATGTTGGGTTTTAAGGTGTCCGACACCGCACGGAAACAAAACTCGATAACCGAATCGCATGCACAATAATTACAACATAAATAAAAGCATGCAAATAAACAAAAAGAGAAGATAAAGAGAAAGAATGCTCACCCTTGTAGCGTGCTTCAATCAACCATTGAGCTCGGACTTGAAAGCTTCAAGTTCCGCAAGTGCGAGAACCTCCTACGGCTCACACCCTCGCTACCGAACGTAACCGGTCCCTACCCCAAAGCTTAGTCGGGGCTAGACCAAAACAACTTAAGAGTTTACGAACAAAGGTTTTCTCTCTTTTGGAGATCCCTTAAATTTCACCAACTCAAGTGAATTTCCCAATACCAAATGATTAGTATTCATAGGGAATTTCTCACAAGAATTTCCATCATCTTTTAATGTGGGATAGTTGGTAAAAACAAAAAATAAGATTTAATTTAATTCTAAATTAAATTAAAGGGCAAGAAATAAATCAAATGACAAGTGTCATCACACAAAGAGGGAGTAGGTGGGAGGACCACCTTGACCTTGGAGAACAAGGCAAGGGCTTCCCCCCCCCCACCCCACCCATTTCGGTGATTTATGGCAGCTGCCCGGCCTTAGGTAGCAAGGCCAGCCTTGCTTGTAGCCTTGCGCCACAAGGCTAGGCCTGATGGCCCTTAGCAGCAAGCCCACGCCTACCGCAAGCAAGCCCATGCGCCTACCGCAAGCACACAGCAGCAGCACATGCCCAGCAGCAACGGCGTGGCCATAGCAGCGGCACGCAAGCGCTTGCCTTGCTGCTGGCCTTGCTATACAGGCCCAGTAGGTTGCCCAGCTAGCCCGCACGCAATGGCCACCCTAGCTTGGCCTTGCGATGGCTGCAGTCACTTGGTGCTTGCGTCCCCTAGCAGCTTGCCTTTGATCCGAGGCATGGCTAAGGTTCGTGTTATCCTTATAATTTTAGCACGATACGTCATTTGATTATTCTTCTTGTTTTCGTTGATTCCTAAAATCAACTTGACGCACGACATTCGTTTCGACGCTCTAAGCTCGGAATCCGACGTCTTAGTTCATAAAATCTCTATTGACTCATTTAATCCTTCAGATTAATTCGTCACTTTGGTTCAGTTACACGATTGAGTAAGACCCGAAGGGTTCAATCAAGATTAAGCTGTAATATTAATTATTCATTAATATTACTGATCGGAAGTGGCCTCCAGCTAGGCATTCCGATCACTTGACCTCACTAAATAATTAGCTTTTTAATTAATTCCGAACCCTCAATCAGAATATTTTACTTGTTCGAAGGACACCATTCCTTTCAATCTTCCACTTGTCCTCCCGGACAAGTGTGATGTATGTGTATAGCCTGTTTCCTATGTCACTTAATGTCTCTTCGTAAACTATAAGGTAAGAATTTTCTCATCCTTATTACCTCCAGAAGTGTTTCTCAATTTTCGAGTTCGACTATCAATTAGCAGATGATTTCTAAAATCCATCTGAGCACGGCCATGCATTTTCACAATCTCGCTCTTCGAGAGGCCTTGTAAACAACAAAGACGTGTTCCCTACTATTAATAGGGGTACATTCCTAGTCTTGCATTGTCAGCTTCCCTTACTAAGAGGCCCTAGCCACCCTAGTGTTTCCTTTATAATCCCCTTGTACGGCAGACGTTTGACAACATCAAAGCGGACTAGTACTCAAACAAGAGAACTAACAGTACTCATGGTCGAGGAAAGAGGTTCCAATAACCATAATGAGTAATATACTTGTGACGATTTTAGATCTCTTAAAGTATTTTCATAGGTCGATCCGGTATAGTTGCAAACCAATTCCTGTACAAATGATTTATGACAAATTTGTCCTTGTAACATAAGAAACGGTGCTATAAATCATACGACACACTAATCTCACGCGGTCATTAGTCGTCCAACTTTCAAATGACCTTGATTAGGGATAATTTCGATATGATATTCAACGTTCACTTAACAGGTGTTTCTTTATCCAAGACATTGCCTTGATACCCTATTTTGAATATTCTCTAATCGAATGGACTCATTATTTAATTCTAAATCACAATTAAATAAAAATGGAATAATATTTTACAGAAAAATTAAATTACTCCATAAATGAATGATTTAACTTAGTGTTTTACAGTAAGATCTCCACAACATAATTAAAGCACACGAATATTGAAATCAAAGCCAATCTTCAATATGCCTGATTCCCATTGCCTCAACGTGCTTGTTGTGTTTCACTTGAGGCAAAGGTTTAGTGAGTGGATTAGCTAAATTGTCGTCCGTTCCAATCTTGCAAGTTTTGATTTCACCCTCGGACTTCCATTCCCTTATCATGTGAAATCGCCTCATAACATGTTTGACTTTTGGATGCACCCTTGGCTCTCTGGCCTGAGCAATAGCCCCACTATTATCACAGTAGAGGTATATTGGTCCCTTTATTGAGGGGACAACACCAAGTTCACCAATGAACTTACGTATCCAAATTGCCTCCTTAGCTGCTTCTAAAGCTGCCAAGTATTCGGCTTCAGTTGTAGAATCTGCAGCCATGCTTTTCTTAGCTTTCTTCCATCTCCATTAAGACAGAACACGTATCCTGATTGCAATTTGAAGTCGTCTATGTCAGTCTGGAAGCTTGCGTCGGTGTAACCTTCAACAACCAAATCCTTACTCCTACCATAGACCATAAATTTATCCTTGTTCCTTTTCAGGTACTTTTGGATATTCTTGGCCGCAGTCCAATGTGCTTCTCCTAGGTTTGATTGGTATCGGCTCATAGCACTCAAGGCATACAATACATCCGGCCTAGTACATATCATGGCATACATAATCGATCCAAAAAGCGAAGCATATGTAATCTGAATCATCCTCTCTCGCTCATCAGGCGTCTTCGGACACTGTTTCTTGCTGAAAGTTATGCCATTTGGCATGAGTAGGTGGCCTCTTTTGGTTTCCTCCATATTGAATCGTGCCAGTACCTTATCGATATAAGTACTTTGGCTCAATCCAATCATCCTTTTAGATCTATCCCTATAGATCTTGATGCCCAATATCTATTATGCCTCTCCCAAGCCCTTCATTGAATAACACTTTCTAAACCAAGCCTTTACAGAATCCAACATTGGAATGTTGTTTCCAATGAGCAATATGTCATCAACATATAAGACAAGGTGTGCGATGTCAGTCCCACTGACCATCTTGTAAACACAAGACTCATCTGGATTGTTGATAAAACCAAACTCACTAATGGCTTCATCGAATTGCAGATTCCAACTACTGCTTGCCTGCTTTAGTCCATAAATGGACTTCTTAAGCTTGCATACCTTCCCAGCATTGTTTGGATCTCCAAAACCTTTTGGCTGTGTCATGTACACAGTTTCTTCCAAAATCCCATTAAGGAAGGCGGTTACGTCCATTTGCAATATCTCATAATCATAATATGCGACAATTGCTAGGATAATTCGGACGGACTTAAGCATGGTGATTGGCGAAAATGTTTCATCATAATCAACGCCATGAATTTTCCTGTAACCTTTTGCCACCAATCTAGCTTTGTATACATATGCATTTCCATCTTTGTCAGTTTTCAACTTGAAAATCCATTTGCAACCGATAGGTGTGTAACCTTCGGGCAAATTAACCAAGTCACATACTTGATTTTCAAACATGCAGTCCATCTCAGATTTCATGGCTTCTTGCCATTTTTCAGAGTTGGGGCTCGTCATAGCTTGTTTGTATGTCGCTGGCTCATCTTCATCCATAACTAGGGTGTCTTGATTCTCGGTTAAGACAACACCGAGGTATCTGTCTAGTTGAGATCTTAGCCTTTGCAACCTACACTGGGTAATAGATTGAGCATTTGCTTTGTCATTTTGACTTTGACCATTTTCACCAGTTACTTCCAAAGCACTTTGATTATCAGTTTGACTTTGTTGCTCACCTTCTCGAACTTCATCAAGTTCGATTTTCCTCCCACTTGTCATTTTGGAAAGATGCACCTTTTTTAAAAAGACACCATCTCGAGCAACAAATATTTTGTTCTCAGATTGGTTGTAGAAGTAATACCCCTTTTGTATCTTTTGGATATCCAACAAAGAAACACTTATCAAATTTTGGTGCAAGCTTGTCAGATATGAGTCTTTTGACATATGTTTTGCAACCCCAAATCTTAAGAAAATACAATCGTGGAGGTTTCTTCGTCCATAATTCATATGGAGTCTTTTCGACAGCTTTTGACGGAGCGTGGTTCAGTGTAAGTGCCGCATTTAGAAGTGTATGTCCCCAAAAAGAGATAAGAAGATCGCTAAGACCCATCATTGATCGAACCACGTCTAACAAAGTTTGATTTCTCCTCTCGACACTCCATTCAATTGTGGAGTTCGAAGTGCTTTTATTTTTCTTGCTAAGCTGATTTTCCACTTCACTCTGAAATTCTTTGAATTTCTCAAAAGATTCAAATTTGTGCGACATAAGGTAGACATAGCCATATCTACTAAAGTCTTCCGTGAATGTGATAAAATAGCGATAACCATTTCTTGCGGTTGTGCTCATTGGTCCACATACATCCATGTGTATAAGACCCAATAAGTCACTAGCCCTTTCTCCTAACTTGGAGAATGGCTATTTTATCATCTTGCCAAGTAGACATCCTTCGTAGTGTTAAAACGACTCTAAGTCAAATGAATCAAGAATCCCTTCATGAAGGAGTTTCTTGTTGCGTTTGATGTTTATATGGCCAAGACGATAATGCCACAAGTAGATTTGATTTGACTCAACGGTCTTAGCTCTTTTTGTGGTATTATTAATATTATAAACCTGTTTGTCTCATGAAAGCACATAAAGACCATTTTTTGAATGTGTCGTACCGTATAAAACATTATCAAGATAAAATGAACAATTATTGTCTTTTATTTGAAATTCAAAACCCTTGGCAATCAACGCCGAAATAATGTTTTTGGTAAAGTTTGGAACATGATAACAATTTTCAAGTTCTAAAATAAGCCCAAAGGGCAAAGACAAACTAAGTGTCCCAACGGATACGGCCGCAATCCTTGCTCCATTGCCGACCCGGAGTTCCACTTCTCCCTTCACTAGCCTTCTACTTTTCCTTAGTCCCTGAGCATTAGAACAAAGGTGTGAGCCACATCCGGCATCTAATACCCATGAAGCTTTGCTAATAAAGTTAAGGTCTATAACATATATACCTGAGAAGCAACGGTGTCGTTCTTCTTATCCTCCTTGAATTTGAGGCAATCCTGTTTCCAATGTCCCTTCTTCTTGCAATAGAAACATTCAGAATCGGATTGAGAAGAGGCTACCTTCTTTACCTTATTGCCCTTGGTAGCTTTTGACTTAGGCGGAAAGGTCTTCTTACCCTTCCCCTTGAAGCCTTTCTTCTTGCCTGAGCGCTTGAATGGTTTGCCCTTCTTGACCATAAGCATATCGTGTTTCTCCTCATCCTTAAGCGTTTGCTCGGCTTGCTTCAACATTCCATGAAGCTCGGTGAGGGTTTTCTTTATGCTGTGCATATTATAGTTCATCTTGAACTGATCATATCCTTTGTGCAGCGAGTGGAGAATAATGTCAATTGCCATCTCGGTTGAATACCCAACATCAAGCCTTTCCATGTTCTCGGATAATCCGATCATTTTAAGTACATGTGGGCTTACCGGCTCTCCTTTCTTGAGCTTGCTCTCAAGGATTTGCCTATGGGTCTCAAACCGCTCAGTTCGAACCTGCTCTTAAACATGTTCTGAAGTTCAAAAATGATCTCAAAAGTCGTCTCCTTTCTAAAGAAGGTCTTTTGGAGTTCCGGAGACATTGTGGCCAACATGATGCATTTGACATCTCGATTGGCAGCGTGCCATCGGTTTAGGGTAGCCTGAGTGACCTCCTCATTAGGAGCGTAGGGCATTTCCTCATCAAGGACGTATTCCGTTTGCTTTTGCATGAGAACTATACGCAAGTTCCTTTGCCAATCAAGGAAGTTTGTCCCATTCAACTTCTCTTTATCGAGAATAGAACGGAGTGAAAACTGGTTGTTATTGGTATTAGTTGCAGATATGTTCTACAATTGAAAGAATTTGCAATGAAAAACCATTCATAAAAAAAAACCAATAATTTTGAAATTTAAAGCATACATGAAAATTATCAATCTTATTAAACATTTTATCCACACATTTAAAATTGCCCCTTTTAGGTGAGAATAAAACGATTCCAAGACCCCAAAAATCAAAAAGTGATTAAGCATGCTTTGGCTTGTCTTAGCACTTAATATTTCAAGGTAAGCAATCCAATTGATAATAGCTCTAAGCTACTCTTGGTTTGATAAAACGTCGCATCTAATGCTTTCTTGACGTTTATATCCATGCCACGATATCTAAGGACTCCTTACTGATATCGTTGAGTTTAACCAAAACTAACGTGTATATGATGCCTTGCTTTGGCAAGCGCACCAACATACCTTTCTTCCCTAGGAAAGTAGTAATGCCTTGCTTTTGCATAGCCCATTACTATTCTCATTAGTTCTGTAAGTGTCATTTTGGAATGGCAGATTTAACTCAATATTCTTTGGGACTTAGGGTTTCTATGTTGGTTGATTTAAGTGAAGTAAACTAACCATTCAACATTCGAAATCCTAAACATGCATCTAACATCGCAATTATATATAAGCATAAGCATAAATATATAAAGCTTAAATAAAGATGCATTTGGAAACTAGCATGACCCCTAAAACTTGAGTCTTCAAATCTTCAAGGGCCTTCGTTACATCTTCTTGACTTCGTCTTCTTAGAAACGCCGTCTTCGAGACATCACCACCAATTATGCAACTACTAGAAAAGTTAGGACTAATCCAAATAATTTAAGTACAAAGATACTTAACGGCACGCAGTCCGTATTTAGATTTACAAAAATACAAACCGGAACGCAGTCCGTATTTACTATCCTAGTCGGGCCCCACTAGTTGCCATTTTGTAAAACTTGCATTAAAATATCTACTCCATTCATCCATTAACTAATGTGAATGGCCCATGCATTTTACAAATAATTCAAGCAACAATCCAAAACGAGTGCAAAACGAGTTACTAACTTAGGTGGTTAATCCAATTAACGCGCCTAATTAAAACTAGTCAAAGTTATTATCCGATTATGTGAATTAACTCAATAATAATTGCTCATAACAATTAATAAAGCTCCCACTAAATTCCATATCCAACTTAATTAAAATTAATCTAATAAAGTAATTAAGTCGGTTAACCCTAAATTTTGCCAAATTATTTTGCAAATGCCGGGAAAAACCGAGGCCTGGCCTCGTTTTAATTAAAACAAAAACCGCAAAATTAATTTCCCCTCAAACGACCGAGTGCCTATCATCCAAGCCACGAGGCACGGCTTGCTAAGCACCAATCCTTGGCTGCAATGCGTGGGTGATGCCCTGCACAGGCACAGCAGCGTTAAGCCACGTGCAAGTGGCTGACGCGTCGCATTCATGCATTACGCTAGCCCTAGCACCGTGCTTGCACGCACACTCATGCTAGCCGCGTAAGCTTGTTGTTGTACGAGTTGCACGCTGCCTAGCAGCGACACTTCCACACCACACGCATGCCATCTCCTCACCAAGTGGTGCTGCTCGCACACACTTGCGCACCAAGCATGGTACACTCCCTCGGCACAATGAAAATAAATTCAATTTTAGTGCACAAACCAAAATTAATTCAAGAACCATTCTTTAAATTATTTTTGGCTCAACTTGATGCTACAAAAATTGAGGGCTATTCTCACAATTAATTTAACCAACATAAATTAATAATGAGATTTGACAAAATAGTTGAATAAATAATCATTCATCTAATGAAAATTTTTATCCAACACTCACTTGTGCACATTTGAATATTTTAATCTTCGAATATGAAGAACAATAATTTTTAAGCACAAGTATGAACATTTTAAGACTTTAAACAACTCAAAAATTATTAAAACCAAAAATTTGGTCATTATGGATTTTAGAAATTTAAGATCCAACCAAATAAACAATTAAAGATTGAATCTTTAGCATTTTAGGGGCTTCAAAAATACATTTTCACCATTAACATTCACACACTCCAAGCAATTAATTTGCAAAAATTGTGAAATTGCAAGTTTATGTGAAAATAAGAGCTAATCAAATTAAGCACTAATTATGACTTCATAAACATGCTTAATGAGGGTTAAAATTGCAGAAGATTAATGGTATAATCAAAAATATAATCCAACAATTGCATACCATAATTAATCAAGGTTTAAAGATTTAATTTTTTGTCAAAAACAAAAAACCCCTCGAAAGACCATTTTCTGGGTGAATTTTGGCTTCTAGAAGGCCTTTTTTAATCACAAAGTGGGTAAAGTCTGATTTAGAACGTAGATTCCACCCAAAATTTACTATTTTTGAGTTAAAATCGGAGTTCGTAAATCCAAAATTAGTATAAATACGATTTAAATCCAATTAAAAACGAGCTCCTAATCTAATTAGGATGCTAAACAAGAAATTTAAGTCCATTTTAAATCACCTTAATTAATTTTTAGTTGTAAAATTAGATGCAAGAGGCTCTTATACCGCTGTTGGGTTTTACGGTGTCCGACACTGCTCGGAAACAAAACTCGATAACCGAATCGCATAAGTAATAATTACAACATAAATAAAAGCATGCAAAATAAACATAAACATAAGAGGAGAGAGAGAGAGAGAGAAAGAATACTCACCCTTGTAGCGTGCTTCACTCAACTGTTAAGCTCGGACTTGAAAGCTTCAAGTTCTGCAAGTGCGAGAACCTCCAATGGCTCACACCCTCGCTACTGAACCGTAATCGGTCCCTACCCCGAAGCTTAGTCGGGGCTAGACCAAAAAAACTTAGAGTTTATGAACAAAGGTTTTCTCTCCTTGAAAGCTTAAAGTTCACCAACTCAAGTGAATTTCCCAATACCAAATTATTGGTATTTATAGGGAATTGTTCACAAGAATTCCCATCATCTTTCAATGTAGGATAGTTCGTAAAAAGTAAAAATAAGATTGAATTTAATTCTAAATTAAATTAAAAATCTATTAAACAATAATAAAATCTTTATATAGCCGCCTGATGTACACGTTTTATACATAGATTTATCCCAATTTTACATCACATTCTTGCATGATTTTAGGCTCTTTAGAGCCGTTTCTCGCTAACAATCTTTTCTCTAGTGTGTTCGATGTGTTTTTATAAGTTTTACAGGAATTTGAAGTTTCTTGGATGATTCGGACACGTTTTGAACGTTTATGGAGGTGTTAGTGGACAAGGATGAAGAACCGAGCTAGACACGAGCTTAGCCTGAGAAGCAAGGCAAGCAAACACCCTATTTCTACTGTGCCCGGTTGGGCCATGCTTGCCCGGTTGCACCGGGCACAGAAGGATTGCTGTGAGCTGCTAATTACGAAGAACTAAGGCAAGCTAAGCCATTTATCCCACGTGCCCGATCGGGCTATGTGTGCCCGGTTGGACCGGGCGCGTGGTGGTTTAAGGTTCTACGAAGCTACGAAGATCAAGAGCAAGGCAGCCAACAAGTGTGCCTCGCGCCCGATCTGGCAGCCCTTGCCCGGTTGGATCGAGCGACGAGGAGAAATCTACGAAGAAGATGCAGCGCAATGAGGCACCACCTGCCCGATTGGGCGGTGCTCGCCCGGTTAGACTGGGCAGTGTGTTGCGAAATCCGGTTTTATTATTTTCGGGATTTTATTTCATTAAGGGTATAAATACCCCTTGTAATCCTCATTAGAAAACACATAATTAATTCCTTAAGTTTTATTTCTCTCTCTAGAACCCTAGTTTATTTCTTTCAAGCAATTTAATTCCTTCATTAGATTTTATTATTGTTGATCAACATTTTGAGTTATTTCAATTGAAGCATCATTGGTATTCATCTCTATTCCTTTCTCTTTCAATTATTATTGTTTTCAATTATGTTTTCTTTGATTATTCTTGTTATTGCTTATTTCAATATGTGTGAGTAGTTTTTATATTCCAAGATCTAGGGTAGCCCAATTATGATTGATGCATGAATTGATTCTTTAAATTCTCTAATAACTATTACAATTATTTATGCTAATTTGATTGTGATTATGCCAATACTAGATTAGAAATAATTAGTATTGTTATTATTCCATAGTTCTAATCACAACGAGAGTTGGGTTTTAACGGATTTGAGTAGATCAATTTAGGGTTTGAAATTCATCACGAGAGTAGTTGAATTGATAATTAGGAAGTTAAGTAAAGTGTTTAATATCTCTAATTTGCATGATTCCATGATAATAGGTTTGATTGTGGTTAGAGAAGCCATTGATACTCGAGAGAGGTCCTTGGTATTGATTAGGGTTTGCTTTTCCACATGTTAATTGGATTTGTATGCTAGGGGTAGATAGATAATTGCATCGATCGTAATTGTGGTGATACTTGATCTTGGATGTTTTAGTTTATTGATTCATTATATTCTTTTGATTAATTCTAGTTTTTCATACATTAGTTCTTAGCTTATTCCACCATTAATTTGATTCTTGCTTAGTGATTATTTGAGTTTAGATAATTTAGGTGAACCTTAGTCTCTTGGGATTCGATCCTTACTTGCCCGTCTACATAGTAGTGGTCCAGTTAGGTTATTTTTGTTAGGTACGCGACACGCCTATCACCACCGATTTTGAACCGGTGCCAAATCTTCGGAGATTTGGCATCCCTCAAATACCCAACGGTTCAAAACCGGTGCCAAAGAAGGGGTTTGAACCGGTGCCTATTTTCCTTTTTCGCCTAGTGAAATGACAAGTGTCATAACACAAAGAGAAAGTAGGTGGGAGGACAACCTTGACCTTGGAGAACAAGGCAAGGGCTGCCCCCCACCCCAACCCATTTCGGTCAGCTAGGCAGCAGCCCGGCCTTGGGCAGCAAGGCCAGCCTTGCTAATAGCCTTCCGCCACAAGGCTAGGCCTGCTGGCCCTTAGCCGCAAGCCCACACCTACCGCAAGCTGGCCCATGCGCCTACCGCAAGCACGCAACAGCAACGGCGTGGCCATAGCAGCAACTGGTAAGCGCCATCCTTGCTGTTGGCCTCGCTATGCAAGCCCACAAGGCTGCCCAGCCAGCTAACACACAACAGCCAGCCTAGCTGGGCCTTGCGATGGCTGCGATCACTTGGTGCTTGGTGCTTGCGGCCCCTAGCCACTTGCCTTTAATCCAAGGCGTGGCTAGGGCTCGTGCTATCCTTATAATTTTAGCACGATATGTCATTTGATTAGTTTCCTCGTCTTCGTCGATTCCTAAAATCGACTCGACGCACCAAGTTCGGTTTCAACGCTCTAAGCTCGGAATCCGACGTCTTAGTTCGTAAAGTCTCTATTGACTCATTTAATCCTTCAGATTAATTTGTCAATTCAGTTCGGTTAAACGGTTGGGTGTGACCTGAAGGGTTCAGTCAAGATTAAGTTGTAATATTAATTATTCATTAGTATTTCTAATCAGAAGCGGCCTCCAGCTAGGCATTCCGATCATTTGACCTCACTTAATAATTAGCTTTCTAATTAATTACAAACCCTCCATCGGAATAATACACTTGTTCGAAGGACACCATTCCTTTCACTAAACCCTATAGTGGTATCAGTTAGCCTCTTGCATGACGCATATTGATCATGAATTTTGATGTCCACAATTTTAATTCAATTAAGGGGGAGAATGAATTAATTATGGGTCTGTTATTATTTTAAATGGTGATTTCACAAGTGGAATAATCGTTAAAATGATTTAATTTACTCTATTTAACATAAATATGGACCAATTTTTGCCCTATTTGGTTCAAAAATCTCAACCCCCCAAACCCTAAGTTTCGAAAAATTCGAAACCCTAACCCCTAATTTTGATTTTAGTGTTTTTGTTTTGATTAATTTCGATTGATATATGTTTCATGAATTTAATAGGATTGATTTGATGTATAAATTGTGAATTTTTCATAATCATTGATTTAATTTAAGTGTTAAATTAAATTGAGATTAATTTCATGAAGAATCCTAATTTTAAAATTAAATTAGGAATTTGATTTTAATTGGATGAGTTAAGCATAAGTGTTGTGTTTTTAAATTCATCATGGACCACTTTAATTTAATCTAACAAGAGTTGTTTTATTAAATTAAATTTTAAAAAAAAAATAAAAAAAATTGCTGATTTTTTGAGGTAGCCATGGCTGTTGGGTGGCGCAGCCATTGTGGTTGCCACAGGTGGTGGTCCGAGAGGGAGGTCGGGGTAGGGAGGAAAGAAGGTCCGAGAGAAAAAGGCAGCAGAAGCAGCAACGTGCAAGAGTTGCACAGCTACTGTCGTCGCTGCAGTAGCAGCATAAACCAAAAGGTGTGCGGCCATCATGGCTGGCTTCGACTGGCAACACCACAATGGTTGACGGATTTTCAAAAAAAAAAAAAAAAGTTATTTACTTTATTTGATTTCAAAATAAAATAAAATTTTACTTTCGGATATATTTTCATTTTTAAAAGTTGTTTTATCTTTTTGAAAAGTTTGTTAGGATATTTTGAGCAAGATTTCATATGGAAAATAATTGATTAAATAATTTTGATTGTCCCATAATTAATTTAGGATATAATTGATTTAAAATGATGTGATTGTCTAATAATTAAGATAGAATCTTCTAAGTTAATTAGGATATTCTTAGAAAAAAAATGTGATTTATCCTTTGAGATTAAAATAAGCTTTTATTTTATCTCAAGCATAATTTAAAATATATGATATTTTATTTATGGTCATGAATTATATAAGATATTATCTAATTATATGATAAAATATGAGATATTTTAGGAAAGAATTATGTTGCTTTAATTAAGAACATTCAAAGTTTTAGTTTAGGTAAGCATGTTTATGTAATTTATTATGTGGAAATTTTATAATATATGATATTATATTTCTATATAATGACTAGTATGGCCCAATAGATTATAAAATATGATTGGCGCATCGTGATGTATTTTTGTAATATAATACGGTTTGCGTATTGTAAGGTATTTTTGTAATTTTTTTTTAGTAGTAGATAATATAGAATAATAGGTAGAACTTAATCTAAGAAGACCATGAAGTGGAGGCCCAAAAGATGATTCAAGGATGGTGATTTTTGAAGATTCAAGTAAGAGTTTTTTGTTTTATAAGTTTTCTTAGGATTATGGGTCATACTATGTCTTGTTTATTTATTCATTGGTAGATTATGCATGCTAGGTTTTATTGATGTTGATGATGATGCGCTAGAGTTCACTTAAATAATCACAACGTAATAGATCTAGGTCCCGAATATATTAAGATTGCTTTTCCAATTAAATATCCAACAAACCTTCGATCGTAAGTGATTGGTCTCTCTCCGCAGGGTGTCATTTATTATCTTAGGTAATTTGGAGTAAATCATGTTTTACATATTTAATTGGTTGGGCTCAACTAGATTACCTAAGGCATTTAGAATCATCAAGCAAAGGGTAATAATTAAACGTGAGATAATAAATTATTCAACCAAAAGTTGCAAGAGTTGCAATTAGTAAAGAGTTTACTTATCTTGAAAATTTAATGCTTGATGGTAAGGTCTCAATTTGGTCAACTATTACACTAATAAAGGGTCTTGAAATCACTTAATTCAAATGACACAATTATTTTTGAATAAAGTGCTTTAAAATTATCGATTAAGTATATTTATGATGCTTCAATGTTTATTAAACATATTATTGAACTTTGCCTTATTTTGTTTGTAGATGAATAGCATTAACAACAACAGTAATTCACCCCTATAAATGAAAAGAAGGCTTAATTTCATGAACTTCAAAGATTAGGAAAGTGAGCTTAGAAATGTTCTAAAGAGTCAAAAGCTCGAAGCTCTCTTGTACATCCCAATCGAACACGCGCGAGTATAGTAAAGGAATGAATATCGAAAAGCATTTGAAAGATGTTTCAGATACTGAGAAAGTCAAGTCACTCGTCTTATCCTCTATTCCAAAGAGTTGGACTAGAAGATTTAAGTACTATGATACAACTATTCTATACAATTACCTACGTGATATATGTAGAGGACATGCACGTCCCTATGGCAATGGTAGTATTGATGGGAACGTCGAGGCAATAGAATAGACTACTCCTGGACTGACAATTTGAGGCATGAAACTTATGTAACTCATGGCAAGATTCTTGCGAAGAATCTCATACCAGGTCATTTAGTTAAGATCCATGTGGGAAAAATGATCACATTATTCAACCACATGGACTTATTAGGGAGACCCTTCGATGATATTTTGAATTGGCTCATGATATTATACTATATTCACTTCACGGTGGTAATGACATCATCAAGCTTATTCATGATGATGAGGGCTCGCCTGTCAAACTTGTTGATGCTTGTGAATCATTCTGAGGAGTACTTGAAGTAAGATACGAGCAAGTTTTACTATTACGGCAAATGGACAAACCATGCGCAAACGTGTCCCCACTACAAGAACGTAATGATGAAAGGTAAGGAGCTACCTAACATTCTTGTTATATAAATCCATCTTACTTCATCCTCTACTTAGGTATTTGATACCAGCAGTGGTGTTCACATTGTGAATGATTTGCAGAGTTTACAAGTAAGTAAGAAGCTAGCTAAGGGAGAAATAATGCTTTGAGTAGGAAATGGAGCAACAGTTGCTACACTTGCTATTGGGACCTATCACCTTAAACTCTCGTATAGTCTCGTTTTGTAACTTAATAACTGTTATTACGTTCCAGCAATAACGAAAACATTATTTTAGTTCCTGTTTTACATACTAAAGGGTTTTCTTTTGAAATTAAAGCCAAATGTTGTTTTATTTCAATGTTGTTTTGAAATTAAAGGCAAATGGTTAGTGGTCGGGTTTCCCTCCACTCTCCGTATAAGACGGTTTGAAGTGTTCGTGGCTAATTAACTAGCATTAGTGGAGGTTCAATCCTAGTCCGTGGACCAAGTAGATGAATTGAGTTTAAGGTTCTTATTCTCCTGGTGTTCGTGGTCGATCACACGTTGAAATCACGCATCAGAGGTATAATTTATGTGTTTCTTTATATGTTGTGCTTGTAGATCCTATTTAGGTGCGAACGAATATGATTCATGAAATTCCGCAATATAGTAGCTAAAACCCTACATGAACATCAATACTAAATTGGTCGGGTGAGAGAGGCAAACCACCACGACCACCACCTTCCAAAGACAACTGGCCACCTCCGAACCACCACACATGCAATCACGTACGCACGCAAGGAGGGACGATGGAAGAGAGAGAAAGCTAGGTTTCGTGTTTGCTAATTAGCGTTTGTTGACTGATCAACCTTAATTCCAACCCTAGGCATCTAATCTATTTATAATTATATTATAACTAGATTAGGAACAAGCCCAAAAGCCTTAATCTACTCCTCATGGCCGGCCACCTAGAGGGAAAGGCTCATCGTGGACCTTTTCCTCTTATGTTCAATCTAGGCTTTGTAGTGTAACCTTATATGATCCGTTCTAATGGGTTTTGACCTATTTTACTTGCCCAAAGATCGTTAGTATCTGACGAAGACATAATTCCTTCAATAGGATTTTGATTATAGCTCTTATTACATTTTAATCATCTTATTATCTCATGAGTCATATCTCTTTTAGGAATCTAGGTAGTTCTTAACTCCTATGAAATAGGATTTTAGAATTCATATCCTATTCTTATTGTCATATCAAACAAGTCATAGTTTATCTCATCTTTCGACCTTTTCTTATCCTATTTGTTATCCTATCCTATCAACTTTGCTCCTATCTTTTTAATGCCATGTCCGACCATAGTCTGACTTCCAAATCAAGTCATTTAACCTAAATTCATGTTTAGGTCACCTTTAAATTGGGCCTTGTAAAATCCTAAGACAACGAGTCAAATCCATTTTAAAAAGTAAAGGGTCCTTTTAAGGAAAAAAAAATATTGTTTTCCAATTTCAAAAATTATAATACAATATCAAGGTCTTTGGCCCATTAGTTGTAGTCCAAGTCCATGTCACTCAAGTCCTATCCAAGTCTTATGTCAGTCAAAGTATAAGCCTAGGTTTTTCCTATAACACCCTAGAAATTTCCTCCTTTTCAAATACCTGTTTTACCCCTTTTAAAATACGAAAGAGGATATAATTAAGGCATTACCGCCACCGAGATAATAGCTAAGACATTTATCAAAGACACACAGCAAAAGACATTTTCAAAACCTTTCAAAACAAAGTCAAAGTCCTACAGTCCAACCAAACAAAAGTAAAATCAAACCAAAGTCAAACCTACAACTTAGAATCATTGTAGGCCCTTTCAAAACCAAATAAGTATTTAAAACCAATGCATTAGTGTCATCAATCAATTAATAAACATTCAAAGCAAATAAATCATTCATATTCTAATAGAACCTAGAAAAAGGTTTGCTCTTTGCTCAATCCTAAACATGAATATGCTGCAATACCTGAAAACCTTCTCTTTAAACTGTCTTCACTACTCACCATAAGAAATGGGTCATCATAGGGCTAAGATAAAAAGACAAGGCCATCACACACAAAACACAACAATCAGCAATACTGACTACATAAGCGTAAAAGGAAACACACTAACATGATAGCATCCTAGCAATAACAACAAAACTTACCTCTCCTTAGAGTTCAACATATAACAACAGACACAACACGGAATCATTACTTTATTTAATTTGGTTACGCACCGAACAGGTTTCCAACCAAATCCCTACCCCAAAAAATTGGGGTAAACCACTTTAGGAGCTAACTGAAAGGAATGGTGTCCTTCCAACAAGTGTATTATTCTGATAGAGGGTTCAAAATAATCAAGAAGCTAATTCTTCAGTGAGATCAAGTGATCGGAATGCCTGGGTGGAGGCCGCTTCCGATCTATAATATTAATGGACAATTAGTATTACATCTTTGTCTTGACTGAACCCATCGGGTCGAACCCAAACGAACTGCCAATCTGAACTGAAGAATCAATCCGAAGGATTTGATGAGTCACTAGAGTATTACGAACACAGACGTCGGATATCGAGCCTCGGGCGTCGAGACCGAGCGTCGCAAAATCAACAAGCAACAAGTTCGAGCATAGTCGTAGCATCACATTGGCCTAGCCATGTGGACGCTAGGCTAGCTCGAGCTAGCATGCACTTTGCATGGCTAGGCGCAAGCCTAGGCGCACCGTGTGTGTGCTAGGCGCACCATGCGTGATAGGCGCACAAGGCAGCACCATCGCTAGCACTAGGTGCTTGCGTGTGTGTGTGCCTCGTGGCAGCACCATCGCAGCACTATGCGTGATTGCGTGCGTGCCTACGCATAGCACAGCATTATCGCATGGTTAGGCCTATGCGTGTGTGCGTGTACGTACAGGCCATCGCAGCAGCGGCACGTTGTGCTTACTTGCTTGTGTGCGTGCCTTCGCATGGCAGCAACTAGGAGCCTCGCACAGCAACATGCAGCGAGCAGCGATGCCTCGCCTAGCACAGCAGCATGTGTGGCTCGCTAGCAGCACGCATGCGCTGGCTGGGGGCTGATGCGTGCTGGCAGTGCATGCTGGCCAGCAAGGCTGGCAGCCAGCTCACCCTCCACGCTTGATGCCGGTTTGTGGGAGGTAGGGACCAAGGCTTAGAGCCATGCGTTAGGGAGCAAGGCAATGGTCCCCCCATGGTCATGGTCCTCACCAAACCTCTCCTCTCCTCATACCACTTGTTGATTTGTAATTACATTATTTTGTAATTTATTTTAGAATTAAATAAATTAGTGAAAAATGCAACTATCCCACATTGATCATGAAATGGGGATGCAAGTTGTCATTCTTTATAAATACCCCAAGATTGGGCATTTGGGAAGCAACTTAAGTGGAACTCAAAAAGGCATCTCTATTATTGAGAAAACCTTTAAGTTCGTAAAACTCTACTTTTATACTTGGTCAAGTCTCGACTAACCCTCGAGACGAAGATCGTTCGGGTCGGGTCGTGGGTACGAGCCGTTGGAGGCCGTTACGCTTGTGAGGCTTAATAGCTTCGAAGTAAGAGCTCGGTTTGCGAGCGAAGCACGCTTCAAGGGTATTTCTTCTTTATCCCTTTTCTTAATTATTGTTTAATTATGTTTATGCTTGATTTATTGCTTTAATTATTGGGGCGGGTCTTGGGCAGGTTTCTCTTCCGCGTAGCGTTGGACGCTACGAAACCCAACAGCGGTATCGAAGCCCCGCTCCTTTTTATTTATTGCAATTTGTAATTAATTAAGGTGATTTAAAATGGATTTAAATTTCTGGTTGTGTTTTCTAATTGGATTAGAAGCTCGTTTTAATTAATTTTAAAACTTGTATTTTTCTTATTTTGGCTGTTGAACCAAGATTTCGACTCAAAAATAGTGATTTTTGGGTGGAATCGATGTTCTAAATCGTTTCTGACCCTTTTAGGATTGTCCAAAAGCAAAATCCACCCTGAAATATGTTTTTCGAGGGGTTTTTCGTTTTTGACGAAAAATTTTAAATCTTTATGCCTTGATTAATTTATGCATGTTAAGGGTAGATTAAATGTATGGTTGCATCCCTAATCTACTGCAATTATAAACCCTTTTAAGCATGGTTATGAAGTCATAATGTTTGCTTAAGTTGGTATGTTCAATTTCTCACATAAACTTGTTATTTCACAATCATGCAAATAAATTGCATTAAAGTGTGTTTTTTATTGTGAATGTGAAATTTTAAGTTCCTTGTATATTAAAGATCCAATCTTTAAGTGTTTAAATGGTTGGAACTTTGATTCTAAATTCCATGGTTGAAGTAATTTTTGGATTTAATCATTATTGTGTTGATTAAAGTCTTTAAAGTTCAAGTACTTGTGATTAAATTTTGATTAATATTCATATTGGAAGATGTAATTTTATTATTTTACACAAGTTAAAGGTTGGAAAATTTTCACTGGATGATTGGTTTTATTTTCCAACTCCCTACTTTGTCAAATCATTATTAATTTGTATATTGGTCAAATTAATTTTGGGTATAGCCCTTCAATTTTAAGCATCAAAGAAAGACCTAAATTATTTCAAAAGGATAATTTTGGAAAATTTAGGCTTGTGCACCATTAAAATTGAATTTAATTAAGTTGGACTTATTTTAATTTCATTTTTACCCTATATTCATTCTAAAATAAATTTAGAATTGATTTTATGTCACACGTAAATCGGAATTAAAATCCCGAGGAACGGCACGCAAATCGAGGCATAAACACTCAAGCGTCACCAAGGCTAGCCGGGCTGCCTAGCAGCCTACATGTGGCTGCCTTAGGTGCGCACAAGGGGTGCTTAAGCTTCGAGGTGTTGTTGTGCAGTGTGGCGAGGGTCTGATGTTCCGTGCTGCCTATGGCTGGGTGCGTGGGCCTTAGGCTGCTGGAGAGCTTGTGCGTGCTGTTGGGCAGCGAGGCTGCAAGCCCCAGCCAGCCAGCCCACTGCTGCCACCACCAGCGAGCAGCTAGCATGCGTAGCATGCTACTGGTGCTAGCTAGCATGGCATGCTGCGCTAGGCAAGCTTGCTAGCAGCCAACACCACACGCAACGCAAGGGGCTGCCTAGCAACCATGGTGCGCAGCCCTAGCATTTTGTTGGTGGGCTGTTTTTTGCTTGATTTGGGGCTATCGTCTTTTGCAAATTTTGCAGTTTCAAATTTTGCAGTTTTAATTTTATTTGAAAAATTTTAACGAGGTTAGACCTCGATTTTTCCGGCTCTTGCAAAATTTTAATTTTGACAAATTTTGGGTTGAACGGCTTAATTAATTAGATTAATTAAGTTGGATGCGGAATTTAGTGGGAGCTTGAGTAATTTCGTGAACAAATTGCGCCTTAATAAACATAATATGTTAAACAACTTTGACTAGTTTTAATTAGGCATGTTAATCGGATTAACAACCTAAGTTAGTTACTAGTCTTTGCGTGTTATGCATTATTACTTGTTTTTCGTCGTAAAATGCATGGGCCATTCACATATAGTGAATGGATGAATGGAAAATATATTGTTTCACAGGTTTCGTGAAAATGGCAACTAGTGGGGCTCTATTAGGATAGAAAATACGGACTGCGTTTCATTACGTATTTTTGTAAATCTAAATACGATCTGCGTACCGTTGAGTATTTTTGTACCTTAATATTCAGATTAATCCTAGTCGTAGTAGCTAGTAATTTTATTTTGGCAAGGATGTCTCAAGACGGCGTTTCGATGAAGACGAGCCAAGATGAAGACCCTTGAAGATTTGAAGATTTCAAGGGGTCATGCTAGTTGCCAAATGCATCTAATTTTATGCTTATATATTTGAATGTTAGATGCTTGTCTAGGATTTCAAATGTTGCGATGATTAGTTAAGTTCACTTAAATCAACCAACATAGAAACCCTAGGTCCCTTAAAATATTGAGCTAAAATTTGCCGTTCCAAGAACAACACTTACCGAACTAATGCGCATACGTGATGGGCTACGCCAAAGCGATGCATCACTACTTCCCTAGGAACGTAAGGTATACTAGGTATACGAGTTGATCTTGGTTAAGCTCAAGGATATAGTAAGGAGTCCTTAGATGTCGTGGCAAAAGAGATAAAATGCCAAGAATGCATTAGATGCGACGTTTTATCAAACCGAGAGTAGCTTAGAGCTATTAGCAATTGGATTGCTTACCCTAAAATATCTAGTATTAAGACAAGCCAAAGCATGCTTAATCACTTTTTGATTTTTGGGATCTCGGAATTATTTTATTCTCGCCAAAAGGGACAAATTATTAATGCGTGGATAAATTGCTCAATAAGATTGAAAATTTGCATGAACGCTTTTAATTTCAAACTTATTGGTTTATGAATGGTTTTTCATTTCAAATTCTTTCAATTATAGAACCATGTCTGCAAGTAACTCAAACATCCAGTTTTCATTACGCTCAATTCTCGACAAGGAGAAGTTGAGTGGGCTAAATTTTCTTGATTGGCAAAGAAATTTGCGTATTGTTCTCATGCAAGAGAAAAAGGAATACATCCTTGATGAGGAAATGCCCGACACTCCCAATGAGGAGGTCACTCAGGCTGCCCTTAACCGATGGCAAAGTGCCAATCGGGATGTCAAATGCATCATATTGGCTACTATGTCTCCGGACCTTCAAAAGACTTTCTTTGAAAAGGAGACGACTTTTGAGATCATTTTTGAGCTTCAGAATATGTTTCAAGAGCAGGCCCGAACTGAAAGGTTCGAAACCTACAGGCAAATCCTTGAGAGCAAGCTCAAGAAAGGAGAGCCGGTTAGCCCGCATGTTCTTAAAATGATTGGATTATTTGAGAACATGGAAAGGCTCGATGCTGGGTATTCAACCGAGATGGAAATTGACATCATTCTCCACTCGCTGCACAAAGGCTATGATCAGTTCAAAATGAACTATAATATGCACAGCATGGAGAAAACTCTCACCGAGCTTCATGGTATGTTGAAGCAAGCCGAGCAAACCCTCAAGGATGAAGGAAAGCATGATATACTCATGGTGAGAAAGGGCAAGTCATTCAAGCGCTCGGGCAAGAAGAAGAGCTTTAAAGGGAAAAAGAAGAATTTTCCGCCTAAGTCAAACACTGCTAAGAGCAGCAAGGACAGAAAGGTAGCCTCTTCCAAATCCGACTCCGAATGTTTGTACTGCAAGAAGAAGGGAAATTGGAAACGGGATTGCCTCATATTCAAGGAAGATAAGAAGAACGGCACCGTTGCTTCTTAATCAGGTATTTTTATTATAGACTTAAAATTCGCTAGCAAAACATCATGGATATTGGATACCGGATGTGGCTCACACCTTTGTTCCAATGCTCAGGGACTAAGGATAAATAGGAGGCTAGAGAAGGGAGAGGTCGAGCTTCGGTCGGCAATGGAGCAAAGATGTATGTCGTCTTCGTTGGAACTCTCAGTTTGTCTTTACCCTCTGGGCTTATTTTAGAACTTGACAATTGCTATCATGTTCCTAGAGTTACCAAAAACATTATTTCAATTTCGGCGTTGGACGCCAAAGGTTTTGAATTTCGAATTAAGAACAATAGTTGTTCATTTTATTTCGATAATGTTTTATATGGTAAGGCATATTCAGAAAATGGTCTTTATGTGCTTTCTCTTGACAAACAAGTTTATAACATTAATGATACCGCCAAAAGGGCTAAGACCATCGAGTCGAATCAAACCTACTTGTGGCATTGTCGTCTTGGCCATATTAACGTCAAACGCATCAAGAAACTTCTACAAGAAGGTGTTCTTGACTCATTCGACTTGGAGTCATTTGAAAATTGCGAAGGATGTCTATTAGGCAAGATGATAAAGCAGTCATTCTCCAAGTTGGGAGAAAGGGCAAGTGACTTATTGTGTCTATTACATACGGACGTATGTGGACCAATGAACCCGCAAGGCAAGGTTATCGATATTTTATTACCTTCACCGACGACTATAGTAGATATGGCTATGTCTGCCGTATGTCAAATGAATCTGAATCCTTTGAGAAATTCAAAGAATTTCATAGTAAAGTTGAGAATCAACTTGGCAAGAAGATAAAAGCACTTCGATCGAATCGAGGTGGCGAATATCTGAGCCATGAATTCGACGATCACTTGAAAGAAAATGGTATTCTTTCAGAGTTGACACCTCCTGGAACTCCTCAATGGAACGGAGTATCCGAAAGGAGAAATCTAACCTTGTTAGACATGGTTCGATCAATGATGGGTCTTAGTGAACTTCCTATGTCTTTCTGGGGACATGCATTACTAACTGCGGCACTAACACTGCACCGTGCTCCGTCAAAAGCTGTCCAAAAGACTCCATATTAATTATGGACTAAGAAACCTCCAAGGTTGTCTTTTCTTAAGATATGCGGTTGCGAAGCATATGTCAAGAGATTAATTTCTGACAAACTACACCCAAAATCGGACAAGTGTTTCTTTGTGGGCTACCCAAAAGAAACCAAGGGGTATTACTTCTACAATAAATCCAAGAACAAAGTGTTTGTTGCTCGTCATGGTGTCTTTTTGGATAAGGAACACCTTTTCAAAATGACAAGTGGGCGGAAAATCGAACTCGACGAAGTTCGAGAGGACGAGCAACAGTGTCAACCTGATAAAACTGACAATCGAAATGCTTTAGAAGCAGTTGACAAGATTGGTCAGAATCAAATAGACAATGTAAATGCTCAGCCTATTACCATTCGTAGGTCGCAACGGCCAAGATCTCAACCAGACAGATACCTTGGTATTGTCTTAACTGAAGATCAGGACATCCTAGTAATGGATGGAGATGAGCCAGGGACATACAAACAAGCTATGACAAGCCCCGACTCTGCTAAATGGCAAGAGGCAATGAAATCTGAGATGGACTCCATGTCTGGAAATCAAGTCTGGGACTTGGTAAATTTGCCCGAAGGTTACACACCCATCGGTTGCAAATGGATTTTCAAATTGAAAACAGACAAAGATGGAAATGTATCAGTATACAAAGCTAGACTGGTGGCAAAAGGTTATAGGAAAATCAACGAGATTGATTGTGATGAAACCTTTTTGCCAGTCGCAATGCTTAGGTCCGTCCGGATCATCCTAGCGATTGCTGCATATTACGATTGCGAAATATGGCAAATGGACGTCAAAACCGCCTTCCTTAATGGGATTTTGGAAGAAATTGTGTATATGACACAACCAGAAGGTTTTGTTAATCCTAGCAACACTGGAAAGGTATGCAAGCTTAAGAAGTTCATTTATGGACTGAAGCAGGCAAGCAAAAGTTGGAATCTGCGATTTGATGAAGCCATCAGTAAGTTTGGTTTTATCAAGAATCCAAATGAGTCTTGTGTTTACAAAAAGGTCAGTGGGAGTGACATCGCATTCCTAGTCCTGTATGTCGATGACATATTGCTCATTGGAAACAGCACAAAGTTACTAGAGTCCGTAAAGGGCTGGCACTGAGAGAGTGTTTTTCAATGAAGGACTTAGGAGAGGCATAGTACATATTGGGCATCAAGATCTATAGGGATAGATCTAAGAGGATGATTGGATTGAGCCAGAGTACTTACATTGATAAAGTACTGGCACGATTCAGCATGGAGAATGCCAAGAAAGGGCACTTACCCATGTCCCATGGCGTAACTCTCAACAAGAAACAATGTCCACAGACACCTGTTGAGCGAGAGAGAATGAATCAGATTCCATATGCTTCGCTTATTGGATCGATCATGTATGCCATGATATGTACTAGGCTTGATGTATCGTACTCCTTAAGTGCTACGAGCCGATACCAATAAAACCCAGGTAAGGCGCATTGCACTGCGGCCAAGAATATCCTAAAGTACCTAAAAAGGAACAATGATAAATTCCTGGTCTATGGTGGCCACAAAGATTTAGTTGTTAAAGGTTACACCGACGCTAGCTTCCAGACTAACAGAGACGACTTCAAGTCGCAGTCAGGGTATATATTTTGCCTAAATGGAGGAGCGTTTAGTTGGAAGAGTGCGAAGCAGAGAACCACTGCAGATTCTACAACTGAAGCCGAATACTTGGCAGCTTCGGAAGCAGCTAAGGAGGCAGTTTGGATTCGTAAGTTCGTCAGTGAACTTGGTGTTGTACCCTCCATCAAGGGTCCAATAGATCTCTATCGTGACAACAATGGAGCTATTGCTCAGGCCAGAGAGCCAAGAGAGCACCAGAAGGTCAAACATGTCCAAAGGCGATTTCACATGATAAGGGAATGGAAATCAGATGGTGAAATCAGAATTTGTAAGATTGGAACGGATGACAATGTGGTCGATCCTTTGACTAAACCTCTGCCTCAAGTGAAGCACAACAAGCACGTCGAGGCAATGGGAATCAAGCACGTTGGAGATTGGCTTTGAATTCCCTGTACATGTGTTTTAATTAAACTAGATGTCTTAATGTAAAACACTATGTAGAAACCATTCATTTATGGAGTAATTAATTTGTCATGCAAAATTACTATTCACTCCATTGCTATTTAATTGTGGTTTGTAATTAAATAATGAGTCCATTCGATTTCTGAGAATATTCAAAATAGGGTATCAAGACCACGTCTTGGATAAAGAAACACCTGTTAAGTGAACATTGAATATTTAGATTAAAAATTATCCCTAATCGAGGTCATTTAACTGATGGACGATTGATGACCATTGGAGATTAGTGTGTAGTATGATTTACAGCACCATTTCTTGTGCTACAAGGGCATAGTAGTTATAAATCATTTGCACAGGTGCTAGTTTGGAACTACACTGGATCGACCGATGAGAGTACTTTAAGAGATTTAGAACGTCATAAGTATATTTCTCATTATAGCTATCGGAACCTGTTTCCTCAACCATGAGTATTGGGAAGTTCTCTTGTTTGAGTACTAGTCTCTTTGATGTTGTCAAACGTCCGCCGTAACTGGGGATTATAACGGGAACACTCGGGAGATTAGGTCCTCTTAGTAAGAGAGGCTTGCAGTACAAGACTGGGAATGTCCCCCTATTAACAATAGGGAATATGTCTTTGTTGTTTACAAGGCCGCTCGAAGAGTGAGACTGTGAAAAATGCATGGTCGTGCTCAGATGAATTTTAGAGATCATCTGCTTATTGACAGTCAAACTCGGAGATCGAGAAACACTTCTGGACGTAATAAGGATGACAAAGATTCTTACCTTATAGTTCATGAAGAGACATTAAGCGATATAGGAAATGGGCTACACACTGTATGCACACTTGTCCGAAGGACAAATGGGAGATTGAAAGGATTGGTGTCCTTCCAACAAGTGTATTATTTTGATAAAAGGTTCAGAATTATCAGTAAGCTAATTCTTCAGTGAGATCAAGTGATCGGAATGCCTGGGTGGAGGCCGCTTCCGATCTGTAATATTAATGAACAATTAGTATTACAGCTTTGTCTTGACTGAACCCTTCGGGTCGAACCCAAACAAACTGTCGATCAGAACTGACGAATCAATCCAAAGGATTTGATGATTCACTAAAGTTTTACGAACACAGACGTCGGATATCGAGCCTAGGGCGTCGAGACCGAGCGTCGCAAATTCAACAAGAAACAAGTTTGAGCGTAGCCGTAGCATCACATTGGCCTAGCCATGTGGACGCTAGGCTAGCTCGAGCTAGCATGCACTTTGCATGGCTAGGCGCAAGCCTAGGCGCACCATGTGTGTGATAAGTGCACCATATGTGTGCTAGGCACACCATGCGTGCTAGGCGTACAAGGCAGCACCAACGCTACCTATAGGTTCATGTGTGTGTGCGTGCCTCGCATGGCAGCACCATCGCAACACCATGCGTGCTTGCGTGCGTGCCTACGCATAGCACAGCATTATCGCATGGCTAGGCCTACGCAAACCATCGCAGCAGCAGCACGTTGTACTTACTTACTTATGTGCGTGCCTTCGCATGGAAGCACTAAGCAGCAGGCAGCGGGCAGCAGCTAGGAGCCTCGCAAAGCAGCATGCAGCGAGCAGCGATGCCTCGCCTAGCACAGCAGCATGCGTGGCTCGCTAGCAGCACGCATGCGCTGGCTGGGGGCTGATGCGTGCTGGCAGTGCATGCTGGCCAACAAGGCTGGCAGCCAGCTCACCCTCCATGCTGGGGACCAAGGCTTAGAGCCATGCCTTGGGGAGCAAGGCAATGGTCCCCCCATGGTCATGGTCCTCACCTAACCTCTCCTCTCCTCATGCCACTTGTTGATTTGTAATTACATTGTTTTGTAATTTATTTTGGAATTAAATAAATTAGTGAAAAATTCAACTATCCCACATTGATCATGAAATGGGGATGCAAGTTGCCATTCCCTATAAATACCCCAAGATTAGGCATTTGGGAAGCAACTTGAGTGGAACTCAAAAAGGCATCTCTATTATTGAGAAAACCTTTAAGTTCGTAAAACACTACTTTTATACTTGGTCAAGTCTCGACTAACCCTCGAGACGAAGATCGTTCGGGTCGGGTCGTGGGTACGAGCCGTTGGAGGCCGTCACGCTTGTGAGGCTTAATAGCTTCGAAGTAAGAGCTCGGTTTGCAAGCGAAGCACGCTTCAAGGGTATTACTTCTTTATCCCTTTTCTTAATTATTGTTTAATTATGTTTATGCATGCTTTATTGCTTTAATTATTGGGGCGGGTCTTGTGCGGGTTTCTCTTCCGCGTAGCGTTGGACGCTACGAAACCCAACACTAACCGGGTAGGCATAAATGTCACTTATGAGTGACGGACTTTCTGTGCATTGTAATAATAAAATAAAATAAACAGGATCATGTACTCCCTGTAGAAGTTATGGTTAAATATAAAACCCCATAACTCCCCCCCCCCATATGTCCATACTCGAGGTATATATACGTTCCAAGAGTTTTGGTGCGTAATCTCTTTCACTTTACGTTGTTTACATATTTTAAACTTAGTGATGACTCTCAATCCACAACATAATCAATCAACATGAATCATTTAAGTAATCAAACATTCCAATTAAATTCTTGAATAATTAGTGATCACGTTTAATTTAATGTTGAACCCTTTTTTAAAACTACCTCGGTGTAGGAACACCTTAAGCGCATAATGCACCGTAAATCCTATTCCTCGATGTAAAAACACATTAATTACATGCACGTAGGCACCGAAATATAAATTATCCCTGTGTACTGAGACACTTAAATAGCTCAATTCTCATACTTAAAATCATCAATAAAAATTATAAAAATTCTTTTTGGTACACTTTTGTTTTATAAAATTCTCTGTGGTGAACACAGTTTTATGAAATTATCTTTGATACTCATAAACTTTTTATACTTACTACTTATGACATTAATTATTATATTTTATTAAAATTTTAACCATGGTTAGAATTTTTTAATTTTTTTTAACAACTTAATAATTATATTAAAAAAATTTTAAAAAAACCCAGCCACCCCCCCCACCCACTGCCCAGCCACCCCTTTCCCGGAAGCCACCCCTCCCTCTACCGGCGCCAGCATCGACAACCCCGCCCCCTCCCATACACCCACGGTCTGCCACCCCCTCCCCTTTCCCCATTCCCGCTCCCCACCCACCACTACCCCATTTCTCCCCGATTTAACTCCCACCTCCACCCTAAATCGCCCCAAAACCCCCCCTCCCCTCCTCGAAATCACCCCACCCTGTTTTTTGGCCACCGAAAACCACTCAAAAACCCGAAACCTCCCTAAAATCCGTTACACCCGTTTTCTACAGTTCGGGTTTTAGGGTGGTTTCAGGTTTTTGAGTGGTTTCGAATGGGTTATCAAGGTTTTGTGGGGCTAGAAAACAAGGGGAAAGGGAGAGGCGTGGTTTGTTTTCTTAATTTTAATATAATTATTAAATTGTTAAAAAATAATTAAAGACCTAACTATAGTTAAATATTATTATTAATTGTTAAAAAAATTAAGAAGAAATTCTAACTATAGTTAAATTTTTAATAAAATGTAATATTTAATGTCATAAGTGTTTAGGGTAAAAATCACCCTAGACACGTGGCCCAATGGCCTTGCGACACGTGGCAGCCAGCCATGGGTCAACAGGGCGCCAATCCCCTGTTGACACGTGTCCTTTGAACCCTAGATGGGGTACTGCTCCACCCACTTTTAATAGTGGGTCAGACCTCATTTATTGGGCATCCAAAAAATACAAACACAAACCCCGAGCAATATTAATTGCAAAATCCTCCTGTATTAGCGAGGAGAAATTACTATTTTCGCACTTATTACCTTCTGTACGTTACTGACTTGATCGTCGGAGGCGGAGCTCCCATCAACCGGAGTCTTCGTGGTTTTGTAGGTACAGGCTTCGATTGCACATACTAGGAATTGTAACTCTCCCGCAAGACTCATTAAAAACCCCCGAAACATTTGGCGCCGTCTGTGGGGAGAGTACTTCCTCGATGGCTTCTGAAATTGTACCAACAAATGAAGGCAAACGGCCTACGGTCGAGCTTGAGGTCCATACGGACCAAGACAGTGGTGACGATTATGAAATCGACACCTATGTGGCCCCAGACGGGTCCTTCAGAACAAAACACATCCGCTCCAAAGAAATAAAGGAGCGGGGTGGAAGTAAGGCTGCTCCAGGTAGCCCAACCGGCAGGCTGACTGGGACAACCCCGGCAGCAGAAGGTGCTGCTCCCGTCACGAGAGACGAACTCATGAAATTCATAACAAGTTTCAAGGGCGAGATTAAGAGCCTTCTAAACAAGTCCACCGGCCCTCATAAGGGTCAGCCGGCCAAGAAGCTCCCGTCCTCCGGGAAAAAGGCGCTGAAAGATCGTGTGCCTACCCCTCACCCGAAACCAAAGGTGGCGGATGGGTCCAAGATCGACGTCTCAAAGCTTCGTTTCCTTGTGACAGGGCAAAGGAAGCCCATCCGGCAAGTACAGCCAGATGGATCAAAGAGGACTTACTTTGATGCCCGGATGCTCATCCAGGAAAAGAGAAGTCTAATGCTGTCCGCGTCGGCTTCAACGTCGACCTACCCAGACAGCTTCCGAAATGCTTCCATAAAGCATTCGAAATCAAACGAAGAGAGTCAGTCGTGTGGTCCGTCTGCACGTTCTGGTCCCAAAATTATCCAGCTGGTACAGTACGGGTCACCGTACATGCCACATGGATCTCCATACATGCAGCCGGCCCTCTTCGGGGATCAGGCGGCACACCCAATCCAGCCTATGGACTAGCAACTCCGGCTGCTTAACCTTGGGGAACAGCCAACGGCCTTCTCCAGGGAAATTACCGAGGCGACACAACCGGCTAAGGTGAAAAACGTGTAAGTCGGTACCTAAGACGGTACCGCTAACCTAGAAGATCACCTAATGGCCTACACCAACCTCATGTACTTACAGGGGTTGGATGATGTCGCCTGGTGTCGGTGCTTCCCGGCTACATTGAAGGGCATAGCCCAACAATGGTTTGGCAACCTGCCAGCCGGATGCATCAACAACTTCGGAACTTTAGCGTACTTGTTTACGTTGAATTTCTCAATGAACATCCCGCCAAGAAAACGAGCCTCGATCTTGGGGCCATACTACAGGGAGAGAAGGAAGGACTTAGGTCCTACGTTAGGCGGTTCAATCTGATGAGAATTTAGATTCAAGGGTTGTCTGACGACGTTGCCTACACAGACTTCTTCAAGGGTCTGAAAGACGGGTCGACCTTCAAGTTCGACCTGGTCAGATAGAGGGTTGCCACTCTCCAAGAGGCATTAATGGAAGCTGAAGCCTATATACAGGCGACGGAGCTTTGTGCCGTGAGGCACCTGTCGGACCCCAAAAAGTCCGAATGGAGAGAGAGCCGGCCATCCTAGCCAGCAAAGAAAGAAGAAAAGAAAAGAGAAAAAGTTTGCGCGGCAGATCGATCTGGTCAGCTGGCCTAGAAGAGCAGAAGAAAATCAAAACCGTACATCCCAAAGTACGAGTTCACCAAGGACTGCTCCTCCATCCTCATGGAGATCAAAGACCGGTTGACTCTTGAAAAACCGGCAGCAATGAAAAGTCCCGTCAGCAGCCGGGACAAGAGCAAATACTGTCAATTCCATGAGGATGTTGGCCATGACACCAACGGTTCCTATAGCCTCAGGCGGTTGTTGGACCGTCTGGCTGAGGTGGGGGCTCTAAAGTCCTACTTACCCAAGTCCAAGGGTGCCCCCTAGACAAACAAGGGGCATCCGTCCAAATCACCGGCTACTAATTCTGAAACAGATGAAGAAACAGTCTTCACCATAGCAAGCGGATTGCGGGTGGAGGTCCCACCATTCAGGGTGCTAGGGATAACATCAGGTGGCTGGTTAACTCAGTGGATGAGGGCCAGGTGTCGAAAGATACCTTCCCCGAAGTCCTTATTTCTGAAAGGACCGAGACCAGGTCAGATGGCCTCATGATGACCCCATCGTCATCGAATGCAAGGTTGCCAATCAACGAGTTGGCCGGATCCTAATTAATACCGGGAGCTCGTCTGACCTGATAGCTATCAGTGCTTGACAAAGCTCAAGTACAAGCCCAGCAACATGCATGAGGCTCCTCACCCCTTAGTCGATTTTGGGGGATGGGTGGTGCATCCGATGGGAAAGATTGACCTACCCATCCGGCTGGGAGAAAAGGGGCAAGGGCGGTTGAGGAGCTGACCGCCTACAATATGATTTTTGGTCGCCCCACTCTCAACGAGTCCAAGGCAGTCATAATCCCGTCTCTCATGCTGATCAAGTTTCAGAAGGATGATGGGACAGTCGGTACCCTGAATAGGGACCAAAAGACGGCTAGGGAGTGTTACCTCTCAGACGTCAAACCAACTATGGCTTCAGCCGGTCACGCCGAAGAGCTCATAGAGTTTGATAACTGCAATCAGGCATTGCCGGCTACAAGGGCATCCGGTAAAAAGAGAAAGGCGGACCAACTGGCACCCGTCAAAAAAGAAAAACAATAGCAATCACTGACCGGTGAACGGTCGGATGACCTCTGACCCCAGCCGGCTGGTGAGAGTGTTGATGTCGTCCTAGACGACAGTCGGCCCGACCGAACCGTTAAGGTTGGGACGGTCGCTTTTGAGAAATTGGGGGCAGACTTGCTACAACTGCTGAGAGAGTTCAAAGACATTTTTGCCTTTGAAGTGGAAGAGATGCCAGGCGTCAGCCCGGATCTTGCTATCCACAAACTCACCGTTAATCCCAAAAAGAAGCCGGTTAGGCAAAAGAAGAGTAATCACGGAGAGGAAAGATCTCAGGCGGTAGCCGCCAAAGTCAAAAAGTTGCTAGATGTTGGGTTCATCTGGCAATGCTACTACCCGGATTGGGTAGCAAACGTTGTCCTTGTTAAAAAGCCGAATGGCACCTGGCGGATGTGTGTAGACTACACAGATCTGAACAGGGCATGTCCAAAGGATAGTTATCCACTTCCAAAGATCGACACCCTAGTCGGCTCTACAGCCAGTCATGCTCTGATGAGTTTCATGGACGCGTACTCAGGTTTCCATTAAATACCCATGTGAAAAAAGGATCAAGAGAAGACGGCATTCGTCACTGATCAGAGGTTATATTGTTATACGGTGATGCCGTTTGGGTTGAAGAATGCGCCTGCTACTTTCCAACGAATGATTAACACATTTTTTCTCAATCAAATTGGAAGGAATATAGAGGCGTATATTGATGACATGATAGTCAGATCCAAGCTACAGACAGATCACCTAGCTGACCTCCGAGAAACCTTCACCACCCTCAGGCGGCACAAGGTCATGCTTAACCCCAAGAAGTGTGTCTTTGGTGTTGTGTCTGGGAAGTTTTCCTCGGATTTCTGATTGATCAAAGAGGCATAGAGGCTAATCCGAAAAAAGTACAGGAGGTTATTGACATGCAGTCACCCCGCAATGTCAGAGAAGTCCAGAAATTTACCGGTTGCCTGGCGGCATTGGGGAGGTTCCTCAGCCGGTCAGGCGACAAATGCCTCTATTTCTTCCAAGCAATCAGGAAGAGATCAAGATTCGAGTGGGGTGAAGAGGTTGAGACGACATTTCAGAGGTTAAAACAACATCTGCACTCTTTGCCAAGGCTAGTGAGCCCCCTGCCCTAGCAGGTTCTCTACATGTACCTAGCCGTCTCAAATCACTCCCTTAGTGTTGTTCTCCTTGCAAAAAGAGACGGTAATCAGCTCCCAGTGTATTTCATCAGCCACGTCCTTAGAAATGCTGAACTCCGGTACCCAATGATTGAAAATTTTGGGCTGGATCTTTACAAAGCAGTCAAGCGGTTGAAGCCCTGCTTTTTGGCACATCCGGTGATTGTGTATACTGTTCGGCCACTCAAGCGAGCAATGACTACTATAGAGTCATCCGGTAGAATGATCAAATGGGTTGTTGAAATACAAATCCTGGAGATAACTTTCGAACCCAGGTGGGCAGTGAAAGGTCAGGCGTTTGCCGACTTCATTGTCGAAATGACTAGGCCAGTACAGCTAGCAAATACGGATCAGGTTTGGAAGTTATTTGTATACGGAAGCTCTACTATGAACGGTTGTGGTGCAAGTGTAATCTGTCATTCTCCAGAAAGGGATAAATATGAATATGCACTACGGTTTAAGTTCCAAGCCTCAAACAATGAGGCGGAGTACGAGGCCCTGCTGGCTGGTATATGCATGTGCAAGGCGGCAGGGGCAAGAAAAGTTGATGCCTGCTCTGATTCTCAATTGATCGTCAGCCAATTCCATGGTTACTATGAAGCCACCCATCCGGCTATGATCAAATATTTGCAGGCGGTCAGAGAGGAGGCTACGACACTTGACGAATTCAATATACGTCAAGTGCCACGGTCTAAAAACAATCAGGCACTTTCCAAATTGGCATCATCCGCCTCATGTGATGCGCCTAGGTCGGTTTTTTTGGAGGCCATGGAAAAAATAAGCATTGAGCATGACCCCATTGGAATCCTAGACCAAAGCTCTACCTGGATAGATCCCATCTGGGCTTATTTGACAGACGGCACTCTGCCAGATGTCCCCTCGGAAGCGGCTGCTCTTAAGAAACGAGCTCTGAGCTTTGTAATGCATCAAGGGGAACTCCTCCAAAAGGGGTACCTGTAGCCGTTTTCGAAATGTGTTACCCCAGAAAAGAAGAGGGAAGTCCTAAAGGACCTGCATGCGGGTTTTTGCGCAACACATATAGGTGGTAGATCCCTGGCTAAGAGAGCCAGGTAGCAGGGCTACTTTTGGCCCACTCTTGAGGTAGATGCCATGAATTTGGTGAAGAGATGTGACAAATGTCAACGGTTTGGTCGGCTGATACACCGACCGACCACAGACCTAACAGCCATTCACAGCCCTGTTCCCTTTGCAAAATGGGGCATAGATATTCTAGAGCCATACACGCCTGCTTCAGGCGGTCGCCTTTACATCTTGGTTGTTGTGGATTATTTCAACAAATGTGTTGAAGTAGAGGCGGTCAAAGGCATAAAGACTAAAGATGTAATTTCCTTCATCTGGAGAAACATAGTCACCCGGTTTGGGGTTCCCATGTCCATGGTCTTTGACAATGGTCCTCAGTTTGAAACGCCTGTCCTCAAGAGTTGGTTGGGGGATCAAGGGATCTCACACTATTTCGCATCCGTTGGTCGGCCCCAGGCAAACGGCTAAGTTGAAGCCTTCAACAAGCTCATCTTAGACGGCATAAAAAAGGAAATTGAGAGAGCTGGCGGTCTTTGGGCGGATGAGTTACCTCACGTCTTTTGGGCCATCAGAACAACTGAAAAAGGGGCAACCGGTGAAACCCCGTTTCTAATGACATACGGCACTGAAGACGTCCTGCCTATTGAACTTTATGAGCTAACAATCCGAGTCATTCTCTATGATGAAGAGGCTAATTGGGAGGCCATGCGTCTTGCAATAGACTCACTCCCAGAGCGCAGGGGCAATGCCGCCTTGCGTCATGAGATATACCGTCTGAGAATGACGAGGGCCTACAACAAAAGAGTACACAAACGGCCCCTCAAAGTGGGGGACTTTGTGCTACGGAAATGGAGGCAACCGGTAGGGCGAATGAGTAAGGGAAGCTAACTCCTAATTGGGAGGGCCCCTACCGGATTTTTGAAGAAGTCAAAGGCGGCACCTACCACCTGGAGACCCCAGACGGTAGGCAGCTAGCTAGAACATGGAATGTAGACAACTTGAAAAAGTACTAATTTTGAGAAATTGTAAATTTTTGTAAATAGAGTGTATTAATGAAAATTCTTTATTTCCAAATTTTCCTTTTTTGCATACATTCGCCATGTCCTGTGCAATACGCAGGCGGCAGCTATAAAATTAAAGGCCAACCGGCCAGCTAAAAATTAAACCTTCTGCTCCAAAAGAGCAGACATCCGGCGACGCCCATTTGGGGTGAATTCGTCGAAGAGAACATCTCCTTTTCGGGTGGTACATTGTTCTGGCGATCATGAATCAAACGGCTCTAACCGGCTGTTTGAATGATCCTTTGTAACCAAGATGCGACCGATGTTCACTGCAAATAGTACAACCGGTCATTTCTGCAAAGCGGTACCCCGGGGCTTTACTTCAAAGTAATACAACCGGTACCCCAATAGGGAAATACAGCCGCCCGTACTACCAAACAGTACAGACGGCATACGAAATCTTGGTCATGCCATAACCAGCTTTTACACAAAGGCACCTCAATCGGTTATGCCACTGAACCTAGCGAGGTCCAAACCTTAGCATTTAACGAACGACTGATCCACAGCCGGCCAATTAGCCGGCTGCATACAAACATGGCTAAACGGGGCGCTTCCAGCACCCCCCAACCGGTTAATAATGCAATCGGTTTCCTTCAAACAATCAAGCACCGCTTGTCTATCTAACCGGGTGCACATGCGGACGTCTGCCTGTTAACCTTTTGAAGTTAACAACCAGCCATCCAGGGGCAAGCTCGGTAACCCCACCCGGTATACATGGAAAAACAGGCGTCATTATACTTGGCAAAATTAAAAAGTGCTAAGCAGAAATAAACTGAGAATCGAATCAAGGCAAAGCCGACACAGTCGGCAAGATATATTTAATAAAAATTCAAAATGTTGATTGTTAACCGGACCCCCGTCCGGTGAAAAAAGATACAAAGATACGCGGCACGCAGGCCGGAAATTACATTCATTCTATTTCAAGAGTCAGCTGGGTTGTTAGTGTTTGAGCACTGGGCGCCTGAGTCTGTTATGGCTGGGCCTGGTTAGCGACAGCTTTAGAGCCAGGGAGGTTGACGGTTTCCACAACTTCCGCCTGATCCTCCTCCTCTTCTTCGGCCGCCTAAGCCTGCATCTTCTCAATTTCCTTCTTAACCCATTGCTCATAGGGCTCTGGTTCCAACTGACCCTCCTCTTGTGCCAGAATGGCAAGATCTGCGTATCGATAGGCGAGCTCCCAGGCGCTATAGTCCGCATCCGGATGAATAAGGGAGAACGCCATCTTCATACGGTTCTCGCAGTCTTTCTCATTCTCCTCAATGAGCCGGCTCTGTTCCCCCTGAAGGGTTGCCTCGAAGTTTTTCTTTGAAGTGGCAGCCTGCTTCTTCAGGCGGTCATTCTCCTTCTTAAGGGAGGAGTTTTCCGTCTGTGTCTTCTCCAAGGTCTGGAGAGAATCCTTGTTGTTCTTCAACTCCGTCTCAGCGTTCTCCAACACCACCTGAAGGTTGTCAGCCTTAACCTTGGACTCATTGAGGGCCTTCTGAAGGGTCTTGATCTGGTCCACCTGTTGCATGATTATAGATTTAGTTTCTAAGTCATGCACAATCATTGAATACTGAGCTACATTATAGGCGTCTGTGGCATCCCGTTTGGCTCTCTTTACCTCCTCTTGTTTGCGTGCATAGGCTCTCTTCGGCCCCTCCATGCGCAGCAATGACTGCGAAGACACAGCCGGTGTTAGTAAAAACCGGATAAGTATGAGATTATGGTTTAAAGAAGAGACGGATGTATAAGATTACCTCAGCTAGGCTGACCATCACATGGTCAGCATTGAAGGCGTTGATCCCAGGGATCGCCTCCTTCTCGTCCTTAGGGACGGCTTTCAGGATGGCCCAGGCGTATTGTGTCACGTCCGGCTAGCGAGGAGATTTATCTGCACCAGAAACAGATAATGAGAAAGGAGCAAACGCCCCTCCAATAGATTATTGGCTGGATGACGAGTCCTCCGGCTGGAGTTGGGAGTAAGACTTGAACCGCATGGGCAGGCCCAGTAAAGTGAGATTGAAGAGGCCATCCGTACCTTGGGTCTCCTGAGTGCCGCGTGGGCCATTTTCGGCGGACATACCGCCTGTTTTTTGGGGTGACGGAGGGATGTCCGACCTTTCGTGCGAAAGGTCGAACCCTATTCCGGTGTTCTTCACCGTTTTGCCGCCGACAGTCAGCCGGTCAGCATGAGAGGTCTTTTGGACCTTAAGAGCAGGCTCCTCCCCAACCGGCTTTTGCCGGAGTTGTTTGGAAAGAAAACGAGGAACCTTGCTCCCATCCTGAAACAAGGCAAAAAGGGGTTAGACGGTTAGATTTGAAACAACTAGGAATAGAAGAAAAAGCAAAGCAAACAAGCAAGAGTGATACGCAAAGAGGTCAGGCGGACTTACTTTCTTGGCTGCCCAGGCAGCCTTCTTCTTCTCTGCATTTTCCTTTCGGATATCAGAGGCTTTCTTAGCAGGCGTCTTGTACGTTGGCAACATGCCTAGGGCTTCAGCTGCAAAATAACAAAGAGACGCCTGGTTAGAGAGAGTACAAAAACAAATATCTAAGCAAAACAAAAAGTACCCCGCCCCCGCCCATACACCCACGGTCTGCCACCCCCTCCCCTTTCCCCATTCCCGCTGCCCAGCCACCACTACCCCATTTCTCTCCGATTTAACTCCCACCTCCACCCTAAATCGCCCCAAAACCCCCCCTCCCCTCCTCGAAATTACCCCACCCTGTTTTTCGGCCACCCAAAACCCTAATAACCCACCCGAAAACCACTCAAAAACCCGAAACCTCCCTAAAATCCGTTACACACGTTTTCTAGGGTTCGGGTATTAAGGTGGTTTCAGGTTTTTGAGTGCTTTCGAATGGGTTATCAAGGTTTTGTGGGGCCAAAAAACAAGGGGAAAGGGAGAGGCGTGGGGTCGTCGACCGCCGGCAGGGGGACTGGCAGTGGGTGGGGGAAGAGGGTGGTTTGTTTTCTTAATTTTAATATAATTATTAAATTTTTAAAAAATAATTAAAGACCTAACTATAGTTAAATATTATTATTAATTGTTAAAAAAATTAAAAAGAAATTCTAACTATACTTAAATTTTTAATAAAATGTAATATTTAATGTCATAAGTGTTTAGGGTAAAAATCACCCTAGACACGTGGCCCAATGGCCTTGCGACACGTGGCAGCCAGCCATGGGTCAACAGGGCGCCAATCCCCTATTGACACGTGTCCTTTGAACCCTAGATGGGGTACTGCTCCACCCACTATAAATAGTGGGTAAGAACTCATTTATTGGGCATCCAAAAAATACAAACACAAACCCCGAGCAATATTAATTGCAGAATCCTCCTGTATTAGCGAGGAGTAATTACTATTTCCGCACTTATCACCTCCTGTACGTTACTGACTTGATCCTCGGAGGCGGAGCTCCCATCAACCGGAGTCTTCGTGGTTTTGTAGGTACAGGCGTCGGTTGCACATACTAGGAATTGTAACTCTCCCGCAGGACACATCAAAAAGCCCCGAAACAATAAGTAATAAGTATAAAAAGTTTATGAGAACTAAAGATAATTTTATAGTACTTTGTTCACCATAGAGAATTTTATAAAACTGAAGAGTACCAAAGAGAATTTCCCTAAAAATTTCCTTTCAATAATCCAAACTCAATTAAACATGCTCTCAATCATGCCAATAATAAAAGAATGGTTCAATAATAATATTCCATCATCACCAATTCCATTAAATAATTCATTCCAACCAATCATGCTCTACAAACAATTAACCAATTTTAATTTAATACAACAATCTAAATCAATTCTCCAATTTCAACCACTTCCTAGCATGTACTAACTTGGAATTAATCTAAATAAATCCTAACATGCTTCTACACGCTTAATAAATTCCGAGTACGCGTACGTACTTCGAATAAGCTCTTAAAGTAGCCGTATATACAAGAACATTTCCCGAATAAGGTCTCCTACATAGAGGGACAATAAAACTACATTAGTTACACTTGTATACACAATTTCCAGCAACTTAAACTCACTTTCAATAACTTATAATAATCTTAAAATTATTTATAAACCCTTTAGTTAATCTCCTTTTTAATGGGTAATTTAACCCTCTTCATAAAAACCACAAAAGTAGTATTTAGGGACAATATACAGCAATATATTATAATCAAAACTCTATAAAATTTCATCAAAATATCACGTTCATACTCAATTATCAATTAGAAACACCTAGAACACAAAAGCCCTAAATTTATTTGATATTAGAACCCTAAAAATCAAGTCTTTTTAAATTAAAACCCTAACTTAATTAATTATAACATCAGAAAATTAAAACCAAACTAAATAATATGAAATCACACTTTTTAATCATTAAAACATGATTTTGATACCAATTAACATATTTTGAACAATTAAAATAAAAGCCCATAATAAAAATTATCAAAATAATTAAAATAAAAAGAGGAGAGAGAAGAGGGTTAGCCATGGTGGTGAGCGGTGGAAATCCGGCTGGCAGGGGCGGCGTAGCAGGTGGCCGGCGGTTTGAGGTGGTCCGCTGGGATGACGTGGCAGTGGATTCATGGAACCTATCCATAAATCTCACGAGAGGGGAAAACAAGAGGAAAAGAAAGAAAGAAGAAAGAGAAAGGAAAAGGAAAAATACTTACTTTGACAATTTGACTTTTTGGGTGGCAAAATTTTAGGGATTGAAGAGGTATTTATAGAGTAGGGTAAATAGAGATATTTGGGCTCATAAGAAATAATATAATGGAGAAATAATTTGCCCAAATTAAATAAAAGGATGATTGGGCTTAATATGAACACAAGCTATAATTTGGTAGAGTAAATACTAATCAAATATAAAACCCATTTTATTTAAATTTCATGATTAAAATAATTTGCCCCAAAAATGCATTTTATAAATAAATAAATAATTTATAAAATACATTAAAAATATGGGGTATTACATTCTTCCCCCCTTAAAAGAAGTTTCGTCCCCGAACCTTAGGTATGAAGAAAAAAAAACTCGTTTGAAAACGAATAAATGCTTGTAAATTCAGGAAATTCCCTTGATATTTTTAGTTGCGGTACTTTTGTGATACTTAATTTCTACCTCAACTCGTTATCACACCAGCTAGTGTGCAAAGTAACCAACTTACCCAAACTAGTGTGTAAGATAACGAATTCATTACCAAATTTACACAAACTACTGTGTAATATACACCCTTAAACACAAACTTACACAAACTACTATGTAAGATACTCAAACATAACAAAAAAGTCAGTGCAAAACTGACTGGAAAAAACACTAAAAGTACTGAAATTAAGGGAAAAACTGCAAAGTTCTTCCGCACTCTACCTCCTTTAAAGAAAACAAGTTACGACCCTGTATCTCTACTCAAACTAACTCAGACAACTTAAGGCATTCCCTTTTTATTCAATCTTTGGTTAGACCATAATATTTCCATCTTATTAACATCCTTGTTGCGTGTACTCGCCATATAACCAATCGTTTACTCAAATCAACTAAGAAGTCATGAGTGAGCAATAATTAATAAAAATATCCTCATGGAATAATCAATACATTAATCCTGCTTAAATCATCCATAACAACCTTTTAATAGATGAATGCTATGTACTCCTTGTGTCAAGAATCCTTACAAGTTTTCCTTGTAGATCCAACATTGGTCTAACTCAATAAATTCGAGATTATTATCGCACCACCATCCTTAGCATACCTCTCTTAATTTGGGGTATACGAAAACACTTGTACTTTACCAAGATCGTTGCATGGCTAGTCTATTAGCCACCTTCACCAGTTCTTTCTCAAATCTCGTATAAGCAACAATACTTTGGTCTCCATTTCTTTTTCTTGATAAATCTCATGAGTCGTATCTTGAGTGAACTTTTACAAACTCCTTGCCCTCAACCTTGAATTCGTCCTTTATACGTTTAAATATGCGTAACCTTTTTCTGTATATTTTGCACATCTCAAAGCTTTGCATTTAACCTACTCATTTCAGCAGTTGAGGTTTTAAAATTCTCATCCTGCTAATGATAATCCCACATAGTGGACTTTTTCATTCTTTTCATACAATGCCTGCAACATTGCCATGTTTATGCTAGCATAGAGACTATTATTGTAGGATAGTTCCATTAGACCCAAGATACCTTTCCAATCACCCTAAAAGTCGAAAATAATGACTCTCAACAAGTATTTCATCATTATACACATTTCTAGTCGTTTACCCAACGTTCTTGTGTATACTCCTCCAAACTTTCGAATAATTCCTGCAGTTTAAAATGACATTCTTAGGTGCTCCATGGAGCCTCACCACTTGGCCGCATACTTACCAGTTTATTATACATTCTAGGCCACCAATACACCTTCTCACTACTTTATACACTTCATCCCTTTGTAGGTGCAACCAAATACGATGTATTTGAGCCTTTCCTCTACGAGTTTTCTCATAAACTCTTCGAAATTGCGAAGTTCTCACCATCCACCTTCTTATATCAAGCTTCCATCATCATCGATACAAACGTAGTCGCCTTTAGTTAATCTTTTCAGATATTCGATCAACTCCAACACTCGAAACTAATTCTCCTTTATCTCCTCGAATTATGTCAAGTTTAAACCGAATTGCACAACTTATTCCTCAACGATCCCTCTTTCCACGATTTCAAGGTTCAACTTTTCCATTCTTAAACAACTTCTAAGCTACAATTATTGCATTCACTCCATGACTTAACTCTCGACCTTGACCATCCGCAACTCTACATGCTTCCTTTCATAATATGGGATGTCCAAATTGTATTCAAATCCATACATAACTCATATCCAAATCCAACCATCTCTCTTAACACGTATTCAAATCCTTTTTACATGAAATTTCACTTAAAATTATTGTAATCCTTGTATAACTTATACTTCACAGCATAATGCTTTCACAACGTAATCTGTCGCCAACTCCAATAATGTCTTGTTAGACCAAGAACTTTAAACCTCAAACACCTTTAAGGTGTAGGTCAATCCTTAACAACTTTCATCTTCCCTTGGTCCATTTCTGTGCCTTCTTTTCCAACTAATATCATTTACTCAAATCAGAACCCACACAACTAATTTCGCCTCAATGAGCTACAATAAATTTATCCCCAAAATGACAATACTCAATTTCTCATGTCAAAACGATGCAAGTGCGATTGTCAACCCAAAGCGATATTCTAAATTTAATCGTTGTGTCAATTAATGTTCAACCTCAAGTTTTTCCTCAAAACTATCATTGTCTTTCTCCATTTATCAACCGATTGATCATCCTTGTTAGAAATTCTCTTTCCTTAATATTACCTTATTCAACTCCTTTCAACTCTCATACAACCTCTCAATTCCATCCCTCTCTTCTGCACACCTATACAAGCGCTCCCAGGGCGATGTAACTTCTCTTCAACAATTCCTAACAATTGTACCTCTTAACCCTCTAATTCCTCATTAGGTGAATTTTTTTTTTTTACTCACCACAAATCTCCATGTAAATGCATAACCATTCCTTACTTAACATCGTGCCAAGGTCTCCTCCATCAAATTCGACATTAAATTTTTTCCCCATAAAATCTCAAATTCATAACTAAGCCATCCCAGTCAATTGAAGTTTACCATTTCCTATCAATTCAAGAAATTCCCAAAGTTCAAGAATCAACTCATGCCACCTCTTCCATGTTTTCGCCTTGAAAATATTATTGCTCCTATGTACATATTCTTAAAATTCCTTTGACCATCTCATCGGTCATTAATATTTGAATTTCCAAGCGCCTTCTTTCTTATTCTATCCTTAAACTTAACACCTTCACTTTAAGAGTATGCATATGGAATGTTCTTTCTCACCGATCATTAAAAGTCTCAAAGACTTGCCCCAAATAGCTTCGTTTGTAGTTACATAGTCAACCCCCTTTTCAAACTCATTAACCTTGATTTCCCAACAAACACTACCTAAAATGCGAGTCCAAGCGACTCAATAAACTCCAAATGGGTGTTCTTGTTGAAGTATCATTTTCAAATCCATTATAACTTTTATACATTTTTCTATAACCAAACATGGACAAGCAACCATTTCTTACGTTAATGGCTTAAACACTTGCCAATTAAAATTAGGCGTGTCCTTCACAGTTTATTCACTCTATTGCCCTTTGTCCTTTAGATTACCATTCTTATGTAAATTCCTTGGACGTTTCGATGTCCCCATCCAACTTGTCAACTCATTAAACCAACTTTCAAAGCCCTAGGAATCATGCTTTCTTCTTCACATGGGTGATTTTGCGTTACGTTACTTTCGTACACATATCCATTACAAGATCCTTGGTGGTTAGAAATCCACCCCCTGCCAACTATTGAGCTACAGTGGCTAATTGTTCAATCAACTCATTTAAATTACTTCCGATATTAGAATTATCATGCCACCATACTTCACCATAATGACAAAATAGTTGCCAAAAGTTGGGTCGAAATACATTATTTCACTCTGATTACTAACACCAACCAACCTAACAAAGGAATTAACAATCAACAAATAATTCGAAACCATATACCTTGATTAATAAACAACTAAAGAGTTCATATAGTTGAACAAACAAATAAAAATAAAATTATTCCCTTGAATCACCACCTAAGAAAGGAAGAAAGAGAGTATCACTTGATAAAATGAATAAATATGGTGTTGAATAACTCAAAGAAATAGGTAAATGATCATACAAGCTTCTCCAAGAATTGTAGCATTGCTACATGATATATTGCCTTATAACAAAGAATGAGTGATAACCATCCTCAAAACTCGAAATAAAAGTTGAATAATCTATTCTCATTACTTAAAATTAATTGAATAATTACTTCTCAATACTCCCAATTTAATACCTTTTTTCAAACTTTCATGAAAGCCCTCCAAAAATAAAATCTCAAATTAGTAAAACAATATTCTCAACAACTCCCTATAAATATAATTCCTCAAGATCTCAAAATAGTTTTTGTTTACCTTATTCATCATCTAAAAATGAATATTCATAAGATTAAAATACTCAATCATTTACTTTATAACTTTATACTTCAATTAAATTGAGTTCGACGTCTCATTTCGAAAATATCATCTTGATCATAGCCTATCTTCCTTTTATAATCATATACATTTTCACAAACTCTTGTTCGACATCTGTCTCAAACTCATGCTTAACGAAGCTAAGCGTAAATAGAATCAAAACGTACTCCTTAGAAATCAATACTAATTCCCAAAATGAAAATTAAATACTTACTACTAACATTTGTGTCACTAATCAACCAACACAAAATAATTAAAAGGACATGATTGGGTTAACCCAAAATTCTCTCAAAATAGTTAATTAGAATGAGAACAATGAACCCAAATCAATCTGACTTAAGCAATGAACTTTGATAACCCTTGATCCTCCTCCAAAACACTTGTCTCAAATAACTAACTAGACAAAACTCTAGGCATCTCGCAAGAAAACGAGTTCATAGCTCACTATAGAACAACCCTTCCCATGACAAGAAAAATATAGTTCTTGCCAAAAAATTTAAGTTCAGTGTTCAATCATACAATTTTCAATTGCATATAATATAATTTATATATAATACATGTTTTCATATCATTCATGTAGTCATACAAATATGCTTGAACACACAACGAATCAATATGCACATAGGGAAGACATTAAATTCGAATTTATATGCCCAATTCTTTACCTACCCGATCTCACCACATGCTTAAAGGCGTTTAACACATAATTAATACCTAAATCTTTGCTTCCTGCAAAACGAACAAACTAAAACATTTTTCACTCCCCTTTTTCCAATTATTTTTCGAAAACCCATTCCAAAAATGGAATTAATTTCGACCCAAAAATAAAATTTCGGACCCCAAAAAAAAAAAATTAAAAAAATCAAACCTCCATCAAAAATAAAAAAATAAATAAATAAATAAAATTTCAAACTCTTTTCTAAAAATAATTTCAAACAAAAAATTATTTTGGACCTCACCAAATAAATAAATAAATAAATTTCAAAATAATTTAAATAAATTAATCACAGTTCAAAATTAAATAAAATAATTTCAATTCAAGTTTAAAATAACTTTTAAAATAAACACTAGTCCAAGTTTAAAACAAAGATACCTTAAAACACGTTTTTGGCTTTAGTGGTAATTAAAATCCAACCAAAACTCCAAGATATCACTTTGTAACACCTTACAAATTCCTCCTTTTGAAATACCTGTTTTACCCCCTTTAAAATACGAAATAGGAAACAACTAAGGCATTACCGCCACCGTAATAACGGCTAAGGTATTTATCAAAGACACACAATGAAGACATTTTCAAAACCTTTTAAAACAAAGTCAAAGTCCAACAGTCCAACCACACAAAAGTAAAATCAAACCAAAGTCAAACGAAATCAAACCTAAAACTTGGAACGTAGGCCCTTTCAAAACCAAACGAGTATTTAAAACCAATGTGTTAGTGTCATCAATCAATTAATAAACATTCAAAGCAAATAAATCATTCATATTCTAATACAACCTAGAACAAGGTTCGCTCTTCACTCAATCCCAAACATGAATATGTTGCAATACCTGAAAAACATTCTCTTTAAACTGTCTCTACAACTCACCATAAGAAATAGGTCGTTGTAGGGCCAAGATAAAAAGACAAGGTTAATCACACACAAAACACAATAATCAGCAATGCTGACTACATAAGGGTTCATGGAAACACACTAACATGATAACATCCTAGCAATAACAACAAAACCTACCTTTCGTTAGAGTTCAACATATAACAATAGACACAACACGGACTCATTACTTTATTTCTAATTTGGTTACACATCAAACGGGTTTCCAACAAAATCACTGCCCCTAAGAATTGGGGTACACTACCCAGGGAGCTAATCGAGTAGGCATAAATGTCACTTATTAGTGACAAACGTCCTACGCATAACAACAACAACAACAACAACAACAACAATAACAATAATAACAATAACAATAGTAATAACAACAACAACAACAACAACAACAACAACAACAACAACAACAGTAACAACAATAACAACAATAACAACAGTAACAATAATAACAATAACAACAGTAACAATAATAACAATAACAACAGTAACAACAATAACAATAAGAATAATTATAACAATAATAACAACAATAACAATAAGAATAATAATAACAATAATAATAATAATATGAATAATAATAACAACAATAATAACAATAACAACAATAATAATAATAACAACTATAACAATAACAACAATAATAGTAATAACAACAATAACAACAATAATAATAGCGTCTTGTACTCCTAGTAGAAGCTATGGTTAAATATAAAACCCCATAACTCTCCCCATATGTCCATACTCGGGGTTTATACGTTCCAAGAGTTTTGGTCCGTAATCTCTTTTACTTTACGCTGTTTACCTATTTTAAACTTAGTGATGAATCTTAATCCACAACACAATCAATCAACATGAATCATTCAAGTAATCAAACATTCCAATTCAATTCTTGAATAATTAGTGGTCACATTTAATTTAATGTTGAACCCTTTTTACAACTACCTCGGCGTAAAAACACCTTAAGTGCATAAAGTACTACAAATCCTATCCCTCGATATAAAAACACTTTAAATGCACGTAGGCACCGCAATATAAATTATCCGTGTGTACTGAGACACTTAAATACCTCAATTCCCATCAATAAAAATCACATGAACCATAATAAAATTCCCTTTCAATAATCCAAACTCAATTAAACATTTAGTTTAATTAAACATGCTCTCAATCATGCCAATAATAAAAGTACGGTTCAACAACAATATTCCATCATTATCAATTCCATTAAATAATTCATTCCAACCAATCGTGCTTTATAAACAATTAACCCATTTCAATTTAATTCAACCATCCAAATCAATTTACCAAATCCAACCACTACCTAGCATAATACTAACTTGGAATTAATCAAAATAAACCCTACATGATTCTACACGCTTAATAAATTTCGAGTACGCGTACATATCTCGAATAAGCTCTTAAAGTTGTATATACCTGAACATTTCCCGAACAAGGTCTCCTACATAGAGGGACAATAAAACTACATTAATTACCCTTGAATACATAATTTCCAGCAACTTAAACTCACTTTAAATAACTTATAATAATCTGAAAATTATTTTTTAAAAAAAACTCTTTAGTTAATCTTCTTTTTAATGAGTAATTTAACCCTCTTCATAAAAACCACAAAAGTAGTATATAGGGACAATATTCAGCAATATATTATAATCAAAACTCTTTAAGGGGGTGTTTGGTATGGGTTTTTGGAAGAGGTGGAAACGGAATCAGCTTACCGTTACCCTTACAATGCGTTTGGTTCACGAGTAAAGAAACAAATGCCGTTACCTCATGGTAACTGTTTCCACCCTTCTGTTTTCGGGGTAAATCTTGGGGAAACAAATTACGTTACTGAGCTCTAACACAAAAAACCAAACTCTTCTCTCTCCTCTCTCCTCTCCTTCGACACTTTCATCAGAATTCCCAAATTTTTTCTACAAATTTCCTGATAATTCTCTTAAGAAAACAGCAATTCTCCAAATTTCGCTCACTTTTTTTCAATTATCTACTTTAAATCAACAAGAATCCTCAATCTCAGGTTTGTTTCTCTCATTTTTTTTTAAAAAAAAAAAACCCTAGATTTTGATTATGTGTTGAATTTGTATATATTTTCATTCTGATTGTTTGTATTTTGATTTTATATCTCGAAATACATGGATTGCTATTTAATTTCCATAATTTCGATTTTATAATTACCTGTCATTGCTCTCATTTAATATCTAGGGTTAATATGATGTCAATTTCTAGGGTGGTTGATATCAATTTCGATTTTCTTCCAAATGAATTTGTGAAAATATTAACCAAGTATATATACAGTGAGATTAAATTTCTGGGTATCATGAATTGAATCATAGTACTCTGATGGAAAGTGTGTAGCCTGTTCTAGTCTTGTGATTAGAAATTACTGCTTATGATGTTCTTAATCTTGCTAATATAGGCGATAATGTGTATAATATTAACATTAGAGTAGTGAACTGGATACTCTGTTCCAGAAGGATACTCTGAAATGAGAAATTATTTGCTAGTTAATGATGTTGTTTGTGAAAGTGTAGATTGATACTATTGTACATTTTTTGGACTGATTTTTCAAGGTTTCTACAATGCCTCGACTTATGCGTTCCATAAGGAAAAAAAGCTTAAACAAATACAACTAGTTATTTCAATGGTTATTATTATTTTGATGATGTATTGGATGTGGCATATGATGTGTGTTGTTTCAATAAGGGGTGTTCAATTAAAAGAAAATAAAAAAAAACAAAAAATTGCTACGAATGTTAGTTTTGAGAGGGCTTTATAGAGAGAGTGATGTGAAATGCAAGAGTGAGCTTCGCATTAATAGAAGAACTTTCAATATTATTTGTGAGATGCTTAGAGACATTGGGGGTTTAAGTGGAACAAAAAACATGTCGCTTCAAGCGATCGTAGCCATGTTTTTATACACGTTGGCTCACCATAAGAAGAATAGGTCTATTGGACAATATTTCTTTAGAAGTGGAGAAACCGTGAGCCGACAATTCACCTTTGTTTAAGGGCTTTTCTCAAGTTGCATGAAGTACTACTTTACAATCCCACACCCATATTGGATGATTGTGAAGATGAAAGGTGGAAATCTTTCAAGGTATTGGTCTTTTCTAAGCCCCTAAATTTTGCTAGGATTTTCTTATTTTTGCTTGTTTGTAAGTAATATTTTTCCTATTTTTGTAGAATTGTTTAGGGGCATTAGATGGGACTTACATTAACGTAAATGTGCCTTCACAAGAACGACCAAAGTATAGAACAAGAAAAGGAACAATTGCTATGAATGTATTGGGTGTTTGTGCACCCAATATGCAATTTATTTATGTTCTTCCTGGTTGGGAAGGTTCGGCCCATAATATGTGTGTACTTCGCAATGCTCTCTCTAGACCAAACGGTTTTAGGGTACCTCGAGGTAAGTGAAGCTCATTCTTTTGTGAGTGTATAAGTTTTGTTAGTTTTGGTAGGTAGTAATCCTTTTCTTTAATAACTTTGAAGGTAATTATTATTTGGTTGATGCGGGATATACGAATTGTGAGGGCTTTCTTGCTCCATATAGAGGTCAAAGATACCATTTAAAAGAATGGACGGATCGACAACCCAAAAGTGCCGAGGAGTTCTATAACATGAAACATGCTAGAGCGCGAAATGTGATTAAGAGATGTTTTGGCCTACTTAAAGGAAGATGGAGTATTCTTAGAAGTCCTTCATTTTTTCCTATTAGAACTCATGGACATATCGTGATGGCTTGTTGCTTATTGCATAATCTAATTAGAAAATTCATGCCTACGGATGATATAAACGAAGATGAATTGAATGAATCCGATGATGATTCCGAAAGTGATTCCGATGATGAAAGGGAATTTATTACAAGTGTTGCTACTTCGGATCATTGGACCAATTTTAGAAACAAATTAGCCCAAGATATGTTTAATGATTGGAGGGCGAGAGGTAGACATGGTCAATAGCAAAAAATGTATGATTTTTTTTCCCTTCGATTACATTATATATATAGGTGTATTTTCTGTTTGTTTTTTCATTTAGAGCTACTGCTACTTCTGCTATGTCCTGCCGGGGTTGTTGCTGCAGGTGGTCTGGTAAGGGGCAACTAGTGCTGCCCTGCCAAGGCTGCTGCTGTAGTTGATTCATTGATATTCATCAGGCCTGTCCTGCAGCACCAAGTTACTGTCAGTTGTATATTCAAAACATTCAATCATTTTTAGTACATGTATTTTTCAGTTTTGTTTTCAAAATGCAACATTACTTGCCACAGATTTCTGGTTTATAATACTACCTTCATGATTCCCTGATATTACATTGTTATATTACTACTTGTTGAAACTTACAGGAATGATCTGACGTGTCTTGATTCTTTATTTGACTAGTGGCTTTGCAAGATGTTGTCATCTATGTATCAACAATTTGAGTGGAAATAACTTGTTGATTTTTGGCATACTTTTTAATTACTCGCATGTCATTGATTTTAGTGAGTTTGAATATTGGATTGCATATCTAAATTAATGATTTCCTGGTTTCAAAACTATTACCTACAAACAAGATGGTCTTAAGTGCATAATGGTTGACTGCCCGGCAGAATTTTCAATTAGTGTAACTAACAATAAATTATATTTTATTACTTGAAAAATTGATTATATTTTATAGGATCATTTTCTAACTTTGGCCTAATTTCTAATCTACAATTTGTTTAGGATGGAGACTAGCAATCGAGGAAGAGGTAAAAATAAAAGGTATTGGACGTATGAAGAAGATGCGGTTCTAATAAGATATTTGCATGAGTTGAGTTGCGATCCGAAGTGGAAATGTGAGAATGGGTTTAAGAATGGTTACATGAATAAGTTGGAAGAGATGATCAATGGTGTACTTCCTAATTGTGGCTTGAGAGCGGTTCCCCACATTGAGTCGAGGATCAAGCATTGGTCGGAGAAATATAGTGCATTTGCAGAAATGCTATCCACCTCAGGATTTGGATGGGATGCTGAAAAGAAATTGTTGCAAGTAGACAAGGCCGTGTACGATGAATGGGTGAAGGTATGAACTGCTATTTCATTCCTCTTTGTTCATTTTTTTCTTCTTCTGAAATTGCTGTTAACTCACTGCCACTGCTAAACTTACTGTTGTTGGTAAAATCAGACTGTTCTTTGAATTTTATTCAGTTATATGAGGTTAATTAATGACACTCTTTACTTGTAATAAACCTGGCAATATCATTCATATGTCCAGCTACCTATATCAAGACTTGCATTTGTTCATCTCATTGAACTGCACAGAGCTGTGCTCACATTTGTATACATTGGATTATTGGTCATAGAAGCTCAATTGAGCCAGACAAATTGGAATTTAGGTTATCTAACTAATTAAACACCCTAGTTGCTGATGTCTTCTTGAGATCGTGACCATATTGCCCTAATTATTGACTAGTTATAGTGAGATGCCTTGACTACATAAATAATTAGTGACAAAGCCAGAAACTTTTGATTAGGAAGCCAAGTAATCAGTGACTAAAGTATAAATTTCTACATGCTTAGTAACATTTACACAGTACTTGATCTCTGTCACACACTAAGCTAATATTTTCTTTAACATCCTACATTACTATATACATGTACTATCAGACAGCCCATACTAGACACCCCTGGTTTCTCCCCTGTATCATATGACCAAGATCTTGAAGGCATGTTTACTATTGGAATTAATCAGACGCTTGGTTCTCTTACATTCTATGATGACTTCTGGTTTAAACTAGTTAGCCGATGTTGAGACAGATTGCCCCTTTGACATGACTGACTAAAACATCCCCTATTTTTGTTTACTCCACTATAGTTTGTCTGGTGTTGGTAGATATTGCTCAGCCTAGAGCATTTTAAGAGTATACGCTCTTCAATGTAAGTAGTAATATTGTACATCAATTTGGATAGAGGACTAGTTCAGAAAGACCCTAAAAAGTACTGTACAGATTATTAACTATAATTTAATTATTAACCATAATATATTGTATAGATTATTAACTATAATTTGACTATTTTGCATGCACTAATATATTGTACATATTATTAGTATGTTGCCTAATTATTAGCTGTTTTTGCAAGTTTATCAGTTGCCTAGTTCAGTTCTGAATTTCATGTACATTCTCTTATATGGCAAACTCATAAGAAAGCTAAGGGGTTGTTTGGAGTTCCATTCATCCATTATAAAACTCTAGCAGAAATATACGCAAAAGACAAAGCTACCGGAGATGTAAGTGAGTCATTCGCTGATGCCATAGAAGGTATTGATCAAGAGATTGATAAGCAACCATTCATTGTCGAGAGTGATGAAGAAGATGATGTGAATTCTACTAATTCGGACACTTATTCTTCTACAAGTTAATCCGGAAAACGCCCCGTGAAGATAGAGGATGATCATATAACTCCTTCAAAAATGGCAAAAGTGAAGGCTTCTACAATTCATTCTTCTGCAAGTGATTCTACTACTCAATTTGGAAAACGCTCTATAAAGGCGAAGGAGGCTAAGGTGAAAGGAAAGAACAAGGTAAATTTGAAGAGTTTGTGTAGGAATGATGATGATGATTTGGTGGCCTCCCTCCATGATGTTTCCAACAATTTTGGGAAGATATTTGAAAATATCAATGTTAATCTCGGGACTATGGCTAGTGCATGGTCTAAAGCGGAAGAAAGGGAGCAAAGGATGGATGAAAAGGTGAACAAGGTATTGGACGAGGTGATGAAGTTAGATGGCATTTCTCCATCCGAAGCTTTAGAGGTTGCTACTATTCTCATGGCGGAAGAATATAAGCTTCATATCTTCTATCAAGCACCATTTAACATGAAAAAAACAATATGCAATTGATCTTCTTAAGAAGAAGTAGCATTTGGTTGCTGCCATGTCTTTGTTTTTTTGTTGAACATTTGCAACTTGAGCAATACAAGTTATGTGTTGGGATTATTCATATGATGATGGACATATTATTAGTCAATGTTTGGAAAATTAATGAGTGCCAACTTTGCTTTATATATATATTGTTTTGTTTTTTTTTTTTACTGTAAAATATGTAGCATAGACAATATTTTTTATCTAGGTTATTTTTTTATTTTTTTTTTTACCCGTAAAATATGAGCATAGACAACATTGTATTATTCATTCTTATTTTTCATTTCCGTTTGTTATACCAAACAAGAGGAAACGGAATGGTGATAATTGTTTCCATTTCCTTTGATGTACCAAACAACTAGTAAGGGTAACACTATTTGTTACCCTTTCCCCTCCTAATTTATTTCCATTCTGTTTCCTATACTAACTCCATACCAAACACCCCCTAAAACTTAATCAAAACATCACTTATATACTCAATTATCAATTAGAAACACCTAGAACACAAAAGCCCCAAATTTATTTGATATTAGAGCCCTAAAAATCAAGTCTTTATAAATTAAAACCCTAACTTAATGAATTATAAAATCTGAAAATTAAAACCAAACTAAATAATATGAAATCACACTTTTTAATCATTAAAACATGATTTTGATACCAATTAAACATATTTTGAACAATTAAAATCAAAACTCATAATTAAAATCATCAAAATAATTAAAATAAAAAGAGGAGAGAGAAGAGGGTTAGCCACGGTGATGGGCGGTGGACATCCGACCGGCAGGGGCAGCGCAGCAGGTGGCCGGCGGTTTGAGGTCATCCGGTTGGAGGGGTGACTTGGCAGTGGGTTCATGGAACCCACCCATGAATTTCACGGGAAGGGGAAAACAAGAGGAAAAGAAAGAGAAAGAAAAAGGAAAAAGGAAAAAGGAAAAAGAAAGAGAAAGAAAAATACTTACTTTGACAATTTAACTTTTTGGTTGGCAAAATTTTGGAGATTGAAGAGATATTTATAGAGTATGGTAAATAGAGATATTTGGGCTTATAAGAAATAATATGATGCAGAAATATTTGGCCCAAATTAAATAAAAGGATGATTAGGCTTAATATGAACACAAGCTATAATTTGGTGGAGTTAAGTATTGATCAAATATAAAACACATTTTATTTAAATTTCATAATTAAAATAATTTGCCCCAAAAATACAATTTATAAATAAATAAATAATGTATAAAATACATTAAAAATATGGGGTATTACATTTCCAGTCTAATTCATGTCCATACACTCAAGTAGGGGTGTTTAGATCCGGGTACCCGAATCTTCGGGTAGTTTGTAAATCGGCCCATGCCCCGATTTTCTCGAATCGGGTCATAGGATTCCTGGATTATTAATCCACCAACTCTTTTGTTTCTACATAAACTTACCATCTTTCATAGTTTAATCACTTTCATGTGAGTTTTATTGCTTAACTTTATAAAAAGTCATTATACAAAATTACAATCAATTAAAACAAAATAATTTACAAAAAAAAAAAAAAAATAAAATATTTTTAAAAAAAAATTTAACATTGTACTCCGTATCATTTTCCTTTTTAGACCACAAATCCACAATTATTGACTATCACAAGTACAGTAGGCTAAAATCCAAAAAAAAAATTGAAGAAAGCTTGCAAAGTTACAATACTTCATCAGATACTTTAACAAAGGCAAACACCATGAAATCTCCCAACAAATTAAAGTGGTAGCCGAGAATAGCCACTTTAACAATTATTCTCTCGCGTGGTGGGCGATGGTCGTGTGAATGAGATGAAGGGGATGGAGAGAGAGAGAGAGAGAGATGAAGGGGGGCGGAGAGAACGAGAGAGACAGAGATGAAGGGGGTAGAGTACTCCGATTACTCAATTATTCATCTTTTATGTAAAGCGGAAATATCATAGAACTGACCACATATAATAATATGTGTAACTTCATGATATAGAGATCAAAGGAACACACACACCACAAAAAAAAAAAAAAAAAAAAAAAAAAAAAAAAAAAAAAAAAAGCTATGGATGTACAAGTACAAATTTATAACTCTATGAACAACACCATTTGGGCCGGGCCTGGGCCTGGTTCTAGTCCAGAGACTCACTTCGTCATTTGACCCAAAATTTGAAGTAAACAAATTCAAAACGCGCCAAATAAATAAGCCCAATCATATCAATGATGACCGCATGACAACTTCCTAAAACACTTACTCTTGACGAAGGATAATGTCAGGATTCTCTAAGGAAGGCATCAATAAAACTTCAAATCAATATGGAGTACAAATAATTTCTTTAGGGGCTCTCCGAGGTTTGTTTGGTTTAAAGTAAAAATAGTTTTTCGGCGTGGGTGATGTCCCGAGATAATGCATTAGTTCAATGATTGAAATCCTTATATATATTTAATCTAACCGAATGACATATAATAGTACTATACTTTTAATTTAAAACTTTAAGTCGTGGGTTCAAATATTGTACAACCTATATTTTTAAGCACGTGAATGAAAGACTCGATTGATTGAGAAAAGTGCCACATGACACCTAAACATCTTTAGGAACGCCATTTAACATAATTTAAAGGACCATAGTTGAATAGTAGAAAAATCAAAAGTAGGAGTGAAAAGGTGAAAATGGATAAGAGGAAAGAAAAAAAAGGAGATAAGGAGGGAGGAAATACTATTGCGCATTTAGCGGTTAGAAGGGATATGGGTTCTAGTAACAAACTTGTTAGTATGGATCTTTTCCCCCAAAGTTTTCAAACTTTGGCGGACCTTTGATTTAATAAATTAATTTCCCACGGTTGTCTTTAAAAAAATAATAATAATAAATAAATAGAGGAGGGAGAAAATTGTGGCTTTCTTTATTTTGAAAAAAAAAAAAAGAGTAAATTTCGACCATTGAGAGAGTAATTATCCATTATTGTAAAACTGGTTTTTCACCCTTCACAACTAATCAAAGGAAAATGAAGGAAACTAAATAAATCATTTTTCATGAAAATATGTTACATTGGACAAAACACACCCTTAGTGTTTTATGTAGTTTCACCTTGAATTAATAGTCAAACCTTAGTTTTAATAAGAGTAGCTAATGTATTGAAGCTATCAAACGCTAGTTTATAATCGCAAATGTTGTATATTTGATTTTCTCCTATCATAAATATATTATCTGTTTCGCATAAATTCGCATTGTTATATTAGTAATCAATAAATTTAGGGATAGCCCCTAGGTACCCTAAGCCAATTTCTATGGTACCATTAAGGTCTGAAGGAACCAAAAAAACAAATAGAGTCGCATCATAATGTCGTACGACATTGTCACACAAATGTAAGGATGATGCACATCATGCTCTATCGAGCATGTTATGAATCTATAAGGATTAATATTACGTTGCCAAAACAAATTAAAAAATAAAAAGGATTACTATTGCGTATGTGCGTTACAAACTTACAATCTTATCCCAACAAGTCACTATTTATTTGGTCCCAAGTTCCGATTCAGTACAGTCCAATTGAAATTGGGCCAAAAATCTTCAAATTTTGTGATTTTTGAAAAGAGAAAGATATTCAATGTACTTTCCCTATCCACTTTCCACCCACACAAAAACAGCTTCCAAAGTTAAATTCAGTTGACCTTGATAATCCATTATCCACTTAATGATCTTGACTTTAGTTTGCTTTTCACAAATAAAAAGAGGTTAGATATTAGAAAAAACGTGCCTCACATTCATAACATTATGCTTATTTCTTACTCCCTCCGTTTCATAATCTATGAGTAATGTCTATTTCCATTCAATCAAATTTTGACCACAGTTTTTCATTCCACAGTTTTTCAATGCCAAAAAAAAGAAAAAAAAAGTAGAAGTGTATTGTTAAATACGTCTCAATATGTAGGTTTATGTAAAATGGAATAGGCACTATATTATGAAATGGAGTGAATAATTTTTTTTCTCCCACATGAAAAAAACCTCAAATTCAAGAAACAAAATTTTGATTTTCCTACAACAGAAGATTAATGACATGTTTGGAATTCTTCCTATTCATTCATAAGATCTTCAATTCAACAACTAACCTTTTTTTTTTATAAAAAAGAAAAGAAAAACTAAAGCCAGACAAATTAAAACAAACACAAAGCTAAAACAAGAGCCTGAAAACGAGAAACTAAACTAAAATTTGAAAAGAGGGGGAAAGAAGAAGAAACAGTTCTTAAAATGCATAAACGCTGTATGAGCGTTACAGCTGACATGAGTCTAAGCTAGTAATCGAAGACGGAGATGATGGAGAGGACGATGAAAACGAAAGTGAATTCTCCTCTACCTTTGGCACAATCTCCATCTTCTTGTCTAATTCCTCGGAAGTTTGACAACCTATGACGTCTGTGCCATCGAAGAAGGTGTCATCTAAACTAATCAAATTTCCTTCTCCTTCAAACATCATATCAATATTCTCTTCAAAATTGGTCTGATTGAATAAATCAAGCAGCCCGCCATCTTCATCAAAGGGAATATCCGGAACCAAGAGGGGGTCGTAACCCCCTGTATCCAAGCAAAAACTCCACGGGTTTTCTCTTGCATCCTCAGCACCCTCCATCCCTATCATAGCTGGGTGGTGATCAATGGAGTTAACTAGTTTAGACTCCTCAAGCTGAGACGGAATACCCATTTGTTGATCTTGTTCCCGCTGTACAGCATCAACCAAATTTTGCTGTTTTAGTGGCGCTTCATCTTGTAGCTCTTCTTCCTCTTTCTGTCGTTTTATTTGTTGTTGCTGAAATTTTGGCACTGCAACTTCTGTTTGTTTGGGACTTGGTTCCTCTGATTCAACCTTTGGCATAAGACTCTTCACACGACCAATGTAATTGCTAATATCAAAATTAGTCACCGCATTTGGGCCTCTATACTCTATTGCAGCCAGATCATATGCTGCAGCAGCTTCTTCTTGTGAACCTAAAGTAAAAATGATACAAATTTGTGTTAATAGAGGATAGTGAAATTCAAACTATACTCAACTAAGAAGAGTGCAAATTTATATACAGTATATAATTTCCCTTCTGCTAATATTGTTAAGCAAGCTCCATTACAAAATGGAGATGAGCCAAAGCATTCACGACAAGCAAGTCTTCATTACATAGAGAAATCAAATAAAAATCTCATGTTTAAAATTACTGTTGAAACAGAGAATTATATTTCAGTACATGGCCACAGCTAAAAGGTCATTGACTTAGGCTTTGTTCTTTTCGCCTGAAATTATCTTTCTCAACTTATTGGAACCTATCGATACTTATTTTAGTTGTAAACTGAGATTGTATAGCCTGTAATTGAAACTTATTTCTTCTAAAGCTTTGTTTCAAGAGCTGATAAGAATGATGTCAAACAAAAGCTCTAAAATGGTAGCAGGAATATACATTCAAATACTATAGAGCCTATATAATCTGTCACGGCATTTTAGAAAACTTTAACCGAGTAGACTAACAAACAACGAAGTGATGGATATGTCGGGCACTCGGACAGTCTATGGTATCTGATTTTATACAAGAACTTAGGGCCCCAATAAAAGTAAAAAGAAGCAAGAAGAAACTAGGATACAACTTCTCATTTAATTAAAAAGAAACAAGGCTTTTCTAAAGGATAATATCAAACCAGGTAGGGATGTATAAATCACAAATCATCATAACAATTTAATAGTTGGCCGGTAAGACAAGATCTAGTCAGAAGGTGAACTCCAAAGATAAGATGTGCATGAAAGCAGACCACATGTGACACATCCAACTAGGTTAATTTAGTTGACCATAACACATTTTTTCCTAGCCCTCCTGAAAAGGGGGAAAAATTAAACAAACTAATATTTAAATTAATATAAAAATATACAAAATATTATAGAAAAATTTCTGGAAAAAATAAATAAATAAATAAATAAAATCAGCAAGCATATAGTTCAATATGAATTATGAAGTCCATACCATTTAAGTGGGGACAAAATTAAGAAAAGATTTTTTTTATTTATTAATATTTTTTAAGCATGATATTCCCCAACTACTAACAATACACCTTAACATTTAAGGCAGGAGTTTTGCCAACTCAAATGAAACATGGGTGAGGGGCCAAACAAGCAACAAAAGTCCCTAAAAATAGGTGGAAATATGAGATAATCTTGTCCTACCTTGATGCCCTTCAATTCTCTTGTGTATAAATAAGATTACGAGCTATTTAACTCCCTAATTACCCAGGTAAGAGACCTTTCTTTCAGTTCAAAAGAATATTACTCAGTTAAAAAGACGAGGTCAAGATTCACAGCAAATTGATCAATTGCATAACGCATGGTTTTTAAGTGATTTCGAATGTTGTAATAGTATTGACCAAAACAAAGTCACAAGATACTCTACAGTGCTTTAATTTGTACATGAAGTTCCCATGTGCACAAGTAGAGTTTTGAGTAAGGGAAGATGGTAGGACAACACTAGCATGCATGGAAGTGGCCCTATATAGTAAACACACCCCTTATTCCCATAAAAAAGTTCTCTTTTTTCTTCACTACATAGCTTTTCTTCCTTAAATTTTCAGCGCTCATCTTAATCTCTCATAAAACTAATTTCTCAACAACTCTAGATCATCCCCTATATAAAGAAAAACAGAATTAAGGGCCTACCGAAAATACCAGTAAATCTCAAATTTATTTTCATAAGATTGATTCCTTTCTTTAATCCCCTTTTTGTACTCTTTTCTGATCAATTTTGACTTTATTACATATCTTTATAGGTAAAGGTGGGGGGTGCATAACTGCATATGTAATAGTCAGGTGTGACGGGATTTAAGCAAAGAGTAGGAATCTTAGTGGATCATAATTTTCACCAAAACCCTACCTAATTAATTAATCATACTAATAATTTTCTTCATAAAATCAGATCAAGCAACCCATTCCTAAAAGGTATTCACAATATTTGACTCACGTGACACCATGTGAGTCCGTAAGGGCAATTTTTTAATTAATGGCAGATCTACTGTACCGTACTCACCCCCTTTCCTTTATATCTTATTGTTTATAGTGGACAGGAATACATACAACATATACTATACATGATGATCACAGAAAGTGACCAAACCAAAAGGGTCAGTCCAAATATTAAGTATCTTTGTCCCTGTGATTATGATAATCACTTTGTCCGACCACGTATCTGCGTGTGTGCTCGTGATCCTAAATCACATAGAACGAGAGCGAGCACAAGAGAAATAGAGTTCAGGACATTACTGAAAGTGCCTAAGTAGAGGTATTTGTTCCCATAAACGCGCCCGATTCGTGCCTCCCATCGCCCATTATGATGATGCCTACAAAAAAATAAATTGATTAAAAATAAATTTTAATGAGACATTCAAAGAATCATAGATGTCACATGACCCATAAAATTAAAGAAAAAACAATGAATATTCAAACTTTTGACCATCTTTTTACATAAATTCTACCTTCAGAGATACATTCTCATAATAATACAAAAATCTCCCAAAAATTTAAGCCTCTAACGACTTACAAGTATTACAAGAACACATCCTCCAAAATCTAAAAAAGACGACAAATATATTAAAATGGTCAAAAGTTCGGACTACTGATATTTATTGTTAACTTGATTCAAAAAACAAAGCAGGGCAATAAAATCCATTGAAATGTACCTAGCCACGCCACGATATTTCGAAACACCCCTCGAAAATCCACTACTTCTCCGTCTCAATGACGCCAAGTACTCTTCCTTGGACGCATTTTGCATGACCTCAACCTCTTCCGTATAATTTTCTATCTACATAAATCAATACATACCATACCATATTGTAAGTCAAATTCCTCTTTATTATTATTATTTAATTTTGTAACAACATTAAAGCACGACATTAAAATTAACATTGAAAGCATGACCCAGCTGTGTGTGTCAAACATACAACAAGTGGAAAGAAAGTGGTGCAAGTCGCAAAATTAGATTAGCAATAAAACACCGCTGCATTTCATTTTGACAAGACTTTGGGATATAAAAATTATAATATAGTTTTACTTATAATTGCTCACAAACTTAGGTTACTCACTGGAAAATTTAATGTCGTCTCTGGTCCCCAATACTTAAGTGCCGCTAGATCGTATGTCCTAGCTGCATCTACTTCACTATCATATGCTCCTGCATTTAAATAATCACCCCAAAACAAAACAATTTCAAGATTGTTACGACATTAATCCCCCGTCTCTAAAGTTCTTCGTGTTTTGACCTTTTTTTTGTCACAATTACCGTTCAAACAGGAATAATTTTTAGAGACGGACAAATATATAATCTTTGAGTCGGCTATTTATGATGCATTTGTTTTAGAAAATCCTAATTTATGTCGGAGATGGGCAATTTTGTAAATAAATCAACAACTTATTAACCCATGCATCGAAAGTCATGCTGACTAGAATTTATTATTGATTTATTTACGAAATTGTTGCTCTCATTTTTGAGGATGAGATTAAATTTTTTAAAAAAAAAAAAAAAAAAAAAAAAAAAAAACGAATGAATTGGACTTACCCAAATAAACTTTGAACAGGAAGCGGAAGATGAACGTTGAGTGAGATAGTCAGAAAGACAAAGAAAACGCACGCAGTCAGCAAGTTGGCAGAACAAACTCCAAATAACGTTATACGAATACTCCATAAATAAAATTAAAAAATTAAAAAAATAATGAAATAAATCAATAATAATAGGACAAATTTAAATTTATTAATTAATTATTAAGTAGGAGTATTACAGTATCATTATCACCAACCATACAGTAATCAAAATATTAATTAACCGAGATTACGGATCTCCATGAGAATACTCACCATTTAATTTTTTTTAACAAAAATAAATAATTAAATATCTTTTTTAATTAAATAAAGAGATTTTCAGAAATTACCTTGTCTTCCTTTTTTGTTTTGAAGGCTATTCCAAGAACTTTTATCCCATAAATGTGCTTCAAATCTTCCTGTCCATCTATGTCTGCAAATTTCACCCAAAAATTAAACAAAAATTAAAACTAACCGAATTGCCAAGACATGCAAATTAATTAATAGACATAAAATTCAAATTAAATTCAATCAGCATTTGATCAACTCTAATTTCTTATTAAATTTTCACAAATCAACAAAAAAAAAATTAAAATTGACAAGTGGAAATTAAAAAAAAATCATTGTAAATTAAATTAAATTACCTTGTAACACCTCTGTAAATGGAGCTACGACGATTGGTACATTTCTCAGTTTTAGGATTAATTGGTGCTCTCTTTCTTCTAGTTCGTTTAGGCTTAGCCGGCTTCTCGTCGTCATCAATTTTAATTTGGTCATTTTTATTTTTATCATTATCACCATCATTATGATTATGATAATCAACTATACAGGAAGACGAAGACGACGACGAAGAAGACGACGGAGACGAAGGCGACCCATTAGAGGAGTCAGCAGCAATAGCAGCATTACTAGTAATTGGAGAAGAAACACGACAGCGACGGCGCGGAAGCGGAGGCGGAGGCTGGGATTGTGAATGACACCTCTTAGTCTTCATCCTCCTCCTCCGCTGTTTCGCAACAACAAAGAATAAGTGAAACAAATAGAGTAATGTATGGTATGGGTTTGAATGTGATAAATTAGCAAGAGAAATTTGGTGAAGAAAAGGGTGGTTTGTTTACCAAAACAAGGTAAGGTGGATGGGAGAGTGAAGTGAGAGAGAAAAGAAAGATTGTGTAAAACAGACTTTGAGACTTGTTCTTTTCTTTCTCCTGATGTTTCTGCTGAAGGGGTTTTTTAACTATGGTTGAGTTTAAGGGTTTTTTTTTTAACTAGAGTATTGAGTTTTTTAATTAAATTTTAATTTTATAAAATTAAATGTAATGGGTTTTAGAATTAGGTGTAGTCAAGCCAAACACTTGGCTTAATGGCTCCAAGTTGTTTCAGCCATGCTACCAATCAGGATTTGCTATATACAGTGTGTAACTTTTGGATCTCTCTTTTAAGCCTTTTTTTTTTTTACCCCTTTCGAAAATACAAATAATAAAACACTTTTGGTTTTTTTTTTATTTATATTTTAAAGATATAAAAATAAATGAAATCATCAACGTTATTTTTTCTTCTATATATATGAACTAGATGGAAACCCGTGCGATGTACGGTTTTTTCATCTAAGATTTTTAATTATTTGATTTATTGTATTTATTTCAGACAAAATTAAAATTTTAATATTTATTTTTTTTACTATAATTTATAATGAATTTATTAAATATAAATAAATGGTAAATATGATATTTTTTTTCGTTATATATAATCTTGAATGTGAAATGATAAATTTTTAATAATTTAAATTTACCATATCTTTTATTTCGATAGAATCACCAACCTCGTCCACAACCAACCTACTACATCAATGGATAAATTGAACCGTGAAATGTTAGCCAAACTGAAATTGATATAAATTAAATCTTGAATAATTCTTGTGTACAACGAGTGTACATTAAGTTTATTGTAAAACGGTCAGTTTGAGCATAACTTTAACTATTTTTATGGTAACTTTTAATTTATCGTTGGTTTGAATTTTATTTTAATTTGTAATTTCTTATAAATTCGTGATTAAATACTATAAAAACTAATATGATTAATCTAATACATTACAAGTTTTTTGTAAGATAAAATTTATTAATAGAAAAATAATAACTTTTGTAGTATAAAGGGTAACTTTAAGTGCTTTTAACACAACTTTAACTCGTTTTATAATAAATTAACGTGCACCCGTCTTTTTAGAGAATTTGTGTTAAATTTTTACATTTATATAAAATAAATCAATATATTTACCTATAAATGAAAAATTGTTGTGATATAAAATCAAATCTATGCATTGGAATTTTTTCATCATCTCCAAAAATAACCAAAGTCATCCATATATTAAGTATACAACATCTGATCGTATGTCATTACATAAACAAATAATCGTTAAGTATCCTAAATAAATACAATGTAACTAATAATTACAAATAAATATATGTTATAATGATAGGTATCAAACTTTATTATAAGAGTTTATCATTTAAATATTTTTTAGTATATTTTTTTTGGATTTCTTATACTCGTAGTATTGAATAAATAAATTTATCTTTTCCTATATTTTTACTTTATTTTTTTCATTAAAATAATTTAATTCGTGGATTATAATCTAGCATTAAAATTTTAGATATATCAAATCTAATTCGTTACTTTTATCTAGGTGGCGACGTAGTTTTTTAATTCAAGAATAAAATACAAATTTTTCTTCTTATTGGTCGAAATAAGTATATTTCTTACATGGCGCTCCTAATGCTCTCCAAATATGCCTACTTTATTTATATATATTAGATTAGATTATACATACTTCCTCTGTTTTAATATATTTTTCTAATATATATATATATATATATATATATATATATATATATATATATATATATATATATATATATATATATATATATATATATATATATATATATTTGTTAGTACTATTTTCTTCTATTAAAAAAAAATACTTGTATTAGATTAGGTAAATGAATGATTTAATTGAAATTATATCATTGATAAGAAGAAAGTGTTATTAACGTTTAAACTTTATACTTATTCGGTTAATCCATACATTTAATTTTTTGAGAAATTCTCTTTGGTAACACTGTAGTTTTTAATTTTTTCAGTGGTGAATTGTGAAAAAATTTATTATCTTTGGTAAACCTGAATTTTTTATATTAAGCTAACCATGACATTAATGATAAATTGTAGTTAAATATTTAACTAGAGTTAGTTTATTTATTTATTTTATTATTATTTTTTTACTTTACAAAAAAAGAAATAATTTTTTTTAAACAAAAAAAGCCACTCTTCCCCCACCAACCAGCCATCAACCCACCACTCTCCGCCCCCACCCACGCCGGCGCGCCGGCCTCCCCTTCCCCCTCAACCGACAACAGCCAGCAACATCAATCAGGCAACCACCTTCCTCGCCCTCGACCTTTACCTTCAATCGTCGGCGTCTTTTTTCGATCCTGCCCCGTACTCCTCCCCCGTCCTAGCCACCTTTCCTCACCTTAGTCTTGAAACCTCGCTGAAGCGACGAACCTCAACCAGTCCCAAGCCTCAACCTACGTGTCAACGCATCACCGCTGTCTCGCCCAAGCCCTATCGACGATCCAATTACTTTCGTTTCCGGCCGATTCAATTACTACAAGAGGTTTCGCGTTTACTTTCATTTACTTCCGATTCAATAGCTCTCACTCAAGCCCAAGCAGAAATTAGGGTTTCGCGTTCAATTTTCGGCCGATTTAATTATTTCAAGAGGTTTCGCGAGCTTGAATATCACCATTTTGAAGTTGAATTCATGCTAATGGTGATAATTTTCCAGAGAAATTGGTGAAGGAAGAGGATGATGTGAATCGGGGTGAGGGGTTGAGACTTGAGAGTTGAGGTGTGGGAAGGAGGGAGTGAGGTTGCCTCTGGGAGGCCGACGCAGGGTTTGGGGATGGTCGGACAGTAGGGGACGAGCACTGGCAGGGGAGAGGGAGGGGGGCTGCCGCCGGTAGGGTTTGGGCTGGGTTGGTTCGATTTTTTTTCTTAATTTATTTATAAAATAATTTAATAATTAAAAATTTTAAAAACTAATCATGTTTTAAAAATTTAACTAGAGTTAGACTCATAATTGCATACAACATTAATGTCACCATTGAATTAGTATAACAAATTAGAGTTTACCATGAATAATAAGAATTTTTACAATTTATCAGTGAGAAAATTAAAAACAACTACAGTGCTACTACCAAAGAGAATTTCCCTACGTTTTTTATTGGCTTTCTCAAGTATACAAAACAGAGGAAGTATATATATATATATATATATATATATATATATATATATATATATATATATATATATATATATATATATATATATATATATATATATATATATATATATATACACACACACACACGAAGTATAAATAATTCATATCGTCAACCTTATTTTCTTCCCTATACTATCTTAGTTCCTAAGATTTAAATCATAGTACTATTTACGTGGTAAAAAAAAAAAAAAAAAAAAGATAATTTCAATCATACATTATCATTTATATTTTATAAAAAAAATATATCAAATAGGATCTCGCTAAGTTTGTATAAATCTAAATATTCTAAATTTAAGTGAATCAAACCTTTGAAAATGATAGGAATATAAAAGTATAAAATAACAGTGTTATGTTGGAAAATATTACGGAGTAATGACCTATTTAGTTTGAATGAAACTATAAGTCAACAGTACTTAACTGCTTATGATGCATTTTGTTTCTTTCACATATAAATAAATAAACAAATAACAAAATTGGATCAAGATTTTTTAAGAAAAAAAAAAAGGTTTATGTTATTTGCATCATTCTAACTTTTCTACACCCAAATAAAAAAATTAAAAAAATTTCTAACTTCCTACCAAAAAAATTTCTCTAAAAGATAACTTTAGCTTCATACTAGTATATAATAAAAACAATAATAAGTGCAAAATTATGAAAATTTTGAGTTTACACAAAAATTGATACTCCCTCCATCCCTTATTTACATGTTTATTTTCTATTTTAAAAATATATGTTTTTGATAATGTTTCTTCTTTTTGACAAGTTGTCATTAACTTTTTTTTTTTTTTTTTTTTGTATTTTTAACATCATTTTCCAATACTTTTCCTCTCTATCTCTACAATAATTACCAACTACCTTTTCTTTCTCTTTATCACTCTCTAACCCCACATGCATATTTGTACTTCTCAACCATGCCTTTTAAGTTCCTTAATTCCTGTGTAAAATGAGAAGTAGGCATATAAATAAGGGACAGAGGGAGTAGAGCTGTCAATTCGAGTAAGCGAGTCAGGTTTGGGTCGGGTTTAGGTCGGGTTACATTCGCGTTGGGTGAATAATGGGTCGGGTTTAATTCGGATTTTCACGGGTTAAAACAGGTTAGGGTCATTCTCAAGTTCGAGTCGGGTTCGGTTCAAGTCAATAATTTGCGGGTTATAATCATTTTGGGTCATTCTCGGGTTTGAGTCGGGTTCGGTTCAAGTCAATAATTTGCGGATTATAATCAGGTCAGGTCATTCTCGGATACAAGTCGGGTTCGGTTCAAGTCAATAATTTACGGGTTACAATCAGGTCGGGTCATTTTCAAGTCGGGTCATGTTCGGGTTCCTTTGACTATAAATAAATAATTATCATTTTTATCAAGCTAATTATTTCCTTTGGCTTTGACTATATAACAATATATCTGGCAACATACTAGGGAACTATAGCCCATAATTAGGAAGTTAATTATCTCCTTTGACCAAGCAACAAATATATACTATATCTAACTCTTTATTTTGGGGATGATGCTTCTTTCTTTTGCTAGCCTGGACCGACTTGGTCTCCCTGCATCCAAGACAAAATGCTTTGATCAATATTAAGATAGAGTAGTTTTAGGCTTACGAAATTACGACTTTACGAGTAGCTTAGAATATATTTAGCATATATTCTCTTATTATTATATACTTCTTCCGTTCGTTTTTACATGACCAGTTTCTTTTATCACGCTTGCCAGTGCAAAACTTTAACAAACAATAACTTTATCCTCCATAAGTAAAAATTATAAAAGTTATATATTATGATAGTACTTATTGAGACGAATTTAAAAAGATCATATATGAATATGTTTTTCCTTACATATTATTCACAAAAGACGGTCAAAAGATGGGTGGTGAATAGTGTAAAAGTCAAAGCGGGTCAAGCAAAAAAAAACAGAGGAAGTATATATGCTAAATATATTCTAATAATTAGAAATGAGCAAATAGCTACAATTAGTCTATGTAAGGAGTCGTATGTTTTGAACTATTCACTATTGAACTTATCATAGTAACTCGTTTGCACAAGCACACAATTAACTCAAGTGACAACGTAACTATATAACTATACTTTGATCAATATTAATAAGGTGGTCTAAATTGACTTTAAGGTGATTTGAAATCGGGTCAGGATCAATTTGGGTTGAATTTAGGTCTGGTCAATAACAAGCCGTGTTGATTTCAGGTCGGGTTAGTAACAAACCGGGTTGAATTTCGGGTCGGGTTGATAATAGGTCGGGTAAAATTCAGGTCAGGTTAGTAACCGGTCGAGTTAAATTCGGTCGAGTTAGTAACAGGTCGGGTTAAATTCGAGTTGGGTTAGTAACAGGTCGGGTTAAATTCGGGTCAGGTTAGTAACATATCGGGTTAAATTCGGGTTGGGTTGAATTCGGGTCGGGTTAGTAATAGGGTTGGTTGAGTTCGGTCGGGTTAGTAATAGGTCGAGTTAAATTCGGGTTTTGACGAGTTAAAACGAGTTTGGGTCAATCTCGGTTCAGGTCGGGTTCGGTTCAGGTCAATAATTTACGGGTCATATTCGGGTTGGGTCATCTCCAGGTCGGTTCATGTTCAGGTTCGGGTATTAAATTCTCGGGTTAACTCGGGTCTAGGGTTGGTTTCAGGTCGGGTCATATCAAATTCGGGTCACCATTTTTCCGGGTTCAAACGAGTCGATTAATAATCAGATTCAAATTGATATTTCGAGTCGGGTCAGCTTTTGACAGCTTTAGGAGAGAGTAGATTTTTTTAAGCAGAAAACAATTTTTAGTTTTTGTTTTTAAATTGTGGGTTAAGGGGAGCTGGAAATGTCAGTTACATTGTGGAGGGTAATATTTGTTGCCCAAAAAACATGAAAAAGCAGGTGAAAGAGAGAACACGTGTGAGATCAAATCTGAAGAGTGAAAAAGAGATTTGGCAATTTGCTTATGACTTTCAATTATGCCAGCAAACTTGTACAGAAACTCTCATCACCCACTTCACTTATAACAAAACAAACCCAGATTTACAGGGCATGCAAAAACATTACCATTTCATTTGGGCTCTTTTGTATTCACTTTTGCCCTCTTTTTCTGGCCCAATTTCATGCTGTATGGAATTTGGATTCTTACACTGCACCTAAATTCCCTTTTCCCATTGACAAACAATAAACAAACTTCGCCATGTTACTCGGATTCGTCATTTTATATCTAAGTACTTGTATCCGATATGAGTTTCTGTGTTAACCTGATGACATCACTTCGCTTGCACCATATGTGCCTCAGTTTAATGGGGAGATATATAGGAACATAACTAAGATAGAATGAGGATTGATTTCAAAATTGCACCGGAGTTTTCATAAATGATTTCTATATTTCATTGCAGAAGGCTTACCGTGTATACAAGTTCTTCAGAAGTTTTTGGAAATCTGTACACAAAAAAATTGCAGATTTGCAGAGCTATTTACCATAAAACTGAAGAAAAGGGAGCCACTGAAAAACCAGCACCTCCACCACATAATAACATTCCCCCAGATTCTATTCTGCTCCTAAACGTTACTCGGTCCAGCAAAAGTTTCTCTGCAGGTACTTCACAATTGTAGTCTTCGATTCTTCGAGTACTAGTTCTAGTGTTATCAGAGTTGCTGGTTTCTCCTCCACTATCCTTGGAAAAACTTTTGACATAGTTTCTTATGTCTTCTTCAAGTGAAATGGAGGGAGATTTTGACAATGAACTATTATGAATATTTTTAAGTGGAGAACCCTCGTGACATTCCACAAATGGAGTTCTCTGCATATCAACAGGAACAACGAACATTAAGGATTTATCAAACAGACAGTTTTATTATTCAAATATTTTCAGGCAGATAGATACTGTCTGAAGACAAATCAGATTCCATGCTAAACAGGAGGCATATATACCATCCATCACAATTAAGACATTAAGTCATTGCCTGACTATTAGGACTTAATTGAGGTTATGTAGCTACTCCTACATGCTAGAAAGAAGATTTCATTAAGTACAATCATGCATGAGTGCAATAGCTCTATCAAAACTTCATTGAAGCATACAGCTAAACGCTGATGATCCATCCAGAATTTGTCCATAAATTAAGGTAAAGTCGACAAATTTATGTGCAACTTTGCTTAAAATTTCTCACTAGGATGGCCATGTTAATAAGAACTATAATCCCAAATATGATTCCCCCCCCCCCCCTCTAAAAACAGTACCACTCGTTGCAGGAAAAACACATGCAATTCAAAGAGGCAAAACTATAGTCATACTCACAAGTCACAACTACAACTAAGCCATGAACCCATTTGATGTGTGCAAAAATGCAGCAATAAAGAGCAGAAAAACCAGTCTAACAGAGGCATGAATTTTAACAGTATTAGGATAGATTATGATATAGAAGTAAAGGCCAGTATCAAATAATATGGCAAGAAAACACACAAAGGATAACAGTCAATGTAAGGAACAGACCTGGGTCTCAAAGGAGTAAGCATCACTAAATCTGCTTGGAACTCCAGGTAAACCTACTCTTTCACTGCCTGGGCCATCTACACTAACCATGGAGGGTATATCCTCTATAGATGAAAAGTCCGACTGATCAAATGTTGATATTGAAGCACATTCATCAAAAAAAGCCAGTGCATCTTCTTCAAGGTGCCTAGACATTTTCTTCCTTTCAAAACTAGCCTGCACAAATTTAATATCATGAAATTTAGCAGAACCATAGGAAGGATCAAGGAAGATACATTAGCCATTCAAGAATGAATTCAAGGTAGCAGATTTAGTAATAATGAAGTAAAAGACTCATCAATAAAAGAGGCTATGAGGATTTTTATAAACATATCTCAAGCACTTTACAGAAGCTTTCAGATGCAAGATATTATTCCAACAAACTAACCAACCTAATCGATGTAGAGTGGATTAGACCCTTAGTAGAGATTTAAGAGAAACTCACAGCTAGTGAAAAATGCTGCATGACTAATCCAACTCGCTAGGACTAAGATACAGAACAATCAATAGGTAAAAAGAATAGTAATATGGACATCCTCCAACTCTATTTGTCACCAGTCCATGATACTAAACACAACCTAGGCGCCATCACTACCCAGTAACAATATAAAATAGAGTATCACCTTTCTTACTGCACGAGTTTTCTGCACAACAGGAGTCTTTGGCTCAGGAACAGTGTCGTTAAGAATTTTAAATAATTCACTCTCACGATGCTCTTCAACAGCTAATTCTGCTCGAAGTTTCCTGGTACGTTCTTCACACTGAAGCAAGAAAGACATTCAAAAGAACACATTTACTTCATGACAGAAAGATAGCTATGACATCAGGATGACAATTGTCTCATGACACAGCATGTAACATTATCACTCATTCATCAACGCCAAACATATCATCACAGTATATGATGACAAAAGAAGTGGACCAAAAACCATTGAGGTGAATTAAAAGAATAATGTTGGTGTAGGTTTTGTTACATATGACTATATGAGTATGCTCCAAGGGTGCCAAAAGGACATAAAATATACCAGAGTGGACCAGAGGGGGATTTTTTTTTTTTTTTTTTGGATATAAAAGCATAGCTGGAATCAAAAACAAAGCATTTGTTTGATTTAAAAAGAGATTCAAAAGAATATACATGACATCTTATTATCTCTCCCCCTTGCATGTCGTGGCAAAGATTCACTCTGTAAACAAAAGTACTTGTAAACCTGACATTAATTTTACAAATTTTTCGAATTCTTTTCTGAGGAAAGGTAAAGTGGTGAACCTCCAGACATCATGGAGAAACCTTTAGTCAGAGTTGCAGAGATATTTATTGTGTACAACTTCTACTTCACATGAAACTACATGGTAATGGCACTAATGAGAAAGGAGGTCTATAACAACTACGGGAGCCCAAACAAGCAAAATTCTTAAAAGAAACAAGTGTTCAGCTATCTGACAGAATCTTTTTCCTTACAAAGATCTTTAATAATTTATTCAAGAAAGCCCCAAGTACCAGGCCGGATTGCCAGCAATATAATGCATTCCTCCTCTAATAGTTTGGAAATTGTCTACAAGGAAATAAGGAAAGGAAAAGGAACACAAAAGGAGGAAAACAATACAAAACTTGTAGCAGCTGCTTAGATATCTGTTTAAACTGTATTTTAAAATCATGTAGTCAACCAGTCCAAAGGAAATGAGACCGACAAAGATCAGTTTCCAACAAAATGAAAGATAAATTACCTCTTCCAGCTCCCTAGCAAATTCCTCTCTAAAATCTTCTACTAGTTCAACTGCATTAGGATCCTCCAGTTCATGAATAACATCAGAATTGATGCCGCTATCAGTTACATCAGAATCACTCCTTAATTTGACCTACAAATTTTTTTAGTAGTTTAGCATGTGACAGGTGTATGATTGCTTGGCACAAGATTGCTTAAGAAAATGGTTACCACCGAATCATGTAATCCTAATTTACATATCAATTTCAAGTTCACTCTTTAAAAGGCAGCTCTGCATCTCATTATAAGAGCTTTTAGAAGGAAATGCCAATTGATGGTCTTTACTTAGTCCATCCAATGGCCTATTACATGTCTTGCAACGTGATATTGACCGCTAGTTTTGTTATAGTGCCATGATTTATCAGAACAATTCAAATTTTTATAGAAACCAAGTCTATTTACCAGTACTGCAAAAGGCACTTTTTTTGTGTACTCTTCAGTGACAATATGGATCCAGTAGCTCATCCTTCGTCCATGAAAAGAGTATATGTGGATCAGAGGCTTTCCATAAGATATAGATCTCCCAACCACTCTCCTTCTTTGATTTTATTTTTATTTAAAGTTTACTGTTGTATCTATACAGCTCAGGCCTCAGGCCCTCATCCCATAGAGAATTTATTGCTGGAAATCAGCAGCACCAAGGTGATATGGGGGTCGATTCATTTTAAGTCTTAAGTTTGGCCAACAACGAAAAGTAAAAAAATACCAAAAGTTAATTTGATACTTCCTCTGTTTTTTTAGATGACACGTTTCTATTATCACATTTGCCAACGCTCAATTTTAACAATTAACATCTCCAATTATCAACATTGTAAAATTATAAAAAGTGGATATTAATAAAATTTATATTAATACGATTCAACAAGATCCCACATGATAATGTTATATCGTAGCTATAAATCACAAAGCTAGTAAAAATATAGCTTGTGAATAGTGCAAAAAGTCAAAGCATGTCAACTAAAAAAAACGGAGGAAGTATTTGCTAGGACCTGGAAACAAAACAGAGCAAATTCACAAGCACAGTAGAGGGAAGAGGCCAGCTAATGGTATGATGTATTGCTAATCAGTGAAATCAACAATACAACTCTCCTTCTTTCGAGAGGAAGGAAGCTCTCCAAAACTTGTTACTACAATTTTCTGCCTATCCCTCACCTCCTACCATCTTCCTCTTTATAATCCCTTCCCTAACAAACTTTTACAGCTAAGAAGGAATAACAAACTAATTCCCAAAATTACTACATTACCCCAAAACCCACTAACAACCTCATAACAGAATTCCACCTCAGCATAAAGTTGCTGGGGAGTTCTTTTTGGCCTTCCTGCGAGCATAAGTGATTATGGGCCTGGGCTGATTCCTTGCAGTATTTTACAAGAAAAAAAATCTACCAATGAAACTCGCCTGCCAAAGCATCTATTAAGGAAATCATCTTAAGGACACTTGTCGGCTAGGAAGCTCAACCAGTCCCTAACTCCCTAATCCGATAGATCCTTCAAGAATTAGAAGTTCCAAGAAATTAATCAACCTCTTCCCACCATAAATGTAGAGAAATTAGCACTATGAACAAAACAAATGGTAGAACCTGAAATGGGTGGACATGCCCTTTGAACAAAGCACAAATCATTAAGGCTGAAAAGGTTGTACATGCCCATTTAAAGAGTGTTATTAGCCTACGAGTGTCTAAGAAATCTAATGTGGTAGAACAAAGCAAAGTGTTGAAGCAGGGGAGTCTTGTCAAAAGTTTTGACACTGGTAGTTTGGTATTAGATGAAAAAGGTTAGAATTGATATAAGATCAAATGCTCAACTTCATCATAATATTAAATATTACAGTAATGAATCGGATCCAGCAACCAGTAATTAACAATAATATCAGTTAGGAAGAGTTAAGAGAAGAGGATATATAATTGATAATTATCCACTAAGGAAGATTACAGGGGCTCTAAGCACTCGAGAGGCTTATATTCTCTCCCAAGCAAAGAAATTACATCACACAAACAACCTCCATTCTTTCTCTAGTGCTATCTCTTTTATTCCATTCACTATATCTCAGCTCTGCATTCTTAAAAAACTGCCACCTCAGCTACTTCCGAACAGATCTTCATTAAACTTTCCTATATTATTTGGGAACAAATCTTGCATACGTCTGTAGGATAGGAGGCTTGGGACAATTAGTTACAGCTACCTCCTTTACTCAGTTAAATCCTTGCACAGGTCAAAAGACAACCTTGTTCAATCCATTCTATAATAGTTGCACATGATTTTATGAGCAAAACAAGCAAACTCATAATTTCTAATCGCATTGCATTGAAGAATGAAAAATAAAATTGCTACTAAAGATGACCTCAACAATTCATAAAGCATGGCATCTTAAAGTTGGCATTATTCACTAAGACGTCAGCAAACAATGTGTTGAGAACGTCTGTTTTAAAACACACATTACGGTGATCTTGCCTATTCAGTTCATTTAAGACAAGGATGCAGGGTTGTCAAAAAGTTTGCATATATATGACATTCATTAGAAATCAACGATCCACTGAGATCAATATAGCAAGATGGAGTAGCCATAATGTATTTTCAGAAATTTCTACTACAAAACTTACTAGTTCTTTTTCTTGTTTATGGATTCTATAACGTATACCACTATATCTATGGTACAAATTAAATTTATTACAATCAGTTCGGTTAATAAGACTTTGGAGCCCAGAAGAAAATTTATTATTGGACAAGGTATATTATGCAACTATGGCCAGCAGAACAAATCAAACCTGCCTCACAATTTGAAATTCTATACAACACTGCAACTTTCCCATTCTAATCCCCATATTGCACAACAGAGCACATTCCAGGTAGTTGTTTGGTAGAGTACAGCTGGCTTCAGATTTTCCAATCGATCATACTTATCAGCTGGTTAGTAATGTAATTAAAGTTGGCTAATCATTGAAAGTAAGGAGGCAATTGGATTGTAAAATAACTTGAGGCAAAAGCAAAGTAAAATGGAAAGAAAAAACATTAAAAATATAATCTAGAGACACTCACATGTTTTAAGTCACTCTGCAAGTCAGAGATAACCCGTCTAACTTCTGAACGAACAGTTTCAAAAATTCCACCAGTAGTGCGACTATTGTCTTTTAAGGGAGTTATCTGGAATGGAAGGAGCCAAATTTTAGGGACTTAGGGTCTAATATTCAACGGAAATAAATATCAAGAAACCAACCTTCTCCTCTGAAACTGCATTAATGGTCTTTTCTTCAGCTTCTGAGATTGAACTTGTTGATCTTTCATCATCCCAATGAGGTATTAGAGAGCCAGACTATTCAAGAAAACAATCACAGGAGACTGATGAGATTTGTCCTTTAATAGAACAAAATAAAAAAAAAAAAATATATGTTATGAAATGAATAGCTAAGAGTATAAGAAAATAATACCAGATTAATGGCAGAATCATCTGAAGTCTCAGAGGCAGGATGCTGACTTGACCAAGTATTCCGGCCTTTCAGTAATTCAGAGAAATCAGAAGCACTTCTAGCCAGATTGCTCTTTTTATCAACCAAAGCACGATTTGCTTTAGAACTGATATTACTTCTGCTTCTAGAATTCAACAATTCACTTTCCTGCTCCTTTTCAAACTGAACAAATAAACAAATATACAACATTATGCATTTGAAATTCAAAGAGAAAACTAAATTTTCAGGCATATATGCTAGCAACGTTCGAGACATGTGAAGCTCAAAAAATTATTTAACATTTCAATTGAAGAGCTATGGATCAAGTGGAAAACAGGAAAATGAAGCAAACTCTTCTTTTGCAAAATTCAGCTCCACACAAACTTATCCAACTATGTGTAATACTGTCTTATACTATTACATTGATTAACAGAACAAGAACCTTGTGGGTCACAGCTAAAATACAGATATATCCAGATTTGGCAGTGGAGAAAAGAATTGTAAGAATTAGAGATGTGTTAAAGCCCCTAACCCTCAAACAAGATTCAAGTGTTCCCCAACTTAACTCCATAAGAAATTTAGGTAAACTATAAGATCTATTGTGTCCTAACTGTCCGCTCTCGCGAACACATGCAGACAGCACTATCCCAATTCCCATCTTGGCATAACATGTGAGGTGCAAAGTAGAAATCAAGCTTCATACAATCAATTGCTTAATGCCTTATACACAACTTGACATTACACAATTTTCTCATCTTCTACCACCAGGCATCAACCATTAACCACAATAGCTACTAGCTACTCATACAAAATTCAAGAATCAATACACCCAAAATTGAATATTCTAAATTAGCAACAAAACCAAGATTCCTTGCACAATCCAATTCATCATCCATCATAAAATTATACAGATGAAACTCCTTCCATCACCTAATTCATAACAATCCCTCAACAAGTACATGGTAATACTACATCATAACTCCGGTCAAAAAGCCGAAAATAGAGTGTCTACATTACATAAATTCCTACAATACAACACAAGTCTACAACACTAATTCATCTAAATTGCTCAAAACATCATAATTAACCACAGGTACAAAAAATTCTCATAATCAATATGAAAAAATTAAATAAAAGAGATATAAAATGTGTCACCAACCTCAGAATTACCATAGTGCCCTCGAGACGGAGACCGCCGCCGCCGTCCAGTATCAACTCTAGACAAGCTCCGGCCAACATCCTTCCTACCTCCACCAAAATCACCATTAGAGAACTTCGGCTCGCCGCTGGAGTTCCTCAAAGCTGACCTCCCTCTCCTGCTATCTCCACCACCATCAAAATCACCCTTCAAATTATGTAAATTATCAACCCCAACAATTTTAGGGATCTCAAAATTGGACAACTTCACCATATCAATATCTTCCTCGGAATTATTGGGTGACCCATCTACCCAGAAGAGAGGATTGTCCCTTTTGTTCTGGAATTCCGAGGTTATATCCAATTGGGTCCTCGGAAATGAGCTCACACTTCTCGATCTTCGAGGAAGGGCTTTCTGGGTCGAAGTTTGTGGCTTTCTTGAATGCTGCTGCAATGGCTGCTTATTGATGGAAGTTGAAGAGGTTGAAGATGAAGTAGTGGGTCGTTTTGAGGAAGATTTGAATGATGAAGTTGCCATATTTTGTATTGGAAATGGGATATGTCAATTGAAGAGCAAATTTTGTTGTACAAGTTTATGTATAGACATTTTTGAAGAATTGAAGAATTTAGGTGGGAATTTTGTCGGGTTCAATTTAATGGTGATGAGCGTAATTGCGGAAATGGTGATTTCTTTTGTGATTTTGTCTTATTTTGGCTCCAAAACAAAATTGGTGCTTTCCTTCATAGATGTGCTTTGGTCAACCCTCGATTATTCCTTAGTTTGGTCATGAAATGTCAAATAGGTAATACACTAACGGGGCGTTTGGTTGGAAGGATAGTGATAAGATGGATAAGGATGGAGGATAAAGATAGGGAATTGATAGGTGGACAAGGATAAATAATTCTTATCCCATGTTTGATAAGTATGAGAAATAAATTATGGATAAATAATAAAATTATAAAAATACCTTTACTAACTTCTACCCTTCTCTTTACCCTTTCAATTTCATTAAGTGTAATTGTACTTTTCAACCCATTTCTTATCTCTTCCCCTTATACCACCCCTTAGTTATAGAAATGGAGAGGTAATTGGATGTTTTTATCCCTATCCCCTATCCTTTTCTAACCTCCATCCCTCTAAACAAACCCTACTTTTCTTCTATCCTCATCTTTTATCCTTATCCTACCATGTTTATCACCCTAAACAAACATCCTCTAGGTCATTTGGTTGGGGTTAATAATCAAAGGGAAAAGAATATGAGAGAATGAGGTAGAGAAAGAAAACCCCCTGATCCCCCTCCCCCCTGTTTCACCACCTTCATCTCCATCCTTCAAAGCTGCCCTTTTGAACTCCCATAGCTCCACCTCTCAAATCTCAACTTCCTTCTGCTCTTCTGATCAACCCCCTTCCTTTAACCATGCCTTGGAAGCCTTTGTACAGATTGGTCATTTGTACCAACCATTAATCTGGGAAGATCTCCCCCTGATTTGCTCCAAATGTTGTTCAATTGGCCATGAAATTTCAAATTATAAGAGCCATGTCTAATCGAAGCCCCGCCCTAAAGCGGCGGCTTCCACTTCTCCAGAACTATCCAACCAGGGCCTTGACAGCTGGACCTCAGTCAACAGAAAAAAGAAGGCCCATTCTCTCCAAAAGTTAACACAAAATCCTTCACTAAAAAAATCTGATTCCAATTCCCGCCTATTTAATTTTTAAACAAGTCAAACCCTTGTTTCCTCTTCTCAAGACACGAATGACGTGTTGCATTCTCCTCCACCCAACTAGCTTTAATTCCCGGCCCTCCAAAAAGTCATATTTCATCTACACCGTCCATCGCCCCTTCTTCTCCTTACCCTAATCCCTTTCTCAATCATTCTGAATTTATCCTGCCCCCTTTCTCAAACCACATCTCTCTTAATGGATCCCGACTCTCCCCCCTCAGCGTCATCATCAAACATCCAACACATTCATCAAGCCATTGCTCAAACTCGGTCGAGCATTGTTGTAACACCCCCAAATCTCCCTCTACGAAAATACTAGTATAATACGTATAATTATACCGTAGAGTTAGACTAAGGCGTATTACCGCCACGTGATTATGCACGGCTACTCAAAACCACTAAATCAAACCAAAACTTTGCAGCGAAATCTCAAACTCTTCCTTTATTAATACTTAGTAAAAATAGTAACCATTGTTATGAGTACTCAAAAATAAAAACAAAACTAACATTCCTAAAACTAGGTGAAGCAAATCCCGGGACTCTCTAATGCTCATTTATTAACTCCACCTGAAAATAGTCAACACTGCTTACCATTAAGGTAAATAGGGCGAACCAAAACCAAAACAAATACAAATTAGTAAAATATGCCAAGCACATTTGTAACACCCACAAATCTCCCTCTACGGAAATACTAGTATAATATGTATAATTATACCGTAGAGATAGACTTGGGCGTATTACCGCCGCATGATTATGCAAGGCTACTCAAACTTCTAGTTAAAACTACAACTTCGCAGTGGAAATTCAAACTCTTTCTTTATTAATACTTAATAAAAATAGTAACCATTGTTATGAGTACTCAAAATAGAAACAAGGACCAACATTCCTAAACTAGGTGAAGAACATTCTAGGACTCCCAAATGCTCACTTATTGACTCCACTTGAAAATAGTCAACACTGCTTACCATTAAGGTAAACAGGGCAAAACAAAACAAATAGGAAATACAAATTAGCAAAATATGCTAAGTACGAAAAGTGCAAGACAAGTAAATTCAACTTATTAGCAAACATGCTTTTAAAACCAATTCCAATAATTAATTCGATAATTCCAAACTCATGATTTAAAATTCAATTCTCAATATACTCAAATATAATTCTAATAACTCAATAATTCAATAATAGTGATTATTAAAATCAATTCTTTTCAAAAACCCAATTCCTCTCTAAGTGTGCACACCCCAAGCTAGTATCTTTATGTTGAATGGCTATTCTTGAGGGAAGACTAGGTCATACAAAGTCCATAGTCTTCAATGACTCTGCATAGTGGGGTTAATGTAATATTCATGGCTGTAAAGCTTTTAATAAATAATTTAATATCTCCTCTTTAGATTAATAATTCCAATCTTTATGATAAAACAATTTATAACCCCTTTTTATTTAATTCAACATGCTTTCAAACTCAAACCTTTTAAAACATGATAAATAATTTAATCATTCAATACATGATATAAAAATCAATCCTCAATTTATTTATTAAATCCAATTCTTTAAACATGCTTTTATTTCATAAATCATAATTCAATTCAATTTAATTCAATTATCATAAAAATTATATAAAACATGCTCATTAAATCGATCCAATCAATTTCAAAGGTATCTAGCCACCTAAATGTACCTTTGATCCTTGCTAGCAACACAAAAAGGAACTTCAAGAACTTTGATCAAACACACCCTACAAATAAATATAACCTTAATTGATATAAGGCTAAAAAATGATCACAACAATTAAAACAAAACCCCCAACTATATGTACATGAACCTTATAAATTATTTTTCATAAACTTGAATAAAAATCTGATTTTATTTAAATAAAACACTCATAATAATTTTTATAAAACCCCCACAATAATAATAATTAATTAATTAAGAGAAGAGAAGAAGAAGAGATAGAAAACCAAGGAAAAAGGAGAAGAGAAGTGGCAGCAAGGGGTGGCAGCTGTGGTCGACGGTGGTGGACGGCTTCGACGATAAGTGGCAGCCGGCGGTGGAGGTGGTGATTGTGGTCGTGGTGGTGCAAGGAAACAAGAAGAAGATAAGAGAATTAGAGAGAAATTAGAGAATTTGGTGTGTGTGTTTAGCTATGATTCAAGGGGTATTTATAGGCTAGTTCATGCAAGAATTATGGTAGGAGAATATAGGAATAATTATGGTAAAAATAATTAAGGAAATTAATTGGAAAAGAGAGCTAAAGAATTATGGAAAGTTTAATATTAAGGTGAGTAAGAAATAATTAATTTATGGAAAGTATGTTGTCATGAAAAATAATATGGCAAGTGGCTTTGTTTGGAGAATAATCAAGGATGATATAAGGTAGGAAAAATAAGATGATCAAATATTTAGGAGATGGCAAATAAGAATTAAGGAAAAAATAATTAGATTTAGGGGAGATAATTAAAAAATACAAATTACCAAAATAAATCACCCAAAAATCAACCAAGATGCCCAAAAATTTTGATATTCCATAGCTCAAATTTTTGGACCCCTTATATAGAATTTAGGAAATTATTTTGCTAGATTTAAGGGATTAAAAATGATTGTTTAAATAATATATATTGTGTAAAATAATTAATTAAGAGAATACCAATTATTCACTAAATAAATTAACTAAGAAAATCAGATTTTCCATGCTAGGAAAATCCAAAATTATTAGCCAATCACTTAGAAATTTTCGGACCTCTTAATTAATAATTAAAATATAATTTTGCTTAATTAAAATATCCAATATATATATAAATAATCCAGTTTTTAAAATAAAACAAATGGATAATAAATCTTATCCAAAATCCAAAAATAATAATTAAGTTTTAAAATACTTTTGGCGCCAAAATTCAAATATCATTTTGGCCCCAAAATTCAAATAGTCAAATAAATTACTAAAATAAATAACCTTATTAGAAAATAATAATTAATTAATTAATTAGAAAATACGTTTCAAAAATACGGGGTATTACAACATTCAAGTGCAAGATAAGTAAACTCAAACATGCTTTTAAAACCAATCATGAAATTCTAATATTTATTTCAATAACTTAAACCTCATAATTCAAAACCAATTCTCAAGATTCTCAAAATAAATCCAATAACTCAATAATTTAATAATAACGATTATTAAAATCAATTCCTCTCCTAAGTGTGCACACCCTCCAAGTTAGTTTCTTTATGTAGAAAATGCTATCCTTGAGGAAAGACTCGGTCATACAAAGTCCAAAGTCTTATCAACCAAATCCGCATAGTGGGATTAAGATAATCATGCTTGTAAAGCTTTAGTAATAATTCAATAATACAATAATTCCTCAATAATTCAATCCCTTATAATAAATCAACTCAAAACTCCTCTTTATTTAATTTAACATGTTTTCAAAAGCAAACCTTTTAAATATGGTAAATAATTCCAAACCATTCAAAAACGAGATATAAAAATCCATTCTCAAACATAGTTATTAAACACATGAATTCTCAAGGTTATTTTATAAATCATAATTCAAAACAATTTAATTCAATTATCATTAAAATCACACAAACATGATTATTCAATCCAATCAATTTTTGAAGGTATCTAGCCACTTAAACGTACCTTGATCTTCGCTTAGCAAATACACAAAGAACCTTAAGAAATCTTGTTAAAACCACCCTATAATTAAATATAACCTTAATTAATAATATAAGGTCATCAAATAATCACAACAATTAAAATAAAAACCCCTAATTATATGTAGATGAACCTTATCAAATTCCTTTTTATAAACATGAATAATAAAATGATTTTGTTTAATTTAATACACCTATAATAATTTTTTTTAAAACCATAAAAATAATAATACTATAATTAATTAGGAGAAGAGAAGAAGAAGTAGAAAACCGAGAAGAGGAGGAAGGAGAGGCTCGGTAAGGGGCAGCAACAGTAAGGGGCAGCAGCACGCCGGCAGTTGGCTGCTGCTGGTGGTTGGCATCAAGGCTGGCCGGAGAAGGTGGCAGCCGACGAAGGAAGTGGTTTGTTTTAATACCATGGAAATTTCCTTCTTATAAAATACTCATTTTACTCAAAATAAAACCCTTTTTAGGAAATAACTAAAATATTACCGCAACTGTGATAACAGCTAAGGCAAATTTTCAAAGTCACACAGCGGAAGTCTAAAAACAAAAACCAACTTTTAAAAATAAAACTTGAGTTCACTACCTCAAAACAAATGTAGAATAAAACATTCACAAGTTGGAACCAATTCAAACATGACCCTTCTTAAAAACCAATTAAAAATAAACATAATATTGTTAGTCCATAAACAATAAATAATAATTCAAAAATATCAAAACTAAGAAACATAACAAGTAACGCTCTGCACTCTATCCCATCATGCTCTTCATGCTTCAAGTACCTGTTACTTCCTCTTTATTCAACCTTCTACTCACCATATAAATGGGTCATAGTAGGGTCAATCCAAAAGGAAACCCAAACACAAACAACAAAGTACGAATCAGCAAAGCTGAGTACATATGCACCACACTAACATGAATATCCTAACATCAAAATAAATTTAATAATTAAAACATGCTTGCCATAAAATCACAAGTCAACTTACCTTTGACTCATAACTAGCAATATTAATTATTAATAATAATTTTGGGTTACGCATCGAACGGGTTTCCTTCCTTGAAAATAGCCCATTTAAATATTGAGCTTCCAATCAGGGAGCTACCCCAATTGACACCTACTATTAACATGAATATCCTAGCATCAAAATAAATGTAATAATTAAAACATTTTGACTCATAACTAGCGATATTAATTATTAATAATAATTTTGGATTACGCATCGAACGGGTTTCCTTCCTTGAAAATAGCCCATTTAAATATTGAGCTTCCAATCAGGGAGCTACCCCAATTGACACCTACTATATCACCTTGTGACGGAATTCCAGCGCATTAATAGTAAAAGAAAGTACAACGTCTTGTACCCCTGTAGAAGCTATAGTTATATAAAACCCCATAACTCCCCACATATGTTCATACTCAAGGTATATACGTTCCAAGAGTTTTTGTGCATATCCTGTTACACTTTACGTGATTTACCAATTTAACATATGATGACTCCAACCAATCAATCAAGAATAAACACAACAACATTCAATACAAACTTCCAATTCATTCTTGAATTAATTAGTGAGCACATACTATTTATTTTAATTAAGGTTCCTTGCCTAATTTTGTGAACAAAATTGCACGATTAATACCTTGGTGCATAAGATGCACTACTAAGCTTCCTTGACCAAACTCAACTTACATGAGTGAATAAATAAATAAACTAACTTCTTGACTCAACACCAATAATAAATGGGTGAGAAATAAATTCATGAATCATGTGAAAGGAATGGTGTCCTTCCAACAATTGTATTATTCCGATAGAGGGTTCGAAATTATTAGAAAGCTAATCACTCAGTGAGGTCAAGTGATCGAAATACCTAGGTGGGGGCCGCTTCCGATCAGTAATATTAATGTATAATTAATATTACAGCTTAATCTTGATTGAACCCTTCAAGTCGCACCCCAATCGAGTAATCGATCCGAGACGATGAATCAATCCGAAGGATTAGATGAGTCATTAGAGTATTACGAACAAAGACGTCGGATATCGAGCTTAGAGCGTCGAAACCAAGCGTCATAAGTCGAGTCGATTTAGGATTTGACGAGACGAGAAATCAAGCAAGCGACAAGTACGAGCTAAGTCGTAGCCTCACATTGGCCTAGCCATGCGGGTGCTAGGCTAGCCTAGGCCATCAACCGCATCGCAAGGCATGCCGCAAGCCAAGAATGCATATGCGTGCTAGGCTTACTGGCCGAGCATGCTTGCGGGGCTGGTGCTCATGGCCGCAAGCATGCTAGCATGCTGGGCCTCTTACCCAGCCACTCGTAGCTGGGCATCGCCCATCACAATACACACATCGCAGCAGCAGCAGCCCGCATTGCGTGCGTGGCTTGCTTGATGCGCGCATGCGAGTGCGAGCTAGCCAACCAGCCCAGCCTTGGTGCTAGACGCCAGCTGGGCAGCCTTGGTAGCCAAGGTAGGCTGCCAGCCAGCTGTGCGTGGGCTAGCATCCGTTCAAAGTGGGGACCGTTCTTGGTGGCTTGCTTGGGAGCAAGTGGTGTTTGGTCCCCCCTCCTTAGTGGTCCTCACCTACCCTTGCTCACCATTTGCCACTTGGCGCTTGTTGATTCATTTGCATTTTAATTTGTTCTTGGATTAAAATAAATTGAGCAAAATGCAATTCTCCCACGTTGATGGGAAATGGGAAATCATGTAACACCCCAATAATTCTCTCTTTAAAAACCTGTAAATACCTTTAACAATCTGCAAGAGAATTACTGACGTGCTACCGCCACATGTTCAAAAACGTTAAGGCTAGTTCATAATTTAGCAGCACAAAAACTAACTCAGTTATCAATAAGTTTCAAAACCAATAATCAAAACCAAATTTAGTCTTACAAGTTGGAACCATTAAGGCCCTTATTCAAAACACAATAAAAGTAGTAAATAAACCAAACCAGAGTTTAATTAAATCCAAACTTATGAAACGAAATAAACTGTATAAATATCCAACACTCCACTCAAAATCCCACCACCTTAATGCAAGTTCTGATTATGTGAAAACCTGTGATTAATCTGCTCCCCAATATTACAAGTGTAAAAATTGGATCATTACAGGGTCATTGAAAGGCGAAGGCCATGACCAAGGAAAAGACACATAAAGGACGCAATCACCAACGCTGAGTACATACAAGCTACGAAATATATCAAAGAGTCCCTAGCATGTTACTAAAAATCAATCAGCACACACAATTTAATTATTGACTCTAACACATGCCTCAACTATTAACATTACTAAGACTTCACTAATTAATTAATAATTTATTTCATTCATTGATTGGATTAAGTAATAGACTAGGTTGTCTCCCCATGCTCCATTTCAGAACATCAATAAAAGAAAAACCCTATGCCTCCTTTCGGAAACATTAATACATCCAATGGAAGACGGGCGCGACTCCGTGGCCATAGCTAGTATGAGATCTCATCTAACTCCTTATAGTTTTAAAATGTATTTGAAAACAAGAGACTCGTAGATTAGACGGCCTCTAGAAAGTACATGGCTAATACCCCGTGAACCCCAACCCCTGTTTGTCAATACTGTAGAAGTGCACAAATCCAGAGTTTTATTGCTCATCCTTCTTGCACTTTACGTGATTTACTAGTTTAAACTTGGTGATGACTCTAATGCAAAATAATACGACCAATCAAACATTAATCATTCAAGCAATTCAAATTTCCAATTCAATTTTTGATTTATTAGTTGACAATCAATATTTTTTTTATTGAATCCTTTAACTAGCTCGGTGTATAAACACCTTAAGTGCATAAGGCACCTCAAATCCTCGACCTCGTCTTGTAAGACTTTAATTCTTCCCTTACTCATTCCATTTCAATGATAATGAACGAGTAATAAAATAATTCATTCCATATATCCTACCTTTGCCTCTAAGCTCATCTTGCAAGTTATTGCATAAATAATACTTACAAGAAAATCAATATGCATTTATCATACATGAATCAAACCAATCATCACATTAATCATCAATCAAACTCACTACCAAATAATTTTCATCCAATCTACAAGTTTAAATTTTCCAAGTCCTTAAATATCCTCCTAAAGTCAAGGTTTTCGTATCCTTGTACGTACCTTGAGTAAACAAGTTGGTTGGCCACTTTAGGAACTAGAAATCGCCTTCTACAAAGTCCTCTCCTATACCAAGCAATAATAATTCAATCAATACCCAAGCAATATAATTACATAAATACTAACTTGCTTTAAAACCTTCAAAATTCAATTAAACAACTCTTTAAAACCTTCCCTTTGATTAAAATCAATAGCTTATATATAGTTCTTTAAGTTTCCTACATAAAAACCTTAAAATACATACTTATTCATAAATCTTTATCACTACATACATTATAGAGAAAGTTAGTAGATTTTAAACCCAAAAATTCCTCAATCCAATGTAATTAAAGACTCCAAAAACAATAACAAAAAATCTGAAAATTTATTCTTGCAATTAAACTTTAAAGTTCCAAACTTTATAATCATAAAAAAACCACAACCTTTGTTTAATGAAATTAGAGACTTGAAACACATGAAATCAATACAATTTAAACCCAAGATTAAAACTTTAATAATTTGAAAATTTATTTTAACATTAAACCTTCGTTACAAATAAAAACTGCCCGAAGATCTTATTTACAGGCTGAAATTGGCCACGAGAGGGTGGTGCTTACTACCAAAGGTAGTAAGTTTTGATTACAACGTCGTTTACACACGAAAAGCACTATTTTTTTTTTGTAAAAATTGGACAAGTTAGAATCTAAATGTGATAAAAAAAAAAATTAAAAACGAAGATCAAAGTTGATTACGGAAAACTGAAAATTTATTTTTATGCTTAATTAATCATTAGAAATTCAATAGGAACAAAAGCCTCAAATTAATTAATCATTAGAACCCTAAAATCCCAATTTAACTAAATTAAAACCCTAGGTTTAAAACTACAAAATTAAATCTGAAAATTAAAACAACAATTATAATCTGAAATTATTAGTTTAAACATCAAAAACATGATTTTGATACTAAATAAACTAATTTCAAGCAATAAAAACCAAAACCCAAAAATCAATTACATAAGCTTTATGAAAATAATAAGAAATAAAGGAGGAAGAAAATAAGACTATCTTTTTTGTGTGGGAAAATTTGGGGATTCATGGGGTATTTATAGGAGAAAATTGTAGGGTAGAATTGTGCCTCATGAAAATAATGGGGTAATTAAAATAAACAAATGGGTTAGCTTTAGTTTTTATGATAATGGATTGTAGGATATAGGTTCATAAAATAATTTAACCTAAAATAAATTTTGACCCAAATTAATAATTTGAAAATTTTAAAATTAAATTCTGGAAAAATACAAATAAATAAAATAAAATTTCATTTATAGAATATTTAAAAATACGGGAGATTATAATCTACCCCTTTTAAAAGAAGTTTTCTCCCCGGAACTTAACCCAAAATCCATAATTTCTCAAAGTTATTCAAACTTTTGTGTTTTGTATTGCAGTAAATTGCTTGCTTCTCAACATGTATACTCAAAAAACTGAACATATACTCGATAAATTCGTACTTGGCCAAAGTGTACATACTTTAATAGCATGTAAACACAACAATAATGTTCAATTACAAGCAAACTCATGCAAACTTAAGCAATAAATGGCATAAATGAGGTAAAAAGCGTGAAGTTATATCGCATTCTACCCCTCTTAAAGAAAAGAGTTACGCCCCCGTAACTCACCTTAAGAAAAGAGTTAAGTGAAAAGAAAAAGTACCAGTAATCACATTTGAGGACCTCTCAGCCTCTCCTTTGCCCATTACGGACAAACACCCGGGAGTGTTGTTCCTTCCCTGATTACCATTATTTCCATTATTGTTACCAATCCCAGATTTCCCATTCTGACTACTCTGCCCATTACTCTTTCCTCCCTGGTTATAGGAATTACTAGACCTCTATTCGTTATTTCCACCATTCCCACCATTTCCTTGTTGGTTCTGTTTGGTGTAACACTCATACTCCTTATGCCCTTTCTTATTACAAAACCTGCAAGTCACTAAATTCCCATCACAGTCTCTCCTAGGGTGGTTCTTACTACACCACTTGCAAAAGAATTTCCTCTCCCCATTACTATCATTAGAAGAATTGCTAACATTCTGGTTACCCCTCTCAGATGAGTTCCCATTCCTAAACCTCTTAAAGTTACCTTGGTTTTCAGAATTCTCATAGTCCTTCCTTTTCTCCCCAACCTTAGCATTCTCTCCCACATCCCTAGAGTTCAGATGACACATGTGTGCAGCTCTCTCATATACCTTATCTAGGGTCTTAAAAACTTTCCCAGAGTTCCTCAGTCGGGACGACCTTAAGGGCAAACCTAGCAAGGGTCATAAACTTATTATAGTACTCTAAAATTGACATTCGGCCCATCTCTAAGTTTATAAACTCCCGAGCCTCTGCTTTTTCAGAAATAGGGGGGGGGGTAAAACTTGTCTCTTAATGCAGTCTTAAACTCTTCCCACCCAAAATTTGGTTTAGCCTTAACTATTTCAGCATTATCTCTCCACCAGATATCAGCCTTATCCTTAAGGTACATAGCAGCTTGGTCAACTTTCATACCCTCAGGACAATTCAGTGCCACAAATAACTTATTGAACTCTCGAATCCAGTTTTCCAAGAAAGTAGGATTGGCACCTCCCTTGAAAATTGGTGGCCTAACTTGAGCCAACTTCTTAAACATTTCAGCTTGGGGATCGGGTTGGTGTGCTCGGTTCTGATTCAAGTTCTCAGCCAACATGCGGATGGCTTCAGCTAAAGCAGCATTATTTTCCATTCTAGTTCACGCCTAAAAGAAGGTAAACATTCACTCCAACTTAAACATAATTCAAACATCATGCATATATATTCATTCTATCACAATATTACATTTTATCACATAAATTGGTTCAAAAGGGTACTTTGGTCTTTGCACCCCCTTGTCCCAAGCAAAATCAAACGAATATAATCACAATCCACACGCAGAATCGAATAATGTTAAGAAAATGATTCCCATCCCGCGCCACTCTTACTCTACTTAATCATAAACAAAGAAGTTTCCCTCAAAATTATATGTAATCACAAAAACTTATATTGGTCTTGAATCAAAATATAATCAGAAATGGAATCCTCAAAATAAAATAACAGCTCTTATTATAACTCAAATAAAAATATTAATCCCAATCCATAACTCTGTAGCTCTAGCTGCTTATTAAAATCCAATAGTCAATGGAAAACTAAAATGAGGTTCTAATAACCATTATTGATAGCAAATACCTTACTAGCTAATACTAACTCTATTCTAATAAGCATAATCTTTAAGGGACCACATTAGAGTTCTCTTCCTCATAAGTATTAACATAAAAAATAGGGTCATTCTCATCTTCGGAATCCTCAATAACAACTTTGTAAATTGGGTTTGGATGTAAGGTCCACTCATCCCAAGAGTCTGTGGTGTAATCGATTTTTACTTCCTGATTATGCTGAGTCACCTTCACTGGGTTTTTATCCATCTCTCTACGTTATCCCAACATAACAAGCATTCGAAAAGCATAACATGAACACATCATGAAAAAAAAATTCAATTAGAACACCAACACACAATTTATTAACTAAGCAACTTGCAAAATAATTAAATAAATGCAAGGTAATCAATATGCATGCATGCCCTTTCTAATTCTACCCAAATCCCACCAAATAAAAAATTCAAGCTTCAAAGTTATTTTATAAACATTTAAAACAATTAGTTCAAACACTATTAAATTTAAAATCACTTTTGACTTTTAAACACAAAATCCTTTATCGATTAGTTAGGCGCCTAAGACATACTAATTGGCTTTAGTGGTAATTAAATCTAACCTAAGCTCCCAAATACCACTTTGTAACACCCCAATAATTCTCTCTTTAAAAACCTGTAAATACCTTTAACAATCTGCAAGAGAATTACTGACGTGCTATCGCCACGTGTTTAAACGTTAAGGCTAGTTCAGAATTTAGCAGCGGAAAAATTAACTCAATTATCAATAAGTTTCAAAACCAATACTCAAAACCAAATTTAGTCTTACAAGTTGGAACCATTAAGACCCTTATTCAAAACCCAATAAAAGTAGTAAATAAATCAAACCAGAGTTTAATTAAATCCAAACTTATGAAACGAAATAAATTGTGGAAATATCCAACACTCCACTCAAAATCCCACCACCTTCATGCAAGTTCTGATTATGTGAAAACCTGTGATTAATCTGCTCCCCAATATTACAAGTGTAAAAATTGGATCATTACAGGGTCATTGAAAGGCAAAGGCCATGACCAAGAAAAAGACACACAAAAGCACGCAATCACCAACGCTGAGTACATACAAGGTGCGAAATATATCAAAGAGTCCCTAGCATGTTACTAAAAATCAATCAGCACGCACAATTTTTTTATTGACTCTAACACATGCCTAAACTATTAACATTACTAAGACTTCAATAATTAAATAATAATTCATTTCATTCATTGATTGGATTAAGCAATAGACCAGGTTGTCTCCCCATGCTCCATTTCAGAACATCAATTAAGAAAAACCCTATGCCTCCTTTCGGAAACATTAATAAACATCTAGTGGCAGACGGGCGCGACTCCGTCGCCATAGCTAGTATGAGATCTCATCTAAATCCTTATAGTTTTAAAAAGTATTTGAAAACAAGTGACTCGTAGATCAGACGACCTCTAGAAAATACACGGCTAATACCCCGTGAACCCCAACCCCTATTTGTCAATACTCTAAATTTGCACAAATCTAGAGTTTTATTGCTCATCCTTCTTGCACTTTACGTGATTTACTAGTTTAAACTTGGTGATGACTCTAATGCAAAATAATACAACCAATCAAACATTAATCATTCAACCAATTCAAATTTCCAATTCAATTCTTGATTTATTAGTGACAATTAATAGTTATTATTTAATCCTTTAACTACCTCGGTGTATAAACACCTTAAGTGCATAAGGCACGTCAAATCCTTGACCTCGTCTTGTAAGACTTTAATTTTTCCTTTACTCATTCCATTTCAATAATAATGAACGATTAATAAAATAATTCATTCCATATATCCATGTACCTTTGCCTCTAAGCTCATCTTTCAAGTTATTGCATAAATAATACTTACAAGAAAAATCAATACGCATTTATCATACATGAATCAAACCAATCATCACATTAATCATCAATCAAACTCACTACCAAACAATTTTCATCCAATCTACAAGTTTCCTAACATGATTCTAAGTTTTCCAAGTCCTTAAACATGCTCCTAAAGTCAAGGTTTTCTTATCCTTGTACGTACCTTGAGTAAACGAGTTTGTTGGCCACTTTAGGAACTAGAAATCGCCTTCTACAAAGTCCTCTCCTAAACCAAGCAATAATAATTCAATCAATACCCAAGCAATATAATTTACAGCAATACTAACTTACAATAAAACCTTCAAAATTCAATTAAACAACTCTTTAAAACCTTCCTTTTAATTAAAATCAAAAGCATATATATATAGTTCTTTAAATTTCCTTCATAAAAACCTTAAAATACATACTTATTCATAAAATTACAGCTAGTTTAGAGCTTTATAAAAAATCTGAATATTTATTTTACTCATGAAATCTTGAAATTATAGAAATCATTATCACTACATACATTATAGAGAAAGTTAGTAGACTTTAAACCCAAAAATTCCTCAATTTAATGTAATTAAAGACTCCAAAAACAATAACAAAAAATGTGAAAATTTATTCTTGCAATTAAACTTTAAAGTTCCAAACTTTATAATCATAAAATAACCACAACCTTTGTTTAATGAAATTAGAGACTTGAAACACATGAAATCAATACAATTTAAACCCAAGATTAAAACTTTAATAATCTGAAAATTTATTTTAAACATTAAACCTTCGTTACAAATAAAAAACTGCCCGAAAATCATATTTACAGGCTGAAATTGGCCACGCGAGGGTGGTATTTACTACCAAAGGTAGTAAGTTTTGATTACAACGTCGTTTACACACGAAAACACTATTTTTTTTTGTAAAATTAGCCGAGTTAGAATCTAAACGTGATTAAAAAAAGTTAAGAGCGGAGATCAAAGTTGATTACAGAAAACTGAAAATTTGTTTTTATGCTTAAATAATCATTAGAAATTCAATAGGAACAAAAGCCCCAAATTAATTGTTCATTAGAACTCGAAAATCTTAATTTAACTAAATTAAAACCCTAGGTTTAAAATTACAAAATATGAATATTAAAACAACAATTATAATATGAAATTATTAGTTTAAAACATCAAAAACATGATTTTGATACTAAATAAACTAATTTCAAGCAATAAAAACCAAAACCCAAAAATCAATTACATAAGCTTAATGAAAATAATAAGAAATAAATGAGCAAGAAAATAAGACTAACTTTTTTGTGTGGCAAAATTTGGGGATTCATGTGGTATTTATAGGAGAGAATTGTATGGTGGAATTGGGCCTCATGAAAATAATTGGCCAATTAAATAAACAAATGGGTTAGTCTTTGTTTTTATGATAATTGATTGTAGGATATATGTTCATAAAATAATTTAGCCTAAAGTAATTTTTGACCCAAATTAATAATTTAAAACTTTTAAAATTAAATTCTAGAAAAATACAAATAAATATTATAAATAAAATAAAATTTCATTTACAAAATATTTAAAAATACGGGGGATTACAAAACAAGACTCCCTTCTCTATAAATACCCATGTTTTGGGTTTGGGAGGAAGCACTTGAGTTGAACTCAATAAGGCAATCTCCTTGTAAGTGAGAAAACCTTTAAGTTCGTAATACTCTAGTATTTCCTTGGTCTAGCCCCGACTAACCTTCGGGGTAGAGACCTCTCGGGTCAAGTCGAGGGTGCGAGCCGTCGGAGGCTTACTCACTTGCGAAGCTAGAGCTTTCAAGTAAGAGCTCGTAAGCGAGCGAAGCACGCGTCGAAGGTAAGATCGTCTTTTCTCTTTCTCTCTCTTTTGTTGTCTAATTATGTGATTGCATGTTTAGTTACATTAGTTAGTGTGCGGGTCTTAGGATTTCATTCCGCGTAGTGTCGGATACTACGAAACCCAACAGCGGTATCGGAGCCGTGCTCATTTTATTTATTGTAACTAATAATTAATTGAGGTGATTTAAAATGGATTTAAATTTCTAGTCTTGCTTTCTAATTAGATTAGAAGCTCGTTTTAATTAATTTTAATCTCTTATTTACACTAATTTTGGCCAACGAACCCAGATTTCGACTCAAAAAATAGTGATTTTTGGGTGGAATCGATGTTCTAAATCGTTTTTGTCTCTCTTTGAGGACTGTCCAGAAGCCAAAATCCACCTAAAAACATGTTTTTCGAGGGGTTTTTCGTTTTTGACGAAAAATTTTAAATCTTTAATCCTTGATTAATTATGACATGTTAACGGTAGATTATATGTATGGTTGCATCACTAATCTACTGCAATAATAAACCTTATTAAGCATGTTTATGAAGTCATATTTGGTGCTTAATTTGATGAGCTTATTTTTCACATAAACTTGAAATTTCACAATTTTGCAAATCAATTGCTTCAAGTGTGAATGTTTACGGTGAATTTGTAATTTTGAAGTCCCTTATAAATGTTAAAGATCCAATCTTTGATTGTTTATTTGGTTGGAACTTTACTTTCTAAATTCCATGTTGAACTAATTTTTTTATTTAATAATTTTTGAGCTGATTAAAGTCCTAAAAGTTCAAAACTTGTGATTGAAATTTAATTAATCTCCATATTGGAAGATGAAATTTTTCAAGTTTACACAAGTTATTGTTGGAAATTTTTCATTGGATGAATGTATTCATTTTTCCAACCCATTTAATTTTTGTCAACTCTCATTATTAATTTATTTTTAATTAGATTATTATGAGTATAGCCCTTCAATTTTGAAGCATCAAGATAAACCAAAAATAATTTAAAGAACGGTTCTTGAATTAGCTTTGGTTTGTGCACTAAAATTGAATTTATTTAAGTTAGACTTGTTTTATTTTCATTCTTGCTCAATGTTGGTTCTAAAATTAATTTAGAATCAATTTTATGTCACACATATATCGGAATTAAATCCAGAGATAAAAGCACGCAAATCGAGGCAAGGATCACCTAAGCACAACCTTCGGCTAGCCGGGCTGCTCACGCAATCCACATGTGGCTGCCGAGGTGCGCATGGGGCTGCTCATGCCTCGAAGGGCTGCTTTTGTGTGGCTCGTCGGGCTAGGTGCACGTTTGTTGCCTACACGCATGGTGCGGTGTGTGCGTGCTTGGTGCATCGAGGATGCATGGGTGATACGGACTAGATGCTACGATAGGGGTGCGTACGTTGGTGCTGCGATGTGTTGCTAGAAGCATAAGCTCGCATGATTTAGGACCTTTGAGCTCATGTCTTGTGTGTATGGAAGTGCCCTGATGTGGTCGGTGTTACGCATATGCGGCATTGGAGTCACTCCCACGTGCTTGGGCCACAAGCGGTTGTGCGGGTGCGGCCATGCAAGGCACCTCGAGCCTTGGTGCTAAGCACTTGGGCATCGTAAAGCATCGTTAGGCTATGTGTTTTGCGATTTTTGCCGTTTTAATTATTTTATTGTTTTAACGAGGCTAGGCCTCGGTTTTGCCGGCACTTGCAAAATAATTTGGCAAAATTTGGGTTAACTGGCTTAATTAATTGGATTAATTAAGTTGGATGCGAAATTTAGTGGGAGCTTCGTTAATTACTTGAGCTAATTTTATTGCGTTTTAATCACATAATCGGTTAACAGCTTTGACTAGTTTTAATTAGATGCGTTAATCGGATTAACCACCTAAGTTAGTTACTAGTTTGCGCGTGTTATGCATTGTTACTTGTTTTACGTTGTAAAATGCATGGGCCATGCACAAATAGTGAATGGATGAATGGAATGTATATTGTTTCAAAGGTTTTGTGAAAATGACAACTAGTGGGGCCCGATTAGGATAGTAAATACGGACTGCTATCCGCTATGTATTTTTGTAAATCTAAATACGGTCTGTGTAACACCCCCAAAATTCGAGTCTTTGTAAAACGACGAGAGTAACCTTTTTACCTTTTAAAACCAACCATCGAACCTTGAGAGTGTTATTGCTACACTTATTTTCCATAGAAAACAAGTGCAAAGCAAAACAAAATACCATTTTATAAACTAAGTGATATGAGTGGTGGCAAAAAAAATAAAATAGTCGTTACATCCAAACTGTAAAACATTTTAAAAAAACATTAATTTAAAAGGAAAATAAATAAGTTCGGTAATAAACTAAATTGTCTTAGCTACGTGATTATTCTAACGTCTCCTCACACGTAACCGAGTACCCTTTTACCAACCTGCAAAATAGATCAGAAACAAGAAAAGAGAGAAAACTCCCAAAATCAGATAAACTGAGTAATTCCAACTCCATCCCGTAAAATAATAAAAAAAATTAGTTCGAAAAAACCATTTTACACAACACAATTTTATCGACATTATAATAATAAGTCAAAATCAAGTTGTCACATAAAATTATTACTTTAGTTAAGAAAGGGAAAGAGAATGCCAGTAAGCCGGGACTAGTCCCTGTCACCACTTACTTTACAGAGGGTCACGCGTAATCCCAAATGGCCATGAAAATAAACAGAATGTCCCTAGTGTGCACACCCCTCACTAATACCCATTGATTAGGAGGAAGACTAAACAGTAATATACGTTAATTTAAACCAACTAGTAGCAACCATAACTACTAGTGGGCAACCTGTTCTTCACCCTTTCGGGTTTCATTTCCCTTCTTAATTTAATGTACATTTTAATAGATCAAATTGTCCGATCACATTGCACACGAGTATTACACAAAATCAATTTAATCCCAAGCAACAATGTTTTAATTTCAGGATTATTAAAACATAGTCATTCTACATGACATACTAGTTACAACTTGTTTCCTTATAGGCCTTGGAGACCATCAATTACATATAATCAATCATCCCGTTCCCAAGATTTAAATTATAAAAAAAAAAAAAACACATACGATACCAATCAATCAAATTTTCGAACATACTTATACTAGTACACAAAATATAAAAGTATCAAAAAATATGACCCCATAGTATCATACGATAATTAATGCACTCATCACATACAAGCACATACAATGAATCGAAATAATTTCCTAACGGAATTCTAAAGATGATGGACATTGAAAATTACCTTGAGTTGCGCGTAAATCTCAAGGTAAGTAACCTTCAAAACGTTCACCTAGTAGCCTCCGTCTACAAATAAATGGTCCAAGTTAGTCTTAGTATACTAATCGAAATAGTTAAGCAACATTATTAATACTTGATGCTCATAGTGCATCACTACGTAAGAAAGAGAAAGTAACTTTTTTTTTAAAAAAAAAAAAAAACCAAAAAGAAGTCTGCCAAACTCTGTAACTTTATAAAATAGTTTCTCATCCTTTTCCACCATAATAGCTGCTCGCCTAACCATATGTCTGTAATGGTAAGAGTCGTCTTACAGTTACAGTTATGGAAAACTATGAATCGGAAGAAGCCATAGAAATATAACTCAAGGTCAATGAACGAAGGCGTATTTCGTAATGGGTTGGCTGACAATTATTATCAAGAAGGATGAAGGTAAAGAAGAACCAAGGCTTACCGTTGAAAGATCGATCGGGGATGACGACTTGTGAAAAGTTGAAAGAGATGGGTATTGTTTGAGAGTGTTGATATACGGTAGATCAATTTTGGGATTTAGAGTATATATATATAACTTAGAAATCTTAGGTTTAATTGCTCTAGAATATTCAGAAGATAAGACCCAATTTCAAATTGAGTTTGTTGCAACTTCCTATCAAAAGGATCAGCTTCGTGTTTTTTTTTTTTTTTTTTTTTTTTTTTTTTTTTTTTCACTTTTCAAAATCGGTTTCTGTACAATATCCAAAATCAGTTTTTTTATTTTTATTTTATTTTAATTTTTTTTTTAAATCCGAAAATAGAAAAGAATAATTATAAAATTTATTACTATAACATATAATTTGAAAATAGTTATAAATTTAACAGTTGGTTAAATATAAAAAAATTGGGGTATTACAGTCTGCGTACCGTTGCTTATTTTTGTACCTTAATATTTTGACTAGTCCTAATCATAATAACTAGTAGTTGCATATTTGGTGGAGATGTCTCAAAGACGGCGTTTATAAGAAGACGAGCCAAGAGGATCCATCGAAGACCCTTGGAGATTTGAAGACTTAAGGGGTCATGCTAGTTGCCAAATGCATCTTTTATTTACGTTTTATATATTATGTTATTTATCAAATAAATGGTATGATAGATGCATGTTTAGGATTTCAAATGTTGCGATGATTAATTAAGTTCACTTAAATCAACCAACATAGAAACCCTAGGGCCCTATAAAAATTGAGCCAAATTTGCCATTCCAAGAACAACACTTACCGAACTAATGCGCGTAGTGATGGGCTACGCCAAAGCGAGGCATCACTACTTCCCTAAGAACGTAAGGTATACTAGGTATACAAGTTAGTTTTGGTTAAGCTCAACGATATCAGTAAGGAGTCCTTAGATGTCGTGGCAATGGAGATTAAACTTCAAGAAAGCATTAGATGCAACGTTTTATCGAACCAAGAGTAGCTTAGAGCTATTAGCAATTGGATTGCTTACCTTAAAATATTAAGTGTTAAGACAAGCCAAAACATGCTTAATCACTTTTTGATTTTTGGGATCTTGGAATCGTTTTATTCTCGCCTAAAAGGGACTAATATTAATGCGTGGATAAAACGCTCAATAAGATTGAAATTTGCATGTATGCTTTAAATTTCGAACTTATTGGTTTTATGAATGGTTTTTCATTTCAAAATTCTTTCAATTGTAGAAACATGTCTACATCTAACAACAACAACTCAATGTTCCCGAAACTCCCCGACAAGTTGGCTCTTAGCCTAAACTTGGTCAACTTCAAGGAGTGGGAAAAGGAACTCCGAACAACTCTTTAGAATTGTTCTATGGAGTACATTCTTGATATTACCATTCCAAGCTTCTTCTCTAAGGGAATCATGAGTGATGAAGCTCATGATGAATGGTCTATCAATTGCAAGAAAGACTCACGACTTATGGCTAATTCCATCCCGGAAGAATGGAAGGAAAAGTTCTCCTATTTTCCAGACATGTTCCTCAAAGCACTTGAGGATGTTGTCAATGTGAGAGTCACCAAGAGTCTCAATGGCAACTATGATGGACTCGTGTTTGATGTGACTAGGTCACTTTCAAACATGAAGATTAAGCCACCGGAAGAGGGTTGCCTTGCTAAGGAGAGGTATTGAATTTGGTCAAGGGTTTACAATACGAAGTTGAGACTCGGTATGCCCCTCCAACGTCATGTGCTTAGAATAACTAGGCTCTTCAAGCACATGGGGCTTCTCGGAATCCCATTAGAGGATGAGATGGCGGGTCATATCTTGCTTGCTTTACTCCACTCGGGCTATGATGCACTTAGGATGCATATAGCTGTGGGAAAGGAGATACACTCTTTAAGAGATGTAGTGCAGCTACTATGCCAAGAAACCTCCTATGGAGCAACCAAAAGGCCCTTGAGAGCAAAGAAGGAGTTCAAGAATAAAGCGAAGATGCGATACTTCTATTGTTGTGGGCAAGGCCACTACAAAAGGGAATGCAAGATCTTCCAAAAGGATGAGGAGGAGAGGAATGTTTCATCTACCTCAAGTATCTTCATTAACACTTGTGTATAAAGCTATTCATAGTTATCGGATACCATGTTTAACTCACTTTATGCTCCCATTTTCAGGGACCAAGTGAGAAGGCTTCACAAGTGGATGTGCAACTACGAGCGGACAATAAAGATGGTCTTCTGTTGTGCTTGTAGGCACATTATTTGTCTTTGGCTTGTGATTAAATTAATTCATGTTTATCATGCCTTTGAACATGTTTTGATCTATGGCGTTGGACACTGGGTTATTTGATCACCAGACTATAACAATGGTTGTTTTTCGAATGTCTTGCTTATATGTTCTATGAAAATTGCATATTTCACATATGATTAGACAAATGTTAATGATACCACCAAAAGAGCTAAGACCATTGAGTCGAATGAAACCTACTTGTGGCACTGTCATCTTGGCCACATTAACATCAAACGCATCAAGAAACTTCTCCATGAAGGTATTCTTGACTCATTCGACTTATAGTCGTTTGAAAATTGTGAAGGATGTCTATTAGACAAGATGATAAAGCAACCATTCTCCAAGTTAGGAGAAAGGGCTAGTGACTTATTGGGTCTAATACATACGGATGTATGTGGACCAATGAGTACACCCGCAAGGCAAGGTTATCGATATTTCATCACCTTCACCGACGACTATACACTAGTAGAAAAAATGAAATAGACACCGCACTTTTTGCACCGGTTCTTGAAAACCAGTGGGAAAAGAATTGGGCGGGATTGGGAAAAAGACTTTTCGCAACGGTTCCTAATAAACCGGTGCGAAATCATCTTTTTCGCACCGGTTTGAACCGGTGCGAATTAAAAAAGAGAAAAAAATAAAAAAGAAGAAAAGGATTTCGCATCGGTTCAGACCAAATCGGTGCGAAATAGTGATTTAGCACCGGTTCAAACCGGTGCGAAATTAAAAAAAAAAAAACCGGGCTCGGGTATTTCTTCTTCTTCCTTTCTTTCTCCCCCTGCTTTTCTATCTTCTTTTTTCCCTCGTTCTCGCCTTCTCTTCCACTACCTCCGAATTCCCACCTTCTCCATTGAAGCCGTTTATGAGCTTTTTCACTCCATTGAAGCATCTGCTCCTCCTTCTCTCTCCATATCTCTCCTCCATTTCACTCGTGCTCTTTATTCTCCATTGAAGCAGCTTCGAGGTAATATTTTTGTTGTGGTCTTCTTAATCTACCGAATTCCTTCACAATCTTGGGTTGGTCATTGATTTGGTTTTCAATTTCGTAATTTTAGGGTTCTGGTTTTATTTCTATTTTTTGTCGAACAAAATAAGTAGGAGAAGGAGAGAGTAGGTCCTACCCGCCGCCACTCACCCTTCGCCGGCCACCCTCCGTTCCCGTCAGCCGTCCTTCGTGCGTCGGCCACCGACCACCAGGTAATGGTTTTTCCTTTTTTTTCGTTTTTAAAAAAACATTGCTAACCCTAACCCTTAATTGCTCAACCGCTTAGATCCACTGCCTCAGACCACCCACCCGTCGGCCACCCAACGACTTAGACCACCCACTGACTAGAAGGTATGCCTTCCACCTTTTTATTTTTTATTTTTTTTATTTAGTTTCAATTAATTAACCATAAACCCTAAGTTTTTTAATTTTAATATTTTTTATTCGATCATTTGTAGGAATTGTAGATTTAGTTTGTTTGCTCCTCAAAAAAAGTTCAAATTCAAAGGTTAGTGGCTATTTTTTCCAATGCTTTTATAGTTTTATATATGTGTTAGTTATTAGTAGCAAAAATGGTACAAAATGATCTTATTTTTGGTGTGTTTTGGGGATGAAACTATAGTATTCCATAGAAGTTCATTATAACATCAAATCTCGTTCAAAAAAAGTTTGTGATTTGGTTGTTATTTTGATTCCCTGTATTAGCTGTTGCTTGAGTTTGTTAAGCTTAATTGCCGTATTAAATAGTGCTAATGGGATAGGGGGAGAGTATATATCCAGAATTTGTTGTTGAAGTGAGTTGTGGAGAGAACCTTCCTCTCGAAAGAAGGCCCCTGTATTGTGATTACTCTAGTTGCAATACACTTATCCCTTAGCTGCTATCTTCTATTTCTGTTGTGTTTGCTTGCATACCCTGTTTTCATATCCAAATCCTAGCATATTGCAACTGTATGCTTGTTTTGATGCTCTTTGACGTTAAAGTGTTGAATAATCCTGCCGCTTTTGAGTGAAAAGGTTGTAGGGTGTAATGGACTGGATTTTCTGGGTTTCTAATTATGATTTAATAATGCAAGTAAATAAAGATTAAAGCTCGAATTTTAATTGATAACAGCTTAAAGGTTACAAAAGGATAGGTTAATAGCTTTAGGCTATCATTCTCAAAATAGCTTTAGGCCATGACTCTCTAAGGTTTCCCTTCAACAATCCTCTTATGAGGGATTGAGGATGATGTAATGATTCAAACTCTGATGCTGATAATCTGATATGGGTTTTCTTAATTGTCCTTGAAATAAAGTTTCTGTTTGAAAATTGAAATTGTGCATCTACAAATATTAATTTGGCAGATTTGCTTTTATGTTATAATCAATATCTGCCGTGCTATGTTTTTACATGCCAAGAAGTAAAACTTAGTCATTGATTACATAACTAGAGGGTAATTTTATCAAAGTTATCATAGGTCTTGTGTTATTACATTTCTTTTATCCATTTACTAAAATATTAAATTTAATTTTCTTTCAGTGAATGGATATATCATGAATAGACCATCTGTGTTTGCGGGAAACGTTCCGCAAGCAACTGTCAAAATTGTAAGCCTTCTGTATTCTGCCTTATGTGTCTGACTTGTCAACTGTTTTATTTATTTATTTGTTTTTATTTTTGTTGTTGAACCTGTTATCATTAATGCTATTTCAGGAGCCAAGTACAGTGACATCCATGGCATCAGGATCTGCTATACCTTATATGCCTTCCATTCCTCGTGCTGCTGCATAAAGTGTTCCTAGCTTACAGGCATCTTCGCCTCCTTCTGTGTCACAGGAGCCGACTACAACTAATAAAAATGTTCCAGATCTAAAGCCAATTATTAGCAGTTGCATTTCTCAGCCTGTGCGTCCTGTGGGTGCCATACTAAACAATATCTCTCGAGCACGAGTAGCCCTTGCTGGAGGAACTTCTCTAGGGTTGCCTTCAATGGGTGGGAACACTATTGGTATGCACATGTCAAACATGATATCTAATGGTATGACATCGAATGTGCCACCTTCTCAAGCTGTATTGTCTTCTAGAAAGTCTGGCTTCTCTACTATAACTGGGTCGGGAAGCATTGCAGGAGCTTCTCAGCCTTTACAGAACTCAGCCCTCAGTTCATTTTCTACTGCAACTTCAAATGTCTCTGGAAATTCTAACCTAGGCATTTCTCAGCCATTGACTAATCTCCAAGGAAATGTAAGTAATACGATGGGCCAACCTATATCTGGGATTGGTCAGGGAAATATTTCGGCTATGGCACATAGTGGGACTAATATGAATCCAAACATGATGTCGAATCTTGGTTTAACTGGTGCACCTTCCGGTACTGGCTCTATGATGCCAACTCCAGGAATGCCTCAACAGTTACAGCCGGGAATGCAACCTATTGGAGTTAACAATTCAGCAGCTAATATGCCGATGTCTCAACAAGCTACGTCTTCTTTACAGTCTTCACAATCCAAATATGTTAAAGTTTGGGAGGTAAATATCAGTGTGCTTACTTTTTTTTGTTTTGTGTGTGTGTGTGTGTGTGTGTGTTTGTGTGTCTTAGTGGCCTCTCATTTTATTGTAAATCTTCATATTATTACATATCTAGGGTGTTTGAACATATTCAACAGTGTTAATGGAGAAATGAGGTTCTCAAAATTTTACTTTTTAGCCATATATATTGCTAGATGAAAGCCAGAAGCACTTTTAAAAGTTGAAGCGCAAATTTGCTTTACTGTTTTTAATTTTTTTTCTTTTTTAGCTCAATGTTTTTTAAATGATTCTTTTTGACATGCTTCAACATAAACAGCCCTGTTGATTATTGCCAGAATGTGTTGGGTGCTGATTAGAGACCATGAGAACATGTTTAGTATTGCTTTAGGGAAACAGAAGAATTTGTAGTGGCTTATGCCTTGTGGTCAAGTTTTTTCTTGGACATTTGTGTTTGAAATACTCTTTTAGAGTTTTAGGCCAGTAAGGCATAAGCTTGATAGTGCTTGACTTAAATATTCAATAGGCACTGGGTAGTTAAGGGTAAATATTTGTACATATGAACCTCTTGATACCTCAGCAGCTCAGTGGATTCATACTGAGAGGTTTCTTTGTTCAATTTCTTAATATTATTTTTGTGTGTATTTCAATCAGTGTCTTACCGTCTTTGAGGAGATGAGCCCTCTCTCTCTGCATGGTAGTATTATTTCTGAATTTTGTTATTGACAATTATAGGGAAACTTATCCGGACAGAGACAGGGACAACCTGTATTTATTACTAGATTAGAGGTACTTTTTAAAATATGTATTTCAAGTTTATTAGTTCTTAATTAAGATCAATAATGTTGTTTACTTTAAATATTAGATAAAGTAATAAATAACACCTGGAAGCTTTTTAATATAATTGTTATCCTTGATGCAGGGGTACATGAATGCATCAGCCTCAGAGACGTAAGTAGATCTGTTTCCTTGTGTTATTAATCTTTGTTTGTCTTGGCTGCTCATTTATGTGCTTGACGCTCCCTTGAAAATTGCTACATTATTAAAGTTCATGTAGCTGCTTAGCTGTGTTATGCTGCTATTCTGAGTTCAAATTCTTGGATATTTAGTAAGTAGATGTTGATGCGCAGCTGAGTTATGCCACTCTGTTGTATGATGGTTTTTTTTATTCTTTTTGGCGGTGATTCTTTTTGTGCGAAAGTGGTGCATTAGAAATTTAGAATGTATGCTTGACAAGCTTGTGGATTGTTTGCTCAAAAGTGCAGGGAACCAAAAGTACAGGGGCTTGCACTGTTGGATAGTTAACTTCATGGAGGAGAGAGGCACCCCAAGATACTTAAAAGGGAGAGAACCTGCAGTCATACCCAAACAGTCAAGGAAATCCTTCTGTAATTCAGTAGTTATACCCCCAAAATACACCTCACTTTTACTAAGGTTAGCCACAAGGCCAGAAGCTTTAGAGAATTTCTGAAAAGCTTGAAACAGTAACTTAATAGAACATTCATCAGCTCTAGAAAATAATAGGAGATCATCAACAAACATCAAATGAGTGAGCAGAAGCTTCTCACATCTAGGATGAAAGTTGAAGTTAGGAATTTTAGCAAGATCATGCAAGCACCTGGACAGGTATTCCATCCTAATAGCAAAAAGGAAAGGGGACATAGGGTCACCTTGCCTAAGCCCTTTCTTAGCTTTGAAAGGAGCAGTTGGAGAGCCATTAATCAAGATAGAGAAAGAAATAGAAGAAATGCACTCCATGATCCAATTAATAAACACAGTAGGAAAGCCAAGCTCACACATGACTGACCTAAGAAAGCTCCATTCAATGGAGTCATAGGCTTTCTTCAGGTCAACCTTGATCATACACCTTGGAGTAATATGCCTGTGATTATAGCCTTTAATTAGCTCAGTAGCCAAAAGAATATTATCCCCAATATGCTTACCAGGGATGAAACCAGCTTGAGCTTCATCAACAACCTCACCAATAACCCGAGCAATTCTAGCAGTTAAGACCTTAGAAATGGTCTTATATAAAACAGTACAACAAGCAATTGGCCTGAAATCCTTCACAAAAGAAGGGTTTTGAACTTTAGGCACTAAAGTCAAAGTTGTGCAATTCCACTGAGGGTATAAAGAGCCCTTATCAAAGAACTCATGAACAGCTTCATACACCTCAAACTTGACTATATCCCAACTATGCTTGAAGAATCTGGAATTAAAACCATCTACCCCAGGCGCTTTGTCATCAGAGATGCCATTGATTGCAGAATCAATCTCAGCATCAGTCACAGGACTAATCAGCAAGTTTTGAGCCTCTCTAGTAAGCTGTCTACCAGCTCTCACAGTAACTAAGTCAAGAGCTTCAAGGTTTTGGAGAGCTTGAACCCATAAGAAGCTTATAGAAATTGACAATCTCTGTCTCAATGTCAGCAGGAGTTTTAAGCAAAACCTGCTGTTTAGTCATGATGGAGTCAATTCTGTTTCTAGCCTGTCTCTGTTTCATCATGGAGAAGAAATATCTTGAATTTGAGTCACCAAGCTTAATCCATTCTACTCTAGCCTTTTGCTTGTAAATGCTTTCTTGAATAGACCTCCAGTATTTAAGCTGCTGAATGGCAGCAGTCCCTGAGCTAACAGATCAGAGGACTGAAAATCAGTATTTAATTGAGTTTGAATATCAAGAACAACCTGTTGAGCTAAGTCAACCCTCAGATCAATATTGCTAAAATGTTTGGCATTGAGATCTTTGAGCTTAGCCTTCAAACTCTTAAGCTTCATCCAGATCCTACACATAGAATTACCTTGAGCCCCTACATTCCAAGCTCATGCACAGTATTAAAAAAATTCGGATGAGAAATCAAATGATTAAGAAACCTAAATGGCTTCCTCTTACCCACATCAGGAGGGAGAATCTCATAAAAAAGGGGGGCATGATCAGAGAGGGAGGGAGGAAGGTAAACAGCCTCAACATTTGGGAATTGATGCAACCACTCAAAGTTGACCAGCCCTCTATCTATTCTAGTCTGAGTTCTGGGGCCAATATGAGCTTTATTAGACCAGGAAAAAAAAGACCCCTTACTTTTGATCTCAACAAAATTCAATTGATCAATAAAATCTCTGAAATCCCTGACTTCATAATCTGTAATCTCAGAGCCATTAATTCTATCAGCATGGTGTAAAACAGAATTGAAGTCACCAGTACAAAGCCAAGGAATAGTCACAAGTCCAACAGCCCTAATGCCTCTCCACAGTTCCTTTCTATCATGAATAGTGTGTAACCCATAAACAAAAGACACAGCAACCTGACTACTATAATCAAGGTTACTAACAATACAGTGAATAAATTGAGGGTGTATAGTGATTACCTCAACATGCACCCTGTCACTTCTCCAACCAAGCCAAATCCTACCGTTACCAGAAACAGAATAATTACATACCCAATTCAGGCCATGAGCAATCTTTTTCTGGATTATACAACACTTTTCTTGTTTAACTTTAGTTTCCAGCAGACAAAGAACTTTAATAGCAGTTCTATCAAGTAGCTGTTTTACATCAGCCACTTTACAGGGGTCATTAAGACCCCTAATATTCCATACTGTAAGAATCATTGCTGTTTAGGGGGCCCACCTCCGCTAGGTTCATTGTCCTGTTCCTTAGACTTACCAGCATCATCAGGTAAAGCATCAAACTTATTAGCTGTTGATACTGTATGAGCAGACACAACAGGCTCCTTCCCTTTCTTCCTCATAATTTCCCAATTACCAATACTAGAACTAGTATTCTTGGTAGGAACACCTGACCCTTGCTTCACTTTCTACACCCAGGTTTTCTGATTTTGGACCTTAGGAGCAGGTTGGCCTTAACTAGCTTTGAAATCATCACAAATGTGGCCCACCTTATTACACTTAGCACAGAAGGGAGGGGTCCATTCATATATAACAGCCAGTTCCACTACCTCCCCTTTAGGGCTTTCCACCCAGACATTCTTTGATAAAGGCTTGGTGATGTCTATCTCAACAAGTAACCTTGCATAAGAAACTCTCAATTGTCTTGAGGTACACTCATCAGCACATATTGGTACACCAAGGGTACTTCCTATCCTGCTCAATGTTTCAGCACCTCAACAGTTCAATGGCAGTTTAGGCAATTTAATCCATAAAGGAATTGTGCGCAGAATTTCAGCACTAAAGTCAAATTTCTCTGACCATGGTTTGACTATAGCAGGTTTTCCATTAAACATGTGAGGTCCACCACATAACACTGAATTTGAATTATCTAAGCATCATAAATTAATTATAAAATATCCCTCATCATGCCAAAAAACATCTGGGTTATTATCAATCCCCCATTCATTCAGAATGTAACGCTTAATTACTGCAATTGTAGGGTTAAATCCAACTACATATAAAACTATTGCATAACTCCATTTCCTATTTCCTGCTTCAATTTCATCAGCATAAAGAACAGCAATAGGCTTACCATTCTTAATTTGTAGTGGGACAAAGTTCAGAGACAACTGTTGAGTCCCTTAGGTTTTGATTGATAGTTTTGAATGATGACAAACAGCTAAGGGAAACAGGTCTTTGAAAGTGTTCAATACAGTTGGGGGAACCAACTAAAATAGAACATTGTTTTCCTAGATAAGTTATTGATTATATGAGTTATCTATTGAACTAACTTATCTATATACAGGAAACAGTTAGATGATAAATGTGCTATGTACTGGTGGGGAACCAGTATGAACCGTTTCCTTGACTGCTATGCGGAAAAGCAGTCACATACTCTTTATTGTGCATTAACCATGTTACATGTGCAGTAGTTGAGTTGATTCCAAGACTTGGAGCATAGAAGCCTTTCGAAGATATTTCGAAGAAAGATTGTTTGCTCATAATAGAAGTATTCAAGGAAGATTCAAGTCTTGAAGATTACATGAAGAAAAGACGATTTATGCTTTAATATGTTATCTAGGTTTTCATGTAATATGCTCCGTAGTATGCTTGCATGTTTGGGTTATTTAAGTGCTTAAAAGTATATTGAAGTATGATATGAAATCTGGTACAAAGTTGGAACAGGTTTCATAACATGTTTCAATTCAGGGAACCAGGTTCACTGTACGAAATATTCGAGCTGCCGTTTTGGAAAAAGATTTTACAAAAAGATTTTTTCGAAAAGATTATTTTGAAAATATTTTGTGCAGCTGGAAATAAGATGAAATATTCTTGGTTACCTAAAAACTAGGAGTATTTATCTTAATTGATTCTATCTTTGTGATTAAATCAAATAAGATAAATACTTTCCTAAAATTACAATATATCTTATTCTCTAAGATTGTGTGATTTAAGGAAACTAGGTTTTAGGAATCTAAGCTTATATAAACTCATCTTATTTCACATATTTCGTGTGCCTCTCCAGAAATTAAAAAGAGCAATTATTTGAGAGCATATACTTAAGCACTAATCCCATTCATCAAGTCATATACAAGAGCATTCTAGTACAAAAACATTTTCTCTTAATTAGCTTCGTAGAAGTGAGATCAAAGGAGAGTTCTTGATTCTTGTATTGAGTCTTTAACAAAGGGGTTAAAGGCTGGGTGAGTGTTTGTGAGTTCAAACACGTTTAGAACTTACGAGTGTAAGTTGAGAGCATACTCGGAGTAGAGTGTGGGGATTGCTGGTTCCCGGAGTAGGGAACAGCAGAGTGTTCTTTGTCTTTGTTATTCGGAGTAGATTAATAAAGGACTTAGGATAGGAGGACGTAGGCCAGAGTTGGCTGAACCTCGTTAAATTTGTTGTGTTCTTTATTGCTTTATTATATTCCGCTGCATAAGGGAACCAACACAACTGGTCCCTTAACCATAATTCGAAAAGAAGCAAAAATTGCCAACGATTACTTAACACTCAATTCACCCCCCCCTCTTGAGTGCCCATAGAACCTTCAATTGGTATCAGAGCCTAAGCTTCTCGAAAGAGTAACATCTAGAGGAGTTAAGAATGAGTACTCAAGAATTAAGTGCAATCGGTTATGACAACAAGTCACCCAAGTTTAATGGAAATAATTATGCTTGGTGGAAGAACAGGATCCAGAATGTTATCATGGGTATTGATTATGAATGCTGGCTCGTAGTTAAAAATGGTCCTAATATCATTCTCAAGACAGATGTTGAGGGGAACCAGGTTCCCAAGAAAGATAGCGAATTGGCCACTGCTGATTACAAGTTGCTGGAGAAGAATGCTAAGGCAATGTCAATACTACAACAAGCAATAGGTGAGACCGAAACAAATCGTATATCTGGCTGCAGTAGTGCTAAGGAGATATGGGACACCCTTGAACTTGCGTTTGAGGGAACCAGTGAGGTAAAACGGTCTAAAATTGATTTAATCATGTCTAAATATGAATTGTTTGCCATGAATAAAAATGAAAAAATCAATGATTGCTTTCGTAGGTTTATGACTATTGTAAATGATCTTAGATCTCTTGGTAAAACTTTATCTGACGAGGATCTTGTGAGAAAATTATTGCGTAGTTTAACAGATGCATGGACAGCCAAGGTAACAGCAGTATACGAAGCAAAGGATCTGTCTACCTTGTCTCTGGAACAGCTGATTGGTTCCCTTATGACTCATGAGATGCTGATTGACTCTAAGTCTGAGAAGGAACCAGCAAGAGGCATGGCGCTTAAGGGAACAGTAGAAGATGATGAAGATGAAATTAGCATGATTGCAAAAAGATTTGAGAGATCTCTTCGAGATCAAAGAAAGAATTTCAAAGGTAAGCATTTTAAAAACTATAAAAAATCTAACTCTAATTCTTCTTCTACAGGATGTTTCAAGTGTGGAGAAAAAGGACATCTTATTCGAGATTGTCCTAAGTGGAATGACAAACAGTCTAAATCCGGAGATAAACAAGCATACAAGAATGCCATGATAGCTTCCATGTGGGGAGACTCTGACTCAGGGTCAGATGAAGAAGAAGGATCACCCAACTCAGATGTTTGCCTAACTGCCTTTACAAACATCAAGGAAAACAACACTGGTCCAGGAACCAGAGGGGGAACCAGTACATTCAACAAATGCTTTATGGCAAAGAAGGATGTACTACATGAACGCAAGGTAAGCTTAGAGCAAATTAGAGAAGATATGCATGAATATGATAGAGAAAATATGCTTGCTTGTATTGATTCCTTACTAGATGAATGCTATAAATTAAGTGAAACATACATAATTTGCAAAAGAGAATTAAAAGAAAAAAGTGGTGAATGTAATATTGCTATTGCTAGCTGTGATCATCTAGAAGGAGTCTGTTATGAACTAAAAAATCAAGTAGCAGAACTAGAGGTTGAATTGGACAAGTGTAAAGTGGAACTAGAAAAGGAAAGATCGTTTGAACCAATTGATGATGAAGAGGATCTGACCTCCTGGTTCCCTAGAGACTTATCAACCACTAGTGATACTCTTGATTTTTCAGTAGCTATAAGTAAAGCAAATTCATGTACTAGAACTTCCTTGTTGAAGGCCTTTGAAACATTGGCTTACAACCTGGAAAATTCTCACAAGGAAATTGCTTCACTTAAAGCTGCACAGTTCACTGTTTCCCCTACAGGTACCAGTGTAGATGTCAGTAATATGATTGATAAGTATGAAAGTAATATTTGTGATTTGCATGCGGAAATCAATCAACTGAAAAAGGACAAGCAACCAGTGGTTGTTGACATGTCTATTGACCGTATGGTTTCAAAGCTTAATCTACAATTCGAAGCTTTAAAAAGTAACTTTGATTTTCTTAAAGAGAAAAACGAATTGTTGACTAAGACACTTGAAACCAGAGAAAAAGAACTTAATGATAGTCATAGACATGTGGACAAATTATTGAATGCTCAAAAATCCTTAAATTACCTGACTTTATCAAGAGGAAACAGAGGAAAAGTTGGTCTCGGTTATACTAGACAGAGAACCAGGACTAACTGGTCTCCCAGAGAAACCACCTGGATAAAAGAATATCAACGAGGTAAGTATGTCATGACTAAAGAGATGCACGTGTGTTTTCATTGTGGTAAGAATGGACATAAGATACATGAATGTCCAGCTAAGAAAATTAGTGCTAATAAGAACAGCAAGAGTGTAATGTATGTGTGGAGAAGAAAGGATCAACAAGATGTTAATGTTGTTGAAAAGGGACCCAAGTGTGTTTGGGTTCCTAAATCTAATGTTTGATTTGCTCTTGCAGGCTAGAGTGAAGGGAGACACCTATTGGTATTTGGACAGTGGTTGCTCAAGACACATGTCCGGGGATAAAGATCAATTCCTTTCACTAGTGGCCTTTGATGGAGGAAGTGTCACCTTTGGGGACAACAGCAAGGGAACCATCACTGGTTTAGGTAAGGTTGGTAAGACACTTTCTAACGCAATAGATGATGTTTATTATGTTGAAGGCTTGCAACATAATCTCTTGAGTATTTCTCAATTATGTGACAAAGGTAATAGAGTTGAGTTTCAAGCCAACCTATGTCACATAGTTAACTCACAAACAGGAGAACTTGTATGTGAGGGAACCAGGAAGCATGATGTTTACATCACCTTCTTAGATAAAATCCCTCAAGACAAGTCCATCTGTTTGAGAGCTGTTTCTGACAATAATCAATGGATTTGGCATAAGAGGTTTGGACATGCTAGCCTAACACTTCTAAACAAACTTAAAATACGTGACTTAGTTGTAGGCCTTCCTAACATTAAGTATGAAGCTGATAAAGTTTGTTCTGAATGTGTAAGGGGGAAACAGGTCAAAATTTCTTTTAAGCCTAAAACTATTATGAGTACCAGCAGACCCTTCGAACTTGTACATATTGACTTGTGTGGTCCCATGAGAGTACAAAGTCGAAGAGGTCATAGATATGTCTGTGTTATGGTTGATGATTATTCTAGGTACACTTGGGTAATGATGTTACACACAAAGGATGAAACGTTTGAAGAATGGGTAACATTGGTGAAACAAGTGGAGAACCAGCTCACCCACAAGCTGGTCTCGGTAAGATCAGACCATGGTACTGAATTTGATAATGCTAACTTTATTGATTATTGTAGGGAACATGGAGTTAATCACAACTTCTCAGCCCCTAGAACACCTCAACAAAATGGTGTTGTAGAAAGGAAGAATAAAACTCTTGAGGAGATGGCGAGGACGATGCTCATTGAGAGTGGTCTCCCAAAGAGTTTTTGGGGAGAAGCTGTTGACACTGCTTGCTATATATTGAATAGAGGTCTCATTAGACCAAAGTTAAATAAGACTCCCTATGAACTTCTTAAAGGTCGAAAGCCCAACATCACATACTTTTGTGTCTTTGGATGTAAATGTTATGTGCATAATAATGGGAAGAATCAACTTGATAAGTTTGATCCTAGAAGTGATGAGGGAATCTTTCTTGGATACTCTTCTCACAGCAAAGCATATAGAGTCTTCAATAAAAGGACTCTTTGTGTTGAGGAGAGTGTCCATGTCATTTTTGATGAATTTAACATGTCTTCTGAGATTGCGCAGGTACAACCTGATGAAGTGATTGGATTGATGGATTTCACGGGGAACCAGTATACTGGTCCCACGGATGAAGTGCAAGCAGATCTAGGCCTACCAAATACTCCACCAGATGATAATGATGAAGTGCCTAGAGAAGAAAATGAAGATAATGAGGACTCTGAAGGGGAACCAAGTCCTGATGGTTCCTCAAATAATAGACAGGTAATGAGTTCAGGGGGAACAGAAGAAGGTACCACCCCTGAACCTGAGGTAAGTAATGATAGAGGAAACAGCATGAATGTGAATCCTCCTGGCTCCTCAGAAGAAGGAGAGATCCATGAACATGCTGGTTCCCAACTTAATGAGAAAGCACAAAACAGTCTTAATTTTAAAAGTTATAGATATCAATCTTCTCATCCCACTGATCAAATAATGAGTGATATAAATAAGGGGATTCAAACGAGAACAAATGTTTTTCAAAACTTTTGTGCTTTCTATTCTTTCCTGTCTAATGTAGAGCCTACTGACTATAAAATGGCATTGACTGACCTGATTGGGTACTAGCTATGCAAGATGAGTTAAATCAGTTTCAGAGGAACCAGGTTTGGCACCTGGTTCCCCGTCCCAAGGAAAGATCAGTCATTGGCACTAGATGGGTCTTTAGAAACAAGCTAGATGACCTTGGTACTATAGTCAGAAACAAAGCAAGGCTAGTGGTGCAAGGGTACAATCAACAAGAAGGAATTGACTATGATGAGACGTTTGCACCAGTAGCTAGGCTAGAGGCTATTAGGATTTTAATTGCTTATGCTGCTCACATGAATTTTAAGCTGTTTCAGATGGATGTAAAGACTGCCTTCCTTAATGGATATTTGAAGGAAGAAGTGTACGTGGAACAGCCTCCTGGTTTTGAAGATACACAGTTCCCCCAACATGTGTACAAATTGGATAAAGCTCTATACGGTTTGAAACAAGCTCCAAGGGCTTGGTATGAAAGATTGTCTAATTTTTTAATGGAGAATGATTACAAGAGGGGAACAATAGACAAGACACTGTTTATCAAAACCAAGGGGAAACACTTACTTGTAGTACAGATTTATGTTGATGATATATTATTTGGTGCTACTAATCAAGTGTTGTGTGATGAGTTTGCTAATTTAATGCAGAGTGAATTCGAAATGAGCATGATGGGTGAACTAGGATTTTTCCTAGGGCTGCAGATTAAGCAAACAAATGATGGAATTATAATCCATCAACAAAAGTACTTAAAAGAGTTGCTGAAAAAATTCGGCATGGAGAACAGCAAAGCTTATGATACACCTGTTCCCCCATCTACAAAATTAGATGCTGATCTTAAGGGAAAAGATGTTGAAGCTTCTCTTTATAGAGGAATGATAGGTTCTCTACTTTACCTAACAGCTAGTAGACCTGACATTGTGTTTTCTGTTGGTTTGTGTGCTAGGTTTCAAAGCAATCCAAAGGAATCTCACTTGAAGGCTGTTAGAAGGATACTTAGGTATCTTGTAGGAACAGCAAATCTGGGATTGTGGTACCCCAAAGGCAGTACCATTGATCTTATTGGATACACAGATGCAGATTATGCTGGTTTCTTAGTTGATAGAAAGAGCACATCAGGTATGGCACACTTTCTTGGCTCTTGTCTAATTTCATGGGGTTCTAAAAAGCAAAATTCAGTGGCCCTATCCACAGCAGAGTCTGAATATATAGCTGCAGCTTCATGCTGTTCCCAGCTACTGTGGATAAGGAACCAACTGAAAGATTTTGGTGTTATTTATAAAAGTGTTCCTATTTTTTTGTGATAACACTAGTGCAATCAATATTTCAAAGAATCCTGTGCAACACTCCAAGACAAAACACATTGAAATAAGACACCATTTTTTAAGAGACAATGTGGAAAAAGGATTGGTGGAGATGTTGTTTTGTAAAAGTGAAGATCAAATTGCTGATATCTTCACAAAGCCTTTGTGTAGAGAGTCTTTTTGTAGGTTAAGAGTCCTTTTAGGTCTAGTTAGATTTTAGGTATTGGCTTCAATTACTTCCTTCAATGATTGGTTAGAATGGTATTCTCTTGTATAGTGTGTGTACATACTTATGTTGATATCTTTCAAGTGTTGTGTAGATGGTTCAAAATCTCAAAAGGATTGAGAATCATTGTTGTAAGAAACAGGTGAAATCAGGCTGAATTGCCAGAAACAGCGTGACATGGTTCTATACAGGTACCAGCAAAGGGAAACAGCAGACCAGCTCTGATATGTCATTCGATAATATCTTTTATTTTCGGAAGATTACTATAAGATATTTCCTTTTGGAAGGAATTTATCTTATTTCAGTTATTTAATCCCATATAAAAGGCAAACATATCATATGCCTTATTTATAGTTGGTTGAGATAATTATGGTAAAAGATAATTACCAAATTTTTGATTTCAATTTAAAAATATCCTTTACAGTTGCTTTTTATTGGCTCAACTAACTCTTTTCTTTCCTTCTTCTCTCTTTGTGCTTCATTGTTAAAAATATACACTAACCCTTTGTGCAGATCATCAATCATCATCACTCGAAATTCTCTTTCTCTCTCTCGTATGCTTTAAATTCATCATTGTTCATTCGGTTACTGTTCACTCAAGGAACCAGCTCAGTCTCAGGGGAACATCAGAAGGAAGCTCAAATGTCCTTAAGCCCGAAGTTGGAGGAAATTCGGAAAAGTCAGAGTGAAGAGGATGAAATAGAGATTGTTGGTTACAATGAGGAGACAATCATTGTTAAGACCATGGTACGAAGTAGAGTAACTCAATCTTCATTAAAGAAGTTCACTGAGAAGGTGTAGGAGGAACAGTCCATTAATTCTCTTCCGGAAACCAAGAGAAAAAGGGTACCAGCAAGAACCTTTCACACCACAAAAGGGTGGAGGTCTTTGCTTGATTGATGTGATGCTAGTCTTGTACTCGTTATGCAACAAGGAGAACTTTATGAATAAGTGCGGATCTCTCATGATTTATAAAAAAAAAAAAAAAAAAAAAAAAAAAAAAAAATTAGAGGAACCAGCAGGTCAGGAAGTGGTTTTGAAACAGATTGGGGAATCACAAGAATATGCTTAGTAATATAATGATTTTGGTTTAAGCAGAGCATGGTGACAAGGATGAAGAGGAATCAGATGATAATACAGAAGATGTTGCAAAGTTCGAGAGGAGGAAGGAACGAGAATGATGATGAGGAGTGATGCTGTTTCTGTTCTTGTTTCCTCACCCTCATGTTTATTCTAAAATAACTGATTTTGTTGGTCTGTCTACTTCTCTCCATTCCATGAACTTTCTTTTTGGATGGATTTGGGCTTCTTTGGTTGAACTTTGTTGGCTTGTATGAACTACTAACTCTGCTATGGTATGAACTGTTTGACTAATCTCTTTTTGCAGCATAATGCTTGAATGGTGGTTGATGCCATTGTATGGATAAACACATTAACTTGTGCACATTGCTTTTACTTGTGGATACTTTTTAATGATGCCAAAAGGGGGAAGTAGTTTGAAGTTGAAGCCTAAGGTTTAGCTAGTTTAGATTGAGTCAGTTTGAGGTTTAGCTAGTTTAGATTGAGTCAGTTTGAGTCTTTTTATTTCGTATTTTCTATTTTTCTGTTTAGGGGACCAGTTAGCCTAACTGACTTGTTCCAAAGAGTTTTGAGTCCTTGAAGTTTTTGACGGTTTTCTTTTTGAGCATGTCCACAGGTTCAAGAACTTCAAGAGTTTGTCATCATCAAAAAAGGGGGAATTTGTTGAGTCCCTTAGGTTTTGATTGATAGTTTTTGAATGATGACAAACAGCTAAGGGAAACAGGTCTTTGAAAGTGTTCAATACAGTTGGGGGAACCAACTAAAATAGAACACTGTTTTCCTAGATAAGTTATTGATTATATGAGTTATCTATTGAACTAACTTATCTATATACAGGAAACAGTTAGATGATAAATGTGCTATGTACTGGTGGGGAACCAGTATGAACCGTTTCCTTGACTGCTATGCGGAAAAGCAGTCACATACTCTTTATTGTGCATTAACCATGTTACATGTGCAGTAGTTGAGTTGATTCCAAGACTTGGAGCATAGAAGCCTTTCGAAGATATTTCGAAGAAAGATTGTTTGCTCATAATAGAAGTATTCAAGGAAGATTCAAGTCTTGAAGATTACATGAAGAAAAGACGATTTATGCTTTAATATGTTATCTAGGTTTTCATGTAATATGCTCCGTAGTATGCTTGCATGTTTGGGTTATTTAAGTGCTTAAAGTATATTGAAGTATGATATGAAATCTGGTACAAAGTTGGAACAGGTTTCATAACATGTTTCAATTCAGGGAACCAGGTCGGGGAACCAGGTTCACTGTACGAAATATTCGAGCTGCCGTTTTGGAAAAAGATTTTACAAAAAGATTTTTTCGAAAAGATTATTTTGAAAATATTTTGTGCAGCTGGAAATAAGATGAAATATTCTTGGTTACCTAAAACTAGGAGTATTTATCTTAATTGATTCTATCTTTGTGATTAAATCAAATAAGATAAATACTTTCCTAAAATTACAATATATCTTATTCTCTAAGATTGTGTGATTTAAGGAAACTAGGTTTTAGGAATCTAAGCTTATATAAACTCATCTTATTTCACATATTTCGTGTGCCTCTCCAGAAATTAAAAAGAGCAATTATTTGAGAGCATATACTTAAGCACTAATCCCATTCATCAAGTCATATACAAGAGCATTCTAGTACAAAAACATTTTCTCTTAATTAGCTTCGTAGAAAGTGAGATCAAAGGAGAGTTCTTGATTCTTGTATTGAGTCTTTAACAAAGGGGTTAAAGGCTGGGTGAGTGTTTGTGAGTTCAAACACGTTTAGAACTTACGAGTGTAAGTTGAGAGCATACTCGAGTAGAGTGTGGGGATTGCTGGTTCCCGGAGTAGGGAACAGCAGAGTGTTCTTTGTCTTTGTTATTCGGAGTAGATTAATAAAGGACTTAGGATAGGAGGACGTAGGCCAGAGTTGGCTGAACCTCGTTAAATTTGTTGTGTTCTTTATTGCTTTATTATATTCCGCTGCATAAGGGAACCAACAAAACTGGTCCCTTAACCATAATTC